>NW_006408696.1:4516628-4541489 GCF_000296735.1 Chrysochloris asiatica | reverse complement strand
TTTACTTCATATAATCCACTTTCTTGGATTATTTGCTCAACATACAGATTGAATAATTATGGTGACCGAATACAACCCTGGCACACACCCTTCCTAATTTTAAACGGTTTGGTGTTTCTTTGTTCTGTTTGAACAACTGCCTCTTGGTCTACGTACAGGTTCCTCATGAGAACAATTAAGTGTTCTGGAATACGCATTCTCTGCAACATTGTCCATAGCTTGTCATGATCCATAAAACTGAAAGCATTTGTTTGTCAATAAAGCACATGTAGACATCTTTCTAATGTTCTCCTCTTTCAGTTAACATCCATCTGACATCAGCAATGATATCCCTCATTCCATGTCCAGCCTGAACCTCTGGAAATTCTCTGTCAATGTATGGTTGCAGCCTTTTTTGTATTTTCCTTAGCAAAATGTTACTTGCACATGATATTAATGGTATTGTCGAATGGCTCACCATTCCACTGGGTCACCTCTCTTTGGAATGGGCACAAATATGGATCTCTTGGGTCAGTTGGCCAGGTAGTTGTCATCCAAATTTCTTGGCATAAATGAGTGAGTGCCTCCAGTGCTTCATCAATTTATTGAAAGATTTCAATTTGTATTCTACCAATTCCCGGTGCCTTGTGCTTTTCCAATGCCTTCAATACACCTTGGACTTTTTCCTTCAGTATCATTGGTTCTTGGTCACATGTTACCTTTGATATGACTGAGCACTGACCATTTCTTTTTGGTACAGTAACTCAGTGTATTCCCTTCTTTTGATGCTTTCTGCATCATTCAATATTTTGTCCACAGAATCATTCATTATTGTAAGTTGAGACTTGATTTTTTTTTTTCCTTCAGTTCTCTCAGTTTGAGAAATGCTAAGTGTGTTCTTTCCTTTTGGTTTAATAACTCCAGGTCTTTGCACATTTCATTATAATATTTTATTTTGTTTTCTTGAGCTGACCTTTGAAATTTACTGTTCATGTCTTTTAGATTCTCATTTCTTCCTTTTGCTTTAGCGTCTCTACTTTGGAGAGCAAGTTTCAGAGTCTCTTCTAACATTATTTTGGTCTTTTCCTTCTTTCTCATCTTTTTAATGACCTTTTTTTTTCTTCCTGTACGATGTTCTTGCTGTCATCCCACAACTCTTCTGGTCTTCGGTCTTTAGTGTTTAATGCATCAAATTTGTTCTTCAGATGATCTGTAAATTCAGATGGGATATATTCAAGGTCATATTTTGGCTCTTGTGGACTTGTTTTAATTTTCTCCAGCTTCAGCCTGAACTTGCATATGAGCTATTGATGGTCTGTTCCACAGTTTGCCCTTGCCTTGTTTTGACTGATTATATGGAGCTTTTTCACCATCTTTTTCCACAAATGTATTTAATTTGATTTCTGTGTATTCCACCTAGTTAGGTCAATGTATATAGCCATCTTTTATGTTGTTTAAAAAGGATTTAATTATTTACAATGAAGAAATCATTGGTCCTGCAAAATTCTATCATGTGATCTCCAGCATCATTTCTATCACCAAGGCCAACTACTGATCCTTCCTCTTTTTTTCCAACCTTTGCATTACAATAACCAATAATTATCAGTACATCTAGACACGTACTTTGAATATTCCATGTTCTAATTATTAATGGATGTTTACAGCTGTTTCTCTTCATTTTGAGTTGTGCCCCATCAGCAAATGAAGGTCCCAAAGGCTTTACTCCATTCGTCACCATAGTCAACTCTATTTTGAGTAGACTCTTCCCCAGTCACATTTTGCATGCCTTCCAACATGAGGGGCTCGTAGTCCAGCACCGTATCTGACAATATTCTGTTGTTCTTCATCATGTTTCAATATTCAGTATTCTGGTGCTAACAATATTCCACTGCTGTTTATAAGGTTTTCATTGACTAAATATTTAGAAGTTCTCTGTGTCTCTTTCTTCCTAGTCTGTCCTCATCTGGAAGCTTATCTGAAACCTGTCCAACGTGAGTGAACCTGTTGCTGTTTAAAATACCCGTGGCATAGATTCCAGAATCACAACAAGATACAAGCCAGCACAGTATAAGAAACTGACAGACAAGTGGTGGCACATTATGATAAAGGGAGAAAATACTGAAGTTGTGAAGGATTTCATTTTACTTGGATTCACACAACAAACAGCCATGCAAACAGCAGTCAAAATGTCAAACAAGGAGGAGGAGGAGGCAGCAAGATAGTGGACTAGGCAGAAAGGCTATACAGCCCCTCTACAACTAAGATCCAGAAAACTAAATGAAACAGATGCAGATAATAGTTCTGGAACTCTGATCTTCAGATGAATAAAGAGAGAAGTGAACTGAATTCTTACTATGGAAGAGAGCTGATCAGACATGGAAAAAAAAGAGACAGAGAGAGACTGGTGTCCTGTGACAGATACCCAGATGAGTACAGCCATCTTTAGCTTTTGTGAGCATCTAGAGAGACAAGAAAACATATTGGCACTGCAGGAATATACCTGTGTCTCATGGAGATAAAGGTGCACTATTTATTCTTGTTCCTCAGGCTCCACTGGTGAGGCCAGGCCCCACCCACGTACACTCCCAGGGAAGCTCCTGCTCTCCAGGCTGTCAAAGTCACATCAAAGTATGTGGGGCGCTAGTAGCACCAACCCCAGGAATCAGGTGTGACCTGCTCCAGATCCCCAGAGCTGGTTCTGGCAAGCTAGACTAACATGACCTCTCATGTTCGGCTGCCCTCTGGGAAGGAAATGTCCTGATCCCCCAGCTGCTTTAGGGTCTGCACGAATTACTTCTAGATTGCGTGCCCAGAACAAATAACACCTAGCCCTACAGGAACTCCACCTAGGGTTGAGTGTTACTGTCACATCCCTTACCTGCCCACACATGAGATCCTTAGCTGGCAGAAGACCCTACAAATTTGTCCTCTCTGGGTCTGACACCTGCTGGGCTTTTTCCTTTCATTGTTTTTGTTTGTTTATTCTTTCTTCTTTGTCTTTCTCTCTCTTATTTTCTGCCCTTCCTATCTATCTACTCTTTCATTTTTTCTTTTTTCTGCTTCTCTTTCCCAATCACTGCTGCTTCTTTCTTTCTTCTTTTATTTCTTTGTGGAGCTTTTTTTTACTACTCTCTGGTCTTTTTTCTTTTTACTCATTCCTCTCCCTAATTGGATTTAGTTCTTTTTCTTTCATTTTATTTTCCCTTTTTCATCATCTTATTTTCCTCTCCCTTTTTTCTCTCTTTCATTTGTGTATTCTTTTTCTAGCTGTTGCCTTCTCTTTTTTCCTTTTTTGCTATTGATTAATCATTTGTTTGTTTGTCTTATCTCCTATGTGTGTGTTTTCTCTTCTTTCCTCACCTGACAGGAAACAGCAACCATGCCCAGACAATCCAGCCACAAATGTATCCTCTACAGTCCCAATCATTGGGCAAGAGCCAATACCAGCTGCTATAGACTGGATCAATGACAGCAACCTTCTAAATCCATCCTGAACTAAACTACACAAACAACAGAAAACAGTGAACAAGCTCATCCCCTGATCACATTCACCAGGAGGCAGTTGGTGAGTGCCTAAGAATATACCATTGGACAGTTGATATGATACTCAATACAAATAAAATAACACCACAATGTCTCAAAAGCAGCAGACAATTTCTATTCACACAAAGAAACAAGACAGAGTTGCTCAACCAAGTGACCAAGAGGTAGAGCTAAAAACATTTTTTTGAGAAAAAAAAAGACATTGGAACTACCTGAAAAACAATTCAAGAGAATAATATTTAAGTACCTCCAAATGACTGACAGAAAGCACAAGGAAAAAAAGGAAGAATTCAGGAAAGTACTACAGGAACAAACAAACAAAATAGAGGCTTGGAGACAATACAAAACCTACAAATAGACATTCAGATTAGTACTAAGATTTCAGGAATGGACAATGCATGGAAAGGGCAAAGGAGTAGATCTGAATAAATGGAAACCTGAATTAATGAGTTTGAAGATAAATCTCTCAGAAAAACAATCTGAAAAAAAGAATGGAAAAATCTGAAAAGTCAAAGATTCACATGGGGCAACATGAAAAGAAATAATTTACAGGTGATTAGAATTCCAGAACAGGAAAATACAACAAAAAAACTAGTCAAAGAACTGTTGAAAGCAAAATTTTCTAACATCATGAATAATGAGAAGATTAGCATTTAAGATGAGAAAAACCCAAACAGAATAGACCCCCCCAAAAAAAATCACCAAGACATTTCATAAACAAACTCACCAAAATTAACGACAAGGAAAGAATTCTAAAAGCAACTCAGGGAAAACAAAAAGTTACCTATAAAAGAGAACCAATAAGATTAAGCTCTGATTTCTCAGCAGATGACATATACAAAACTCTGAAAGAAAAACACTTGCCAGCCAAGAATCATATACCCAGCAAAACTGTCCCTCAAATACAACAGAGAAATTAGAAAATTTCCAGATGAAAAGAAATTAAAGGACTTTGTAAAAACCAGGCCAACTTGACAAAAAAAAAAAAAAAACTAAAGGGATTGGTTGTTTAAATTATTATATATTCCTGAGCGATTTTGTGTGCACCCCACGCTACCCCCAAAAAAACAGAGGGAACAGAAGCAAATACTATTGAATGAGGATGCACAGCAATTGTAATCACTGCAATGCAGCAATGGTGTAAAACCAATGTTCTCAAAAATAAAAAAAACTAAAATCTAAAGGGAGTCCTTTGGACTGAGAACCAACCATAGAAGACAACAATTGGAGATGGAGACACATAGCAATACCACCTAGAATTCAATCCAAATACAGAAGTATCCAAAGTAAAACAAACCTAGAAGATTGAAAACAGTAAATCAGAGATAACAATTTATAATGAAGACAACGATAAAACAAAAAAAGAGGGGAGAATATAGTTACAAAACTTCCCAAGTGGCAAGGAAGTCAAGTAGATTTATAGATAAAACAGACTGTTCTAAACTGAGGAAGAAATTAATAAATTACAGAGTAACCTCAAAGAAAATTAATACACCTTCTCATCAAATCAAGAAAAGGAGAAAGTATGAAGATTTTATAAAACATTTAAAGAAAAAAAGCAATGAAGGGATTGACCACAAAGGACACAAGCAAAATGAACTCTGCTTAAAAAAAAAAAAAAAAAAAAAAAAATGTGTGGAACAAAGAAAACAGCAGCATCACACAAAACACAGCGAAATGACTGCCATCAATTTATACCTATGGATAATTACACTAAATGTCAATAGATTAAACGCACCAGTCAAGAGACAGAGAATAGCAAAGTGGATAAAAAAAATAGGATCTGTCAATACGTCGTCTAAAAGAGACAAATACTACACACAAAGACAAAAATAGATTTAAAAAATTAAAGGATGGAAAAATATATCAAGCTAATGGAAATCAAAAGCAAGCAAGAGTGCCAATATTAATTTCTGATAAAACAGACTTAAAGGCAAAAAAAAGCATAAGAGACAAAGCATGATTAAAGGATGAATTGAAAATGAGGATACACCCATAATAAATATCAATGAAAGAGCCTCAAAATATATAAACCAAACTTTAATAGACTTGAAGACAGAAATAGACAACTCTACAGTAATAACCACAGATTTTAATGCACCACTTTCGATAAAAGACAGAACAACTACAAAGAAACTCAACAAAGACACAGAAGAACTCAGTAACAAAATCAACCAACTTGACCACACAGATTTATACATAGCACTCAACCCACCAACAACAAACAGCACAAAACACATTCTTTTCCAGTGCACATGGAACATTCTCCAGAATAGACTGACGATATGTTAGGCCACAAAACAAACCTCAATAAATTTACAAACATTGAAATTCTACAAAACATCTTTTAAGATCACCTGCTATAAAATTGGAAATCAACAATAGATCAAGGAAACAAAATGACATACATGGAAATTAAATAACACCCTGTTTAAAAGCTACTGGGTAATAGAACAAATAAAAAACAAAATTTAAAAATTCCTTGAAGCAAATGAAAATGAAAACACACATACCAAAACTCTTAGGACAAGTAAAAGCCGTGCTTAGAGAGGGCAATTTATAGCAATAAACATATACATTCAAAAAGAAGAAAGAACCAAAATCAACACATTAACACAATACCTCCAACAATTTTGAAAAAGTCCAATAAAGTAAGCCTACAGTCACCAAAAGAAAAGAAATTACTAGTAAAGATGAAAGCAGAAATAAATGAATTACAAACAGAAAAACAGTAGAATCAATGAGAAAATAAGTTGGCTCTTTGAAAAGATTAATAAAATTGACAAACCATTGGCAAGTCTAATAAAAGAAAAGAGGGAGAAGATGCAAATAACAGACGTAAGTAACTATATGGGTGACATCACAACAGAACCATAGAAATAAAAAGGATAACAGAATACTATGAATAACTGCACTCCAATAATTTTGAAAATCTAGAAGGGATAAATTTTTAGAAAAACACATCCTGCCTAACAATTGAACAACAGCTATGTAATCAGTATGGATTACATCTCAATGTAAAGAAAACAAAAATCCTCACCACTGGACCAATAAACAACATTCTTATCAATGGAGAAAAGATTGAAGTTGTCAAGGACTTCATTCTTCTTGGATCAACTATTAACACTCATGGAAGTAGCAGTCAAGAAATCAAACGACGTATTGCATTAGGCAAATCTGCTGCATAAGACCTTTTTAAAGTGTTGAAGAGCAAAGATGTCAGCTTGAGGACTGAGGTGCTCCTGACCCAAGTTATGGTATTTTCAATAACCTCATGTGCATGCAAAAGCTGGACAGTGAATAAGGAAGACCGTAGAATTGATGCTTTTGAGTTATGGTGTTGGAGGAGAATATTGAAAGTGCCCTGGGCTGCCAAAAGAACCAACAGATCCATGTTGGAAGAAGTGCAGCCAGAGTGCTCCTTGGAGGCCAAGATGGCCAAACTTCATCTCTCATACTTCGGACATATTGTCAAGAGGGACCAGTCACTGGAGAAGGATATCATGTTTGGTAAGGTGTTGTTGTTGTTGTTGTTGTTGTTAAGTGCCGTCGAGTCGGTTCCGACCCATAGCGACCCTGTACAGGGTTTCCGAGGGTGTAAATCTTTACGGGAGTAGAAAGCCTCATCTTTCTCCCGCGGAGCGGCTGGTAGTTTCGAACTGCTGACCTTAAGGTTCGCAGCCCGATTCGTAACCACTACGCTACCAGAGCTCCTTGGTAAGGTGTAGGGTCAGAAAAAAAGAGGAAGATCCCTAATGAGATGGACTGACCAGGCAGCAGCATGGCAACAGTAGTGAGGTTGGCCCAGGACCAGGCAGTGTTTCAGTCTGCTGTGCATAGAGTCACTATGAGTCAGGGCCAACTTGATGGCACCTAACGACAGCAACATGTTATACTATTGACACAAGGTTTTCTATTTTAATAATATTAGCAATTCTCTGAGGAGCCCCAGTGGCACAATGGATAAGTGCTCAGGTGCTAACTGACAGGGCAGCAGCTGTAATCCACCATCGGCTCTGGAAGAAAAGACCTGGCAATTTGTTCCCATAAATTATCCTGGAAACCCTGTGTGTTCAACTCTGTCAGAGAAAGTCACTACAACTCAGAACCAATTCAATGGCACACAACAACAGTAGCAATTCTCTGAAGTAATTATTATAGCTTTGATGAAGAGAGTGGGAATCAAAGGAGTTACAGGACTTTAATCAACATCACACAATTATAAAGTGCTGTTGTTATTAGATACCGTCAAGTGGGCTCCGATTCACAGCAACCCTATGTACAACAGTATCGAAACCCTGCCCGGTCATGCACTACCCTCACAGTTGTTATGCTTGAGCCCATTGCTACTGCCACTATGCCAATCAATCTTGCTGAGGGTCTTCCTCTTTTTTGTTGACCCTACCTTTACCAAGCATGATGTCCTTCTCCAGAGACTGGTCCCTCCTGATAATATGTCTCAAGTATTAGAGATGAAGTCTCACCATACTAGCTTCTAAGGCCCAGTCTGACTGTACTTCTTCCAACACATATTTGTTTATTCTTCTGGAAGTCCAGGGTACATTCAATATTCTTCTTCTGCGGTCTTCCTTATTCACTGTCCAACTTTCACATGAATTTCAGTCAATTGAAAATACCATGGTTTTGGTCAGGCACACCTTAGTTCTCAAACTGACATCTTTATTCTTGAGAAAAGCAAAGAGGTCTTGTGTGGCAGATTTGCCTAATGCAATATGTCACTTAATTTCTTGACTGCTGCTTCCATGATTGTTGATTGTAGATCCAAGCAAATGAAGACTTTGACAACTTCAATATTTTCTCCATTTATCATAATGCTATTTATTGGTCCAGTTGCAAGGATTTTTGTTTTCTTTATATTGAGGTGCAATCCATACTGAAGGTTGTGGTCTCTGACCTTCATCAGTAAGTATTTTAAGCCCTCCTCACTTTCAGCAAACACAGTTGTATCATATGTACATCACAGTTTGTTACTGAATCTTCCTCCAATCCTGATGTCATGCTCTTCTTCATATAACCCAGCTTCTCAGATTATTTGCTTAGCATACAGATTCAATAAATATGGTGAAAGAATACAACCCTGGCACACACCTTTCCCTATTTTAAACCATTCAGTACATCCTTGTTCTGTTCGAATGACTGCCTCTTGTTCTATTTACAGGTTCCTTGTGAGCACAATAAAGTGTTCGGGAATACCATTCTTCACAATGTTATCCATAGCTTGTTGTCACCCATGCAGTCAAAGCCTTTGCACAGTCATTAAATCACAAGTAAATATCTTTCTAGTATTCTCTGCTTTCAGCCAAGATCCATCTGACTTCAGCAAAGATAACCCTCATCCTGAATCCTTGAATTTCTGGCCATTCTCTGTGTATTTTGAAGCTGTTTTTAAATTATCTTCTGCAAAAATTTACTTGCATGTAATATTAATGATATTGCTTGATGTTAGGCCAATCTCTCTTTGGGATGGGCCCAAATAGGGATCTCTTCCAATGAGTTGGCCAAACTTCTTGGCATAGATAAGTGAACACCTCCAGTGCTATAATAGCTTTCTGAAATATTTCCATTTGTATTCCATCAATTCCCAGAGTCTGTTTTTCACCAATACCTTCAATGAAGCTTAGACTTCTCCTTCAGTACCATCGGTTCTTATCATATGCTATCTCTTGAAATGGTTGAACATCAACTATTTCTTTTTAGTATAGTGACTCTGTGAATACTTTTCATCTTCTTTTGATGCTTTCTGCACTACACAATATTTTGCCCATGGAATCCTTCAACATTGCAACTTAAGGCTTGATTTTTTTTCTTTAGTTCTTTCAGGTTGAGAAATGTTCTTCCATTTTGGTTTTATAACTCCAGATCTTTGTATATTTTATTTCAATACTTGACTTTGTCTTCTCAAGCTGCCCTTTGAAATTTTCTGTTCAGTCCCTTTATTTCCTCATTTCTTCCATTCACTTTAATATCTCAATATTCAAGAGCAAGTTTCAGAATCTCTTCTGACATCCATTTTGGTCTAGTCTGTCTTTCTTGTTTTTTGGGGGTTTTTTTAATGACATTCTGCCACAAGATCAGCAGTTAAAACTCACCAGTCGCTCTTCAGAAACCCTAAACTGGGTTGCTACGAGTCAGAACAGATTCAACGGCATTTAACAACAACAATCCAGGATGAGCTAAACTATGCTGGTATAACAAGCAACCCTTGAATCTCAGTAGCTTAAAACAATATCATTTTATCCCTAGCTCACATACACTGTAAGCTCACTGTGATTCAGATAGGGGGTCAACCCAGTGTTGACCTTACATTGGAACCTAGGTTGAGAGGGCATGTCGTCTGGATTGTTGCCAACATCTGAAGCAGAAAAAGAAATTGTGGCTCACCTAAAAGTAACTAGCATGTGTGCATATATCATTAGTAACAGCAAGTCACATGGCCATGTCTGTCTTTAAGGTGGGGAGGTAGTGGGCCAGTCCTCATGTACCTAGAAAAGAGGGAGCAGCATTGATGATCACCCCAGAGCTTAGCAGACCTCTTAACACCTCATTTTATTCCCATCAGATAATGACAGATGCCTTGATATTTGACTCCCCTTCAGGGGAGATGTGCAATTTCCCAATAGTTGTTCAGAAAGACTTATAAAAAAACCTAGGCTTGGGGAAATTGCCTTTCAAAAAAATGTTTCCCACTGGTTAGACTCTGTTGGTCCAACAGATAATTCTGTGAAGACTTAATAGACACAGGCTTAGTTAAACCTGATCCCCAAACTCCTCATTTAGAAGAAAAATGATTCTGGAAACACCTCCAGCTGCATTTTTTTGAGGGTACCTCAGCCCAACCTTCCCACCAGATTAGACTGAATATGCTGAATCCTGTGGACAGATGTACCAGGATCTAAAATTGATGCAGAAGACACAGACAGCCTTAATCAGGCTTCTCTCCACTTGCTGTTGTTATTGTTAAGTGTCGTGGGGTCAGTTCCAACTCATAGCTACCCTGTATAGGGTTTCCAAGGAGTGGCTGGTAAGTTTGAACCACCGACCTTACAGTTCTAACTCACCCTGCAGTCCAGCACATTATCCTGCAGTGCCACACCAGAACTCCATCCTCTCCATGAGTTACTAGTTGTTGAAGACTCTGCCTGGTGGGCTATATCACTATTCATGTAGTCACTCTGTCAGTCAATAACTATTTAGTGAGTTAATAGGAAGGGGCTTCAAACAGTTCATGAAAAAATTAAATTTAAAGATAATGGAATTTTTCTGTGAATTTTGTGAAGCCCCCTGGTATAGCTATCATGGTTTCTACCACAAAATGGTACAAGGTGGCCAGGTTCAAATCCCAGCTCCCATGCTTCTTAGGTCTATCCTTCTCAGTGCCTCAGCTTCCCCAACTACAAGTGTCTACCTCATTCAATTAACAGGATTAACTGAGTAGTCATATGTAGAATACTTAGCCTTGGTCATGTAGTGATTTCCCGAAAGGTCCATGATTTGAGTCCACCATGGGAGAAAGATGTGGCAAAAAGACTGGAAACCCCATGGGACAAATCTACTCTGTCCTACAGGGTCACTGTGAGTCAGAATTGAACAATCTAAGTAAACGGCTCTAGGTTTACTTAGAATGGCGCCATGCCCATACAAGGTGCTATGTAAACATTTACTATTTTTAATGCTGCAGCTACTCTTACAGAGTCCTGGTGTGATACTGCAGGATTAGCACTGGACTGCTAACCACAAAATCTGCAGTTCAAACTACCAGCTGATCTTTGGAAACCTTAGACAGGGTCACTATGAGTTGGAACCAACTCAATAGCATTTAACAACAACAACACTACTACTACTTCTAGTACTACTACTACATGCCAGGCACCAGTAAATGTGATGAATGATACAGCAATGAACAGGCCAGATAAAGTTCCTATAACTTTAAATAGCTTATATTCTCAGGAGGGAGGGAGGGAGATTTTACTAGCAAGCAACCCCTGATCCAGCCATGCCTGAAGCTGCTGCTACATGCTCAACCTTCTCAATTTCCTAAATTTCCTGAAGCACTGAGTTCTTTATCTATTGTGCACAAGCCAGTTTGAGTTGAGTTCCTCTCACCTGTGACCCAAACTGCCCTGACGAATACAAGGCTCCAAAACCTAAGTTCTTCCCATTCGGCCCTTCAGCCTCTGCTTATCACAAGCTGCTCTAAGGGTCTACTCGGTTTGCTCCTACCACCACCAGTGTGCCAACTCTATTGGGCCACCTGGGAAGGCCCTTAAATATTCAAGCTAGCTTTTAAACAAGGAGTTTGGCGCTATGAACAGAATAACAAGCATGAAATGGAAACATGATGTGGATCATTACACAACAGGGCAATCAAATCCGTCTTGGTGTCTACAAGTCTTACAGCAACCATGACTACGTTTTCTTTTTCTTTTTCTTTTTTTTCTCTTGATAAACAGTAATTTACTAAGTAAATTAGATTTCCTCATGTTTTATCTAATTAATCCAGTCCTTAACATAAGGATAACTTCTTAATTGCTAGTTAATTTCATCAATATAATGAATCTGTCTCACTTCTCAGAGGCCCCTCCATACCAAGAGGACTTCTGTCTCACAAAGAACAAAAAAGACACACAGTAGGTGGCAGGTGTGAGAGAAAAGCACATGGATTTGAAGTCAGATGGGGTTGTTTAAATGTCTAGTAGTGAAAACCCCATACAGGGTCAACGGACTTGACAGCACTTAAGAACAGTAGACTTTAATTTGGGTTTCCCAAGAAACTGGCCCTTGAGATAAGAATCCAAGCACAAGTAGTTACTTGCACTTGAAACATGATATAGCAAGTAACATAGGGAAGGAAGGGCAGTCAGTAGTAAAGGACATACTATCAAGAAAGTAGATTCACCTAGAGGTACCCCAGAAGACAGGCATGGCAATCTACTTCCAAAAACACAGATGTTGAAAGCCCCATAGAGAATAGCTCTCCTCCGATATACACAGGGTCTCCATGAATCAGAGTTAACTTAAAGGCAACTGGTGGTGGTGTTACTGTGTTTATGCATATTCTAGCCACTAGGGATATAATGTTGCTGCTGCTGCTGCTGCTGTTGTTGTTGTGTGCTGGGAATTGGTGCCGACTCATAACTGTATATAGGGTTTCTGAGAACAGCTGGTGGGTCTGAAACTCCAACCTCACAGTTAGCAGTCCCATGAGGTTAGCAGTCCAGTGCTTATCCTACAGGGCCACACCAGGACCTAAAAGATATAATGGTGGTGGTGGTGTGCCTTGGAGTCAATTCCTACTCAGCAACCCTATCCCACAACGCTTCTGTCCCACAACGCTACCAGGGCTTCTTAAGGATATAATGTTGTTGTTGTTAAGTGCCATCCAGTCGGTTCCAATTCACAGCAGCCCTGTACAGGGTTTCCAAGGAACGACTGGTGAGCTTGAATCGCTGACCTTTCGCTTCAAACCAACCTTGCAAGTCCAGCACATTAACCCACAGCACCATGGCTAAGGCACTCTCTTGATGCATACATCCTAATGCAGAGAAACAGCCTCTACACAGGCAAACGAAAATCACTGCAGAAAGGGTGATGTGATGGAGATTAATTTCCTGGAGAGGTAATCCTGAGAAAACCTTTTAGAAAGAGTAACCTTTGAGGTAAGACTCAGCAGATAAGAATGACGGTGTCATGCAAAGATCTGGGGAACAGCACTGCAAGCAAAAGGAACTAAAAATGCAAAAGTCCTAAACTGGAGAAGGACTTGGCTTGTTCTTGGGAAGGAATGGAAGCCAGTGTGGCTAGAACAGAATGAGTAAGGCAGAAGGTCGTAGGAGCTGAGAGCCTAGGTGTAAGCAGTAATCAGTACATACAGTTCCTGGTCAGCCACCATAACGAGTTTGAATAGTAATACAACCTTGAGCAACTGTCAAGAGTGTTGTGGTATAGTGAATTTCATAG
This sequence comes from Chrysochloris asiatica, assembly GCF_000296735.1. NCBI lineage: Eukaryota > Metazoa > Chordata > Mammalia > Afrosoricida > Chrysochloridae > Chrysochloris > Chrysochloris asiatica. Next base: position 4,527,989 of record NW_006408696.1, on the reverse strand, counting down.
TCTGTAACTCCCACCAAACAATATTTCTGCTCTGCTGAATCTAGGTAAGAGGAGGTTACTGATAGAATGGCATTGTTCAGCTGTGGATGTTGTTAGCAGAGTTCATTGTAATTGTAAAAACTTGAAACTCTAGCACAGGTATAAAATGAGCTGTCTCAGAAGCAGGAGGGGAATCTCACTACCATCAAAGAAAAAGAGCCAGGAGTGGAGCCCATCCCTTGAACCCCAAGATCCCTGCACATTAAACCTCATTGACCCCAGGGACAGAAAGCTATGGCATAGGAGGAATGGCAAAGGAGCAGCAGCAGCAGCGGCAATAGAACCAAAAAAGAACCAGAGCACAAGCTTCTTAGTACACAGAACACAGAACAAATGAAGTTGGATTACTTTGGGCAGGAGGCTTGAGAGTGCCCCAGGCACTGAGTTAGGGGAGCTGGGTTTGCCAAGAACTAAAGCCTTCAGGCTGATGCCTAGAGTGGAGCGGTGTATCCTGTGGGCGTTTATCTGCAGCTGACTGGAACAAATGTGTCCTGAGCATTTTCTGAGCCTGTTATTTTCCCTAGTTAACCCTATAACTTTGAGTATGGTGACTGAGTTCTATGTGGGCACTGTAATGAACTGTCGAACCCAGCTGAGTAGAGTGCTATGGGAGGGGTGGTTGGTGCTTTATTTTTTACATGTGTTAAATGAACTCCCCTGTATGCGATCCATTTTATTAACCCTGGAAACCAGTCACACTTCCTACTTTTTCAATTCATCTCATGTCTTTCCATATGTTCATAGCAGCAATAAGTCAAATATTTCCTTCTAGATCATCCTATCCATGATCCAAGAATACTGAAGACTCCGTTGAGCCAACAGTCTTTCTTCCAAACTCCAGGCAGAGAGAAACCAAAAAGTCTGACCCATTCACTGGTAGCCTCATTATCACCTCCCCTCATCCCCAGTGAAGCGACAAGGTGTTGCTGTTAAAAGTCTGTCTGCTGCTGACAATGCCCACACGGTCCAGCCTCCTACACACTTCAGCACCCGTGGTCCAGTTCTTTGAACATATATGTTAACACTCAAACTTTCCTCATACTTTCCCTTCTAGGGCATTCGGGGTCCTATCCTGAGTTGAGACTATCCCAATCTAAGTCAAATGTTAAGACAGGTAAACAGCAAAGAAGTGACAGAAGCATGACATGAAACTACACAGTCTGACATGAGAGAGCCCAAGCTTTTAACCACTGGACTCCATAGCATCTATAGGTCATACTTCCCCCCTCCCCAGGAGCCCCCTTTGGACCCCAGTGATCTTGAAATGGCAGAGTTACTAGAGTCAGGAAGGCTTCTGTTTCACCTTATTCCTCCATAACAACCAGCGCAACAAAAGAGGGTCAACACAAGCAACCAATCATGAGATACAGGCAATCTAAAGCATGTATCTACCAAACATGCAAACTCAATTAATGAAAATCAATTTCTTGGAGAATTCTATTTTAAATGTCTTTTCAGAGATTGTCTATTCTGACCTTGAATCTTTATATACAATACAGAGAAGACAAGCAACAGTGAGTTTCCTTGTTGTCAGTGAAACTCTGTCACAGAGCCAATTGATTTTGGTTAGTACAACTGGAAATTCTTTGCAATGCCCTTGTGAATTTGAAGTTATAAAGGATGGTTCATTCTACCATAGGAACCATGTTGGAATGCCTTTATAATTCCCTCCATTGTTTTCTTTCTTTCTGATAATTCCCAAAATAGGAGGATGTATAAGGAAGTGAAGTGACTCTGGAGGATAAGCATGGGACTGTGCACCACAAGGTCAGAAGTTCAAAGATTTACAGGCTCAGAACCCTTATACAGTATTGCTATGAGTCAGAACTGACTTGAAAGCACTTTAACAACAACAGGAGGATGTCTGAACTTATACTGGTCTCCAATTTGGAAAACTGTGTCATTAGACTCTCTTTTCCCCAACCCAGCCAGCTGTGAAGTGGCTCACTGTAGACAGGGCTTCTGCCTTGAGTGGACTGTAGGTCAGCAATGCCAATGCCACCAGGGTTGGAGACACATTGGATTACTGAGGTTAATTCCCTTATCCATTGAGCCTTCATTTCCCATGTGTGCAATGAGCATCACAATGCCAGCTTGCTATCAAGCTGACTCTGACTCATGGGGACCACGTACAGCATCAGAGTGGAATTGTGTCCACAGGGTTTTCAACGGCAGGTTTTTGCAAGTAGACCACCAGGCAGGCCTAAATCCCAAGGCGTCTGTGGATGGATCTGAACCTCCAACCTGTTGATAAGTCAAGCGTGCTAGCCATTTGTGCCACCCAAGAACTCCTTCTTGTTGTTGTTAAGTTCCATCGAGTCAGTTCTGACTCACAACAACCCTGTATAGGGCTTCCAAGGAACAGGTGATAAGTTTGAACCACTGACCTTGTGGTTCAAACAGACCTTGCAGTCCAGTGTATTATCCTGCAATGCCACACCAGGAGTGCCTAAACTAAAAAGCAGATCTTCTTCAAATGTGCTAATTCAAAGAGGTAAGAACAATGTTTTGTAAATACCAAGAGAATACATTTCATATTTAACTCTGCCATTCCTTGGCTGAGTCACCTTAGAGAGGTCCCTTCATTTTCTGGTCTTTAGTATCCTCATGTCAAAAACGTGGATAACAGAGTTGTTGTGAGGACCAAATGAGTTGGAGAATGTGAAAGGTCTTTGTAAACTATGATCCACCATCAGGAGTAGAAATCCATTCTCCACCTCCATCATCATGGGTCTGTGTGGATTACGATTCTCTCTTGTAAGGACTCCAGTCAGTGGGTCAGGGACCACTCTAATTGAACAGGACCTCGTCTCAACTGATGAAATCTACAAAGACTCTATTTCCAAATAAGCTCACATTCTGAATGGACATAATTATTTTGGCGGGGGGAGGGATAATTCAACTCAGTTCACGCCTCTTCTAAGAAAATGCCCTTATTACCCTTCTCTTTGCATTCCATTGGCCAAAACGAAATCACATGGTCACACCTAGCTTCTTGAAAGAATGGAAAGTATACTCTTTTAGCTGAGTGCCTGCCGGCTTGATGAAAATCATGGTTTCAGCTTGCTTGTTTCCTTAAAAATTCAGTCTTAAAGCCATTATTGTAGCTGTGTGACATCAAGCTGATTCTGAATCATAGCGACCCTATATAGGGTTCCTGAGAATGACTAGTGAGTTTGAACTGCCAACCTTGTAGTTAGCAGTCCAGTGATTATCCTACAGCTTCACACCAGGACTCCTTAAGTTATTCATCATTGTCACTGTGTGTCGTCAAGTTGGTTCCAACTTGTAGTGACCCTACACAGGTTTCTGAGAGTGGCTGGTGGGTTTGAACCAGTCTTATTCTACAGTGCCATACGAGAACTCCCATTTGATGGATCCAAACAAGGGAAGCATCCATGGCAGATGTCAGAAGTATATCAGGGGGTTTCAAAGCTTGAGATGAATATATCACCCAAATCTAAGCATGAGAAAACATCAGACAAGCCCCAAATGAAGGACCTCAGCAAAAAAGTAAATGGCTTGGACCCTTCAAAAGTAAATCATAGAGAGACTAGGGAACCCTTCCACACACAGTTAAGCATAACAACTCAATGATCCACATAATACTGGAGTGGGTCCTTCATAAAGAAATGATTGGGACAGTCGTGAACACTGAATGGGCCCTATGGAGTAGGAGGGCGTTTATATATATTTTATACATATTAATATATAAAGAGCCCTGGAGAAGCAGTGGTTAGGCACTTGGCTGCTAGCTGGCAGACTTGGTGGTTAGAACTCACCAGTTGCTATGTGGGAGGAAGATAAAGTCAACGTTACTAAGCCTGCTTTACAGTCTTCAGTGAAGACTTACAGCCTTGGAAAGCCTCTGGTGCTTTGTCCTACAGCATAGCTCTGAGTGAGAATCAATTCAACAGCAATGGGTTTGGTTTTTGATTTCGGTTTCAGTGTTGATCCCTGTAGGAGAAAGATGAGGCTTTCTGCTCCTGTAAAAATTTACAGCCTCAGAAACCCTGTACAAGGTCGCTATGAGTCGGAACCGACTCTTCAGCACATAACTAACCAACTGTGGTTTACAAAGGAGAAGATCATTGCAAGAAAGACAAAACATGTGGGAGTTATGGAACACCACAAAGGATTCCAGAAAAAATAATAGTTCTTTACAGCACAGGGCTTTGTTTGCTAGAAGACAGTAGGAAATCTCAGATACGCACATAGCAGGTTTGGCCACAGATGAAAACTAAGTAATGGTCCAGAGGAGGTCTCTGAAAGGGAGTAACACCTAAAGCAGATCCAAAGAACAAGAACCTTACCTGGACTGAAGAGCAAGAGACAGCAGTTTTAAGCATAGGGAACAGCATGTGCAAAGTAGCTGAACTTTTTATAACACTCACAATATGGTTACAATATGCAAACTGTTATTTCTTCAGTCACAATGGAGCAGTCACTTCAAATGTAGAAACACTGGAGTTAGGACACTGTGTAAAAGCTTTGTATTAGTCAGCTCTCCATGCAATAATGCTGTGAAACAAACAATCACAATTTCTCAGCAAGCATTTGTTTCTCATTCAGGCCAATGTGGACTGACAGGGCCAGCTCTGCTCCATGTGTCTCTCATCTGATAAGCAAGGGTATGGGATACTCATGGAGAAGGCAGGAGCACAAAAGGACAAGCCTAATAACTTGAACATGTTTCAAGTCTCTGCTGGAGTTACGTCCTCTCATCTCATTGGCCAAAGAAAGTCACATGGTCAACAGTCTATGGATTTGGTCCAACCTAGACATAATACTTTTTGAGGACTTCCTAGGCAGCATTTCAAGTATTATAAATATGCCTGCATCATACTTTAAATGGATTTTCTGATACATATATGTGTAAATACGGTGTATGCTGTAGGATAAGCACTGGACTGCTAAACACAAGGTTGGCAGTTCAAACCTACCAGCAGCTCCTGGAATACAGGGATACTATTAGTCAGAACTAACTCAAGTGCACTTAACAACAGCAATAACATATACATGGGGATTCCTGGTCCAGTACTGTAAGATAACCACTGGACTGCTAACCTCAAGGTCGGCAGTTAAAACCCACCAGCTGCTCCTCGGAAACCCTATACAGGGTTGCTATGAGTTGGAACCAACTTTCACTTAACAGCAATTATATGTGTGTGTGTGTGTGTGTGTATATGCATGTTGTTATTGTTGTTAAGTGGCATTGAGTCAGTTCGACTCATAGCGATCCTGTATAGGGTGTCCAAGGCTGTAAATCTTTATGGGAGCAGAAAGCCTCATCTTTCTCCTGTGGAATGGCTGGTAGGCTAGAACCACTGACCTTGTGGTTCACAACCCACTGCTTATTGAACAGAACTACTGCACTTTAATGTGTGTGTGTGTGTGTGTGTACAGAGAGAGAGAGAGAGAGAGAGAGAGAGAGGCTTTTTTATTTTTGCTTCTGACATTAGATATTATGTGGCAACAAGTGACTTATCTAATTTCTGATTAAATGTGATTTCTTGGCAATTGTGTATATTCAGAAACTCCTGAAAGTGAGAAATTCTAATCTACCAACATTTCCAGAGGTAATGAAATCCCAATGAACATAAAATTTAACAATTAGTGATATTGACAAATTAGCACAGTTTGTAGGTAATTTTAAAAATATTCATTCATTTTAATTTTGCTGTTTTCTTTTTGCATTTGAAAGCCAATCTTTCCCTGCCCTGCCCCCTCCCCTAAGTCTTAAACATTTTTTGTAAGCCCTTGAAATCAGCTCCTGGATCCCAGACAAATGCTATGCCTAATGGAACAGAAAGCTAATTGGTGTTGGCCCTGAAATGGGTACCCTCAAACTCCAGATTCCTTGCCATAGGAAGATGAGTGCAACTAACTCAAACAGCCCAGTTAGCTTAACTTGGAAGGCTCTCTGTGTGGTGAAAGGGTGAATAGTTTGGGCTTTCAGATGAGCAGAACCCTTCATCTCCTTCATGAAGCCGCTCACACTATATCCACACCATTTGTAAGGCAAATAGAAATGTCATTTTCCAATCCTGGTTCATTTCATCTTCTATAAAAAAGCCTCCTCTCCTTGTGCTTTGCCATCATCTCCCTGGTGTGATTAAAAACACAACAGGTAATAAAAATTGGCCTACCAGTTGGTCCTCCAAGGACCAAGATGTGATTGAAGGAGCAATAACTTATCCCAGTGCCCCAAGGAAAGTTTGTTCAATAACGTAACAGAGCTATGGTTAATGGTGGTGGAGCGAGTGTCATTGAAATTGCTCCATAAAGCACTCACATTCAGATAGACACATATGAGAGAGGGTCAGCACATGCTTACAGCAATCGTTTTTATAGATACCCGGTGTCACAGAAATTTAGCTCTCTGCACCTCTCGTGGTGTAGCAATATGGGAACAATCACCAACCATAAAGAAGATGCTGAAAAGATAATTAGTATGAAATCTCTCTGGTTGCCAGGCATTGAGCTCCACCCTGTGCCAAATCCGCTACACATGTAATTTACACATGTAATTTACACATGTAAATGGCATACTATACTGCAAGCTTCCCATGAGGTCTCATTTATGTTACAGTCCTCACCCCTAATTCAGGATCAAACACATTAGCCCCTAACATGCATCAGTGAGTCTGTGAAAGAATCAATGGCTCTTAACTCCACTCTCCAGATGATCAGCACTTGACCCCTATTTTAAGGTCCCTCTGCCCATAGTCAAGGAGCCCAGGTGGTGCTTAGTTAAGCAATGGAAGATTAAGCAGCAGTTGCTCCACAGGAGAAAGATGAAACTGCCTGTTTCCATAAAGATTTACAGCTTCCGAGACCCTAAGGAGCAGTTCTACTCTGACCTACAGGGTCACTGTGAGACTGGATTGACTTGATGGCAGTGGATAGATGCCTTGGGGCAATGACGACTCTGGTAGAAATCTTGCCTTCTATGTGGGAGATCCAGATTCTATTCCCAGTCAATTCCCTCATGCACAGCCACCAACCACCTGTCAGCGGAGGCGTGTGTTGCTATGATGCAGAACAGATGTCAGTGGAGCTTCCAGACTAAGACAGACTAGGAAGAAAGGCCTGGTGATCTACTTTAGAAAATCAGCCAATGAAAACTCAATGGTCCCAACAGTCTGGTCCACAATGGATCACAAGAATAACGAAGGCCTACGTAGTTTTCCTTCCATTATGTGTGGGTTTCTTCAACAGCAGCTACAAGCCACAGAATGCCCCCACTCCAATGTCTCTTGGTTAAGAACCAGGGTATGTCTCATCATACTCCATCAGGTCATGGATGTTTCTACTATCGCCTGTCTCCTTACCTCGTCTCTCCACATTCCATCCATCCCTATTCACAACTCTACTCAGCAATTTTGGGACTCTGGACCTCTTAGAACAATACTAGTCCCATTATACCAGATCATGCAGGAAGCAGATAACTTGCTTTCCTGTTTATGTTCTATTCATGATACATTTGTTCACTGAAAAAAATTCAGGTTATAATACAGTATGAATTTTAAAACCACACACAGAGAAATGAAAACATAGAAAAAGATAAAGAAGGTATGTTCTAAATGCCAATACGGTTTATCCCCGGTGGTGAGATGTTAGCTAATTTTTAATTTTCTTTTTATATTCATTTTTGGGGGTGAGTTTTCCAAGTGTGTTTATAAAGAACAGATGTACATTGCTTGGGGCTAATACATGTTTTGGCTTATTCAAGTCAGGCTCTTGAGAGCAGGTAGAAACCCAAGAAGTGAAGGCGTTCTCTTTAAACCAAAAAGTAAACCCACTGTCATCACATCAATTCTGACTCACAGCGACCCCAGAGGATAGAGCAGAATGGTTCCAGAAGGTTTCCAAGTCTGTCATTTCTAAGGAAGCAGACTGCTGCTACATCTTTCTTCTGTGGAGTAGCTGGTGGATTGACACCATGGAACTTTCTGTTAGCAGCCAAACACTTAACTCCTGCATCACCAGGACCCCTGCTCTCCTTGCTGTTGTTGTTAAGTGTTGTTGAGTCGGTTCCAACTCATAGAGACCATGTATAAGGTTTCTAAGGAGCAGCTAGTGGTTTTGAACCACTGACCTTGCAGTCCAGTCCTTATCCAACAGTGCCACACTAGGAATCCTACTCTCCTTAAACCCTGTGAAAACCCTTGTTGTTGTTAAATGTTGCTGAGTCATTTCTGACCCATAATGACCCTTTAGAGAGTCTCCAAGGAGTGACTGGTGAGTGTGAACCAGTGACCTTGCGATTCAAAGCAATCTTGTGATCACCTGATTATCCTATGGTGCCACAACGGGTTAGGTCACCCCATTTACAGGTAGACAAGGTAAAAGAAATCACACCATCACTGGTTCTGTTCTCAAATAACACTTGGTCCCCAAGTAGAAGCCAAGTTAACCAAGGAAGTTCATCAGTTAAAACTAAAATTGACAGTTCCTTCCCAAACCCTCTATAAGGGTCCACGTCCCAGATGTCAGGAGCAAGTCCACTGAAAATTGTTACGTTCTGTCATCTCATAACTTATCTTTCAGTCCTTCTTTCTTCAAGAGGAAGATGATCATTCTAAGCAAACACCTTCACTGCAAAACAGAAGCCATAGTTCGTCCATTCATTCAACAAATCCTCTAGTGAATACACATGAGGGTTCAGCTGCAGTATTAGGCGCTAGGGACACCACCTTGTGGATTTGGTTCCTATCCTTGCAAAGCTCACAATCCAGTGACAGAACCAGGCATTAATCACATAAACACAATGAAGCCAGTTGCTGTCATGTCAATCCCAAGTCATGGTTTCCAAGGACTGACTTTTTAGAAGTAGACTAGTAGGCCTTTCCTCAAAGGCACTTGAGTGGATTCAAACCTCCAACCTTTCAACTAGCACTTGAACATGTCAACAGTTTGCACGTGAGCATGTTAACTGTTGGCTTCTGCCAGAGACTCCAAAAATACAGTCCAAACCAAAACCAAGGCCAAACAAGTTGCCACTGAGTCAATTCCAACTATGGCACCCTGATGTGCAGAGCAGAACTGTGCTCCATAGGGTTTTCAATGGTTATGCGCTTTTGGAAGGAGATGACCAGGCCATCCTTCCATGGCATCTCTAGGTAGATTTGAACTGCCAATCTTTCAGTAAGTACCAAGCACTTAACAATTTATACCACACAAGGACTCCATAAACACAGTGTTGGATGTATAGGCAGAAACCAGGTTAAGTGCTCTCTGGTAACATAGTGGTTACAAATTGGGTTGCTAACCTCAAGGTCAGCAGTTTGAAACTACCAGCTGTTCCGCTGGAGAAAGATGAGGTTTTCTGCTCCCGTAAAGATTTGCAGCCTCAGAAACCCTGTGCAGGATCACTATGAATTGGAACTGACTCCACAGTACTTAACAACAATAGCAAAGAAGTATTGTTGGAAAACAGTAAAATGTGTCATGAAAGAATGAGATACCCATGGGGAGATGGGGAAGGCTTCCACAAGTAGTATCTTGGCTCTGAAGAATGAATAGGAGATAAATGACTCCCAGAATTATAAAGGTCATCAGTGAAAAACTAGAGGCAAATTAAAGGGCTTTGATATCATATTTGGTAAGGTGGAGGGTCAGAGAAAAAGAGGAAGACCCCAATGAGATGGATTGGCCAAGTGGCAGCATTGATTGACTCAAGCGTGGCAACAGTAGTGAGGTTGGCCCATGATCAGGCAGTGTTTCATTCTGTTGTGCATAAGGGTCGCTATGAGTTAGTACTGACTCGATGGCACCTAACAACAACAACAATCCTAGGAACACATAGACTACAAAATGTTACGAAAACTACACACAAAAAAGAAGACAAAGTAGATGCCTGGTACATTCTAAAAATTAGAAACTTCTGTGCATCACAAGATTTCACCAAAAGAGTAAAAAGGGAGCCCACAGAATTGGAAAAACTCTTTTGCAATGACATATCAGACAAGGGACTGATTTCTAAAAATCTATAGGAAACTATAACACCTCTACAAGAAAACGGATGAGTAACCCAATTAAAAAAGGACACAGGACATGAACAGACACTTCACCAAAGAAGACATTCAGGCAGCCAACAAACATGAAGAAATGTTCATAATCATTAGCCATTAAAGAGATGCAAATCAAAACACTGAGATACCATCTCACACCAGCAATAACAGCGAAGTTAAAAAATGCAGAGGATAATAAATGCTGGTGAGGATGAGGAGAGATTGAGACCCTCCTACATTGCTGATTGGAATGCAAAAGGGTCCAAACACTCTGGAAAACAGTGTGGCGCTTCCTCAGAGAGTTGGAACTAGAAATACTGTATGATCCAGCAATTCCTCTACTTGATATATATCCACAAGAAATATGAGCCCTAACACGAGTAGATACATGCACACTAATGTTCATAGCAGCACTATTCACAATAGCAAAAAGATGGAGACAGCCTAAGTGCCCATCAGTGGAAGAATGGATAAACAAACTTTGGTACATACACACATGGAATATTATGTTACCTTGAAGAATAACAAGGAAGCTGAAAGTCACCAACCGCATAAAAAGGATGTTATTATGTTATGATGTCCCTGAGGACATTATGCTAAGTGAAATTAGTCACAAAAGGACAAATATTGCATAAGACTATTTATTATTGTAAAAGCTTAAGGAAAAAAAAAATGTCATTGTTGGTAACCAGTGCGGTTGGAGTGAGAGGATTTGGGGGAGGTGGAATGAGACAACCGTAGAGCACAGGGTAGGGGTAGACATATCATAGTCCGGGTCTTAGGGAGGGCACTACACAAGAAGTGGGAAGGGCTGGAAGAACAAGGTAGACAGGGAACACTGAGACAGGTTTGCATGGGCTAAATGGGGCAGAGGTAAACAGTGATACATGCTCAACCTTGGAACAACAGGGCTCTGATACAGGGATCAAGGCATAGTTTGAAGAGGGGAAATACTAAGATGCTTGACTGTCTTATGGATATTGGTTTTCCTTGCCTACTATTGTAAAATAGACACTTGAGTGGGATAGAAAGGAATGTCAAGAAACATGATTACAGAAAGCTTGTAAATCCGTCTTCAGTCTATAACTGATTGGAATACTTAAAGGGGGTTCTAGAAATTGCCCAGTGAGATAGGCCTCCTGCAGAGCCTTTGCAGTGTATAGGATCATAGGTGGAATCCTGAGCCCTATCCAGAACGTTCTGAGGTGGGACATTCCCCACTAGAAAGGACAAGCAGACCAGCCTGGAACAGCTAGAGCAACAGAAGATTCATCTTCAAAGAAAGGTCATCAGGAAAAACCCAAAA
>NW_006408696.1:4514028-4515108 GCF_000296735.1 Chrysochloris asiatica | reverse complement strand
GCAGACTTGCAGAATGTGCCCTTTGGTGGTGTAAATTATAAAAATATGCCTGAGTGTTTAAAAAAAAAAGCTTAAGTGAGAGAAACACTGTTAACTTATGGTACACAGAGGGGATTATAATCATTGTAATGAAACAAGGTGTATGATTTGTTGAATGTAAAACTGATGGTCTGCCTGCCCTGTAAACTTTTACTCAATCCACAATAAAAAACTTTTCTAAAAAAAGAATGAATAGAGATAGTCAAGGAAATCCAGACAGGATGCAGCATGTGCAAGGCCCCTGAAGCAGCAGGTTAGAAGCTCAGGGAGCAAGGTAGAGAAAAGTAGAAGATGAGGCTGGAGATGTGGACAGGTGTGTGGTCATGTAAGTCCTTTTGGTCTATATCCTAAAACCACTACGAGCTACTTGGCATATATCCTAGAGAAATAAGAGCTATGTCCACTGCAGCACTATTCACAATAGCAAAAAGATGGAAACAACCTATATGCCCATGTGGTATATACACACAATGGAATACTACATAGTAATGAATGTGTGATACATACACACAATGGAATACTACATAGTAATGAATGTGTGAAATACCCCACAACATGAACAGACCTGGAGGACATATTGCTGAATGAAATAAATCTAAGTCAATTATAAATGGACAAATATTTTATAAAACCACTATTATAAAAAAAACAAGAAATAGTTTGTTTTAAAAAAAAAACCCTTCTTTGATAGTTACCAGGTGTGGGAGGTCAACGGAGGGTACATTTTTAACTAGAAGACTGTTGTTGTTTTTAAGTGCTGTCAAGTCCGTTCCAATCTACAGTGATTCTGTAAAGGGTTTCTGAGGAGCTAGTGAATATGAATTGCCAACCTTGTGGTTCAAACTGACCTTGTAGTTGAGTGTTTATCCACATTTGTTAACGTGCGTGAAGGGGAAATCAATATATTACAAGGAGGAGGTCAGCAAAAACTGATGGAGGCAGGGGAAGGCACTGGGAGGAATACAAGAGTTAAGGTTAACAGAGGATACGTGGCCTACCAGTAGATGCATGAATAGACACGGATACTGAATGGATGTGGGA
>NW_006408696.1:4495130-4511318 GCF_000296735.1 Chrysochloris asiatica | reverse complement strand
GCACAAACACAGTCCAGTGCTTATCTTACAATGATACATGAGGAGTCCTTAATCATCAAAGACTGTCTGAAAAGAAAAGATATTCACAGGAAGCTAAAGGAAGGACACTCCAAAACCCAAAAAAAAGCTAACAAAACCCGATGCTGTCAAATAGATTCAAACTTACAGCAGCAGCCTTCCAGGACAGTGTAGAGCTGCCCCATAGACGTTCCAAGTCTGTGGCTATTACGGAAGCAGACTGCAACGTCTTTCTCCTTTGCTATGGCTGGTCTGAGCACTTTAATCTTGGCACCACCAGGACTCCTTCGTGGAACCCCCCAGGAGCCATTAATATGGCAAGGGAGGAGAACACAGAGAAGACTGGGACCCAAAGAGAGGCAGACCAGGTTACATAATGTCATCCCAAACCCACTGTCACGAAATCTATTCCAACTCACAACAACCCTATACAGGCTTTCTGAGACAGTAGCTTCATCTTTTTCCCATGGAGTGGCTGGTAGGCTTGAACCGCTGACCTTGTGATTAGCAGCCCAAAGTCTAAACATAACAACACAGTGGCATGCATGTCAGGAGTGGTCCAGGAAGCCACACACCTCAGACCTCAGCCCACTCTGTTTACTGCACTAGGAAGCTAACCTCTGCCTGCTCTCTCAACTTGAAAATTGTCCCCTACACTCAATCCATTCCAACGTGGGGGAAGAGTCAGGGCAATGGGAGAGACACCTCACCTACTTTTTAATAAATGCCTGGAGAGAGAGTTGGCCAACACTACACAGCCCCCAAGGTCTAAGACTGCACATCAACAGTGGCAGGGGGAACAATGGGACAAAAGGACACCTAGTAGAATAGCAACACTTTGAACAAGCCATAGGACTCTGTTTTTCCTTCCCTATTGGGTACGGGCTGGAGAAATTCCACCACAATCTATGGCAAGAACAGTTAAAGGCAAACCATGCCTGGATACTATTTCTGCCAGATCATTTCAGGTTGTTGAGTAAATCTTAGGCATTTGCTTAGTAACTGTCCATGCCAATGATAAATGCATCAATATTAGGCAGATACCCTTCTGGATCTGGGAGGAGGGCAGCGGGTAGTGGGGCTGACTCCCTGGTCTCCTGTCATTTTGTTATGATGAATGATGATGAGAATTCACATTTGTGGACTGTTTGTGACTTCACAGGAATTTGGACATCCAAAAAGCTCTCACCTACTTGATGTCATTTGATCTCTCTACAATGTGCGGGCCAGAGGGCTGGGAAGCTGGGTTTTGACAGGGCCAGAGAAGGTCACAACATCTAGGGGTCTATATAAAACAAGAACCACGAAATAAAACGCCTGCAGCACACAGGAGACTGAAGATGAAGAAAGAGAGGGGGGTGAAAATCAATAGGGAACCGTGGAATCTGTGGCAAAATGGAATTCATAGCCATTGAAAGGTATTCAGTGTACTTCTTATCTCGTACCTACAAAGTGTCTCCTTGTGAGACCTGGGTCCACAATTCACAAAACAAACAAAACCAGTTGTCATCAAGTCAATTTTGATTCATGGTGACCCCATGTGGGTCAGACTGTACTCCATAGGGCTTTCAATGGCTGATTTTGGGTATAAATCAACTACACCTTTCTTAAGAAAAGCTAAAAAGCTACATGCTCTATAAATTTTCTATTAAATGATGGCAAGTGTTTGTTGTTTTCATCATGCAAATCAAGCAAAACACATTGGAAGGCTGGAAATCACTCTTGAGCCTCCATCTAAAGCCACATTGAGAGTGGTTGGTTAAATTGGAACTTTCTAGAGGTGACAAGAGGACTGGTAATGAAATTTGTAGGAATGGTGTGTGGGCAGCATCTCCCTCATCTAACTTCACATGAAGGGACACGGAGTCTCAATATCAGCACCAACAGCCCCAGGCTGATTCCTATGAGGCAGAGACCGAACATGCCTCCATCTTTTTTTTTTTAAACCAATTCAGACACCAACTCTCCACCCCACAGCACTCTTTGCTTCTCTGCAGGGTTTGATCATTCACCACTCAGAACTCACAGACAATACTCACAGTTAAAGGGGTTATTAGGAAATTATCAGGTTACCATTCAGGATCAATTCTTCCATCAGAACAGCCTCTCCCCAGCCATGCCCACAGGGACACCTCTCTCAGCCCTGCTCAGGCAGATTTACAAAGCTCTTTTAGCTCTGTCAATCAAGTGTCCAGAGGCATCCTGCTCTACCCATATGCCTCAGCCTGCAGGGACTGAGTTCTTCTCTGGAGGTCGGCAAACCTAGCTACCCAGACAGGTGCCTAGCTGCACACCACTCTGCCAGCAAACCAACTGCCCAAAGTCACTCAGCTTTCTGGCTCCAAGATATAATCCTTGGTGTGACTTCACCTTTAGAGATTAAGTGCACTCTGCTGATGGCTGGGAAAAACCAAGAGAACTCACCAGGTGTGGTCAGCTAGATGGCAGCCCCCAGGGCAGAGGGCAAGGAGATGCTACCCTCTGAGGGTTCACTTACTTATTAATTTCCAGAGATTCTGAAACCCAGAGCTGAGGTTACAAACGCATTCTTGTCGCTACCTGTTACCATGTCTCTTCTCCTCACGGTGAGCACTGTAGTCCCAGGGCCAACATGCTAGGTGAATCCTGACTCGTGTGTCAGATAGAGCAGCACTGTGATCCAGAGGGATTTCATGACTGACCTTTTGGGAGCAGATCACCAGATCTTTTTTCCAAGGTGCTGCTGGGCGAATTCAAGCCACCAACCTTCCTTGCATGTTGTTGTTGTTGTGAAGCACCGTCGAGTCGATTCTGACCCATAGTGAACCTGTATAGGGTTTCTAAGGAGCAGCTGGTGAGCTTGAACCACCAACCTTGCAGTTTAAACGACTTTGCAGTCTGACACATTAGCCCACAGCGCCACACCAGGACTTCCTTGCATAGCAAGAGTAAAGAACTATCTCACCCAGGGAATGCTGAGCAACCTGGAAACAAGACAAGTCTGATTCAACTCTGAATGGTCAGCACAGGACCTGCTTCAGAATTGTTGTTGTGGTTGTGAAGTGTTGTCAAGTCGATCCCGACCCACAGTGACCCTGTATAGGGTTTCCGAGGATCAGTAGCTTCAGGATTAGGCTTAGTCATTTCCACTGAAAAAGATTCTGCTCTTCAGGGCTCAGTCTCCTTGCCTGCAAAACAGGGCCCCTCCCAACTCTGAAATTTCATCAGTCTAGGAATGGAGTAGCACTTTTGGTGTGACACTGTAGGATCAGCACTGGACTGAGAGCCAGAAGGTCAGCAGTTCAAACCCACCAGTTATTCCTCAGAAACCCTTAACTCGACGGCACTTAACAAGAACAAGAATGGTAGGACTGGTGTGGCACTGTAGGACAAGCACTGGACTTCAAGGTCAGTTTGAACCACAAGTCAGTGGTCCAAACTCAACAGCCACTCCTGGGAAACCGTATACAGTCAGAACTGGCTCAACAGCACTTAACAAGAAGAATGGTAAACAGAAGGATAGATGGGTGGGATGCACAGATGGACAGACAGATGAAAAGCAAATGGACGGATGGAATGGAAGCCAGTTGATGGGCCAACAAAAATGAGGCTCACTCTTCCACACAACTAGAGCAGGCAGCCTTGGGGAAAGGCAGGACCACCAAGGCCTCCCATGGCCCCTGGCAAGCAGGGTACAATACCCACAAATAGTTCCCATCATGACAGCATCAGATACCCATGGAGAGGCAGATGAGGCAAATGGCCCCACTAAACAACGTGGCCTGAGTCTTCTGTGGTACAGTGGGCATTCTGACTCTTGCTTCAGGCCGAGGAGGCCCAAGGCTTCAGACCTGAGCTCTCCAGCCTCTCTGTCCACCTTCCACCTAGCACTCCTCTATAGCCCCAGAACTAGTATTGGGGTTAGGCACACAGCAGAGACCCAGAAAATGTGGCTATGTCTTTACTGATGGGAAGACAGACACTTTCTCATCCACCAAGACCATCACAAGAATCATTCATGTAAGTTGTAAAGGTCATGTTTCCCATTTCACAAATGAGGAACCTGGGACTCATAGAAGTTGGTGGCTTGCCCAGATCACATACCTGAAAAAAAGAGGCAGAGGCAGGATCTGAAGTTCTCTTTTAATTCCTCTGCTCTTGCCCATACCCAAGGCCACCTGAACACAGAAAAAGGGTGTGGATGTCAGCCTCACTAAACACACAGTGAGGCTCGGGAATATTTTCAAGTGTACACCCTCGCCTCATCTAACCACATCTCCATGAGACCCCTCACAACCAAGAGGCTGTGGGCATGTATAAGTACACTGGAGGAGTTGCTGCTCTCCACACTCCAAACCTGAAGTTCTCCATGTATACTGACTATTTGACTCTGGAATTTGAAGTGACACATTTGTTCATCTGATCAAGATTTACTGAGCACTTACAATGTGCGAGGACCAGACCAGGCAGAGAGGATTCAGAAATGAACAGGTTAGCAAGACCCTGCTATCCTCAGAGAACTTGTTCTAATGGAGGGTGTGTCTCAGCCTCACACTATGACATTTTGAGCAGAAGGATTCTTTGTTGAGGGGACTGCTCTGTGCATTGCAGGATGTGTAATGGCATCCCTGGTCTATACTCACTAAGTGACAATAGTCTCCAGACATTGCCAAATGTCCTCTGGAGGGAACATTTCATTCCCACTACTCATCTGTCAGTTTGTCATACTGTGATAACTTGTGGGTTGCTGTGATGCTGGAAGCTATACCATCAGTATTTTAAATACTAGCAGGGTCACCCAGGGTGGACAGGTTTCAACAGAGGTTTCTCCAAACTTGGAAGGAGGAGAAGACCACTTCTGAATGGTTAGCCACTGAAATCCTTATGAATAGCAGTTGAACTTTATAAGATACAGAAGATGGAAACCTAATGAATGGCAGCAGAGTCCTCGATGGCACTTAACAACAACAACTATTAGATATATTCTGGAAGATGAGTCCCTCAGATTGGAAGGCACTCAAAATGCGACTGGGCAAGAGCTGCCTCCTCAAAATAGACTTTACCATAAAGACATAAGTGGAGCAAAGCTTTGAGGACCCTCATTTGTTGATGAGGCACAACTCAAAATGAGGATAAAGAATTACAAACATCCATTAATAATTGCAACATGGAATGTACAAAGTATGAACCTAGGAAAACCGGAAGTTGTCAAAAATGAAATAGAATACATAAAGATCAATATCCTAATTAGTAAGGTGAAATGAACTGGTACTGGACACTTTGAATCTGACAATTATATGAATTACTATGCTGGGAATGACAAATTCAAGAGGAATGGTGTCACATTCATTGTCAAAAAGAACATTTCAAGATCCATCTTTAAGTACAATGCTGTCTGTAATAGAATATGCATACGCCAACAATGAAAACCAGTTAATACAGCTATTATTCAAATTTGCACACCAGTGATGATAAAATTAAAGAATTCTACCAACATCTTGGGAGCCCTGGTGTGGCATTGTAGGCGTACTGCAAGGTCAGTTTGAACCACAAGGTCGGTGGTTCAAACTCACTAGCCACTCTTTGGAAACTCCACACAAGGTCACGATCAGTCTTAACGGCACTTAACAAAAACCAACTTTTTCAGCCTGACATTGATCAAATATGCAATCAAGATGCATAAATAATTACCAGTGACTAGAACATGAAAGTTGAAAACAAAGAGAAAGGATCAGTAGTTAGAAAATGTGACCTTGGTGACAGCAATGATGCTGAATATCACATAACAGAATTTCACAGTCAATGACTTCTTCAATACAAACACCTTTTTTTAAAAAAAGCATAAAAGGTGACTAAGCACATGGATCTCAGGATCTCATCCGATAGAATACACAGAAATCAAACTGACTACATCTGTGAAAAGAGATGGTGGAAAAGCTCCATAATATTAGCCAAAACAAGGCCGGGGCAGACTGCGGAATGGACCATCAGTTGCTCTTATGCAAGTTCAGGCTGAAGCTGAATAAAATTAAAACAAGTCCATGAGAACCAAAATATGACCTTGAATGCATCCAATCTAAATTTAGAGACCATCCCAAGAACTGATTTGATGCACTAGAAAGAAACTAATGACCAAAGACCAGACATGTTGTGGAATGACATCAAGAACATCACACAGGAAGAAAGCAAAAGATCACTGAAAAGACAGGAAAGAAAAAAAAGACCAAAGTGAATGTCAGTGGAGACTCTGAAACTTGCTCTTGAGTGTACAGAAGCTAAAGTGACTGGACGAAATGAGGACGTACAAGAGTTGAACAGAAAGTTTCAAAGAGCAGCTCAAGAAGACAAAATCAAATATTATAATGAAAGGAGCCAAGAGTTAGGAAACCAAAACGGAAGAACAAGCTTTCTCAAGCTGAAAGTAAAAATTCAAGCCTCTACTTGAAATATTGAAGGATTCAATGGGCAAAATATTGAATGATGCAGAAAGCATCATAAGGTGGAAAGAGTACACAGAGTCACTGTGCCAAAAAGAAATGGTCCACGTTTAACCATTTCAAAGGGTAGCAAATGGTCAAGAATCAACTGTACAGAAGAAAAACTTCAAATTCTATTGAAAGTATTGGCGAAAAACAAGGCTCCAGGAATTGGTGGAATACAAGTTGAAACACTTCAATAAACTAATGTAGCACTTGGAGGTGTTCACTAGTCTATGTCAAGAAACTTGGAAGACAGCAACTTGGCCAACCCATTAAAGAGACCCATAGTTGTGCCCATTCTAAAGAGAGGTAACCCAAGAGAATGTGGAAATCATCCAACAATAGCATTAATATCATATGTAAGAAAAATTCTGCTGAAGATAATTTAAAATAGTAGCAACAGTATCGACAGGGAATTGTCAGAAATTCTAATAGCTTTCAGAAGAGGATGTGGAGCTAGGGATGTCACTGCTGATGTCAGACAGATCTTGGCTGAAAGCAGAGAATACCAGAAAGATGTTTACTTGTGTTTTATTAACTATGCAAGGCCTTTGACTCTGTGAATCATGACAAACTATGGATAACATTCCGAAACACTCAATTGTGCTTCTGAAGAACCTGTACTTAGGCCAAGAGGCAGTCCTGAGACCAGAACAAGGGATATTGAATGGCTTAAAATTAGGAAAGGTTTCTGCCAGGTTGTATTTTTTCATCATATTTATTCAATCTGTATGCTGAGCAAATAATGTACGAAGCTGAATTATATGACAAAGAACATGACATCATAATTGTAGGAAGACTCATTAATGACATTTGATATGCAGATGATACAACTTTACTTGGTGAAAATGAAAAGGACTTGAAATACTAATGAAGATCAAAGACTAAAGCCTATGGATGGATTGCATCTCAATGAAAAGAAAACAAAAATCCTCACAACTGAACAAATGAATAACATCATGATACATGGAGAAAAGACTGAAGTATCAAAGACTTCATTTTGCTTTGCTCTACAATGAAAATTCATGGAAGCAGCAATCAAGACGTGTTACATTAGACAAATCTCCTGCATAAGACCTCTTTACATGTTCAAGAGCAAAGGTATCAGTTTAAAGACTATGGGAAGCCTGACCCAAGCCATGGTATTTTCAATACCTCATTAAAATGTTGGAGAAGAATATTAAAAGTACCACGGACTGCCAGAAAAACAAACAAAATCTGTGTTGGAAGAAGTACAGTCAGAATGCTCCTCAGAAGCCTAGACAGCGAGACTTCATCTCTCATACTTAGACATATTATCAGGGGAGACCAGTCTCCTAGAGTGAGAGTGAAAAAGAGGAAGACCCCAGTGAGATGGAATGAAACAGTCAGCAGCAAGACACTCAAACAACAGTAATTATGAGGCTGATGCTGAACTGGACAGTGTTTTGTTCAGTTGTACATAGTCAGAAACAACTCAAGGACACCTAACAACAGTAGCATGGTTATGAAGAAAAAAAAACCTAACTATTACAGGTGTTGGTGAGGATGATGTAAAAATAGAAACCTCATCCACTATTGGTGGGCATACAAACTTGTCCAGCAATGTTCCCTGCAGCATTATTCACATAGCTAAAGGTGAAGCAATATAATCACCAGATGAAAGGATAAACAAAATGTGGCCTACCTACCCATACAGTGGAATATCACTCTGCCATACAAAGAAACGACATACAAATGCATGCCCCAACATGGATGAACCTTGAAAACATTACGCCGAGTAAAGTCAGTCAGACTTAAAAATACAAGTATTGTGTGATCCTACTTAATATGAAAGCTCTAGAATGCACAGAGACCAAAGGGAGAGAGGAGGACTAAAGAGTGTTGTGGATTGAATTGTGTCCTCCCAAAATAAGTGTGGGAGCACAGTGACTCTGTAAGATAAGCACTGGGCTGTGAACCATCAGGTCAAAGGCTCAAGCCCACCAGCTGCTCCTCAGGAGAAAAATGAGGCTTTCTGCTCCCATAAAGATTTATAGTCTAGGAAAACCTATACAGGGAAAAAAAAGAAAGAAAGAAAACCTATACAGGGTCACTCTGAGTTGGAACCAACTCAACAGCACTTAACAACAGCAAATTAAATATTGGAAAACTAACTCCTACGCCTATGGATGTACTCCCATTTTTTGTTGTTAAATGTTGTTGAGTAAGTTCCAACTCACAGCGGCTGATAGGTTTGAACTGCCAATCTTGTGGTTAGTAGTCCACTGCGTATCAGTCCAGTACCATACCAGGAAGCCCACGATCCCATTTAGTAGGAGGGTTTTCATGGTTCAGTTAATGAGGCCATATCAGTATAGCATGTGTCCTAAACCTCATCACTTCTGAACCACACAAAGAACAGCTCAGACAGTGATGTAGGCACACAAAGAGGAGGACAGACACTAGCTGATAATGTCCAAGGCAGATGCAGCTACACACTCCTGAACTCTAAGAACTGTGACTATTAGAAGCTGAAATGGACAAAGAAGGGCCAACCCCTAGAGCTACATACTGAATAAGGACCGTGAGCAAACACATGTCACTTCTTAGAAGTCACCCACTTGTGGTGTTCCTGTCACAGCAGCACTAGAGAACCAAGAACCACCACGGCCATCTTTCAGGGAGCAGACAGCCTCACCATTCTCACTCGAAGCAGCTGATGGATTTGAGCCACCAACCTTATGGCTAGCAGCCCAATCCTTACCCCACAGTGCCACCGGGGTTTCTTAAAAACTAAGAGTAAATAAACAAAAATGTGTTTCAGCTCTGCAATGTAATCCCGGAATATGCAAAGTACACATGATTGTGTTTGAATCTGAAGCTAGCACACAGCCCCATTCATCTCATACCACCTAGAAAAAAGTTGAAACATGGGCATGTGGACAACGGAGCTGGGGCCACTCAGCATCCCAAAGGCTGGCTCCTGGCCCCCAGTCCCAGCATTACCTGCCAGGTTCCAGGCCTGGCTGAGCTCCCCCACTGCCCCTCTGGCTTCCAGGTGTCTAATCAGCCCGTTCACTCCCCCTCAGAGAGCTCACAGCCTCACCCCTCTGGAGGGCAGGCGGAGGCAGTGGGGCGGCTAGCAATTCCAGAGCCATCACAACTTCTGGCTGAAACCAAAAATGACAGGTTTACCATTGGGCAGGCTGTTCCATTTATTATTTAACGCTCACAGTAAATATTTGCATGACCCAGCACTGGAGGGAACGCTCTGTGATAACTCTCTCCGTTGCCCTCCCAAACAATACTGCAATCGCATTCCAAAGGATATTTTATGCTTTCCTAAGGAGCCAGGCAATGGCTGTCTGGTAAAGAACTATTCTCTCGAGAGCCCATCTCCAGAGAGATAAAAGGAGCAGGCAGGTGGTGGTTCCAAGAAGCAAGTAGAAGAATGAAGGTGATGATAGTTAACATATACTTAGCAATGAGAGGTGGCACTGTGGATTAGGTGCTGGGCTGCTTAATTGCAAAGTCAATTGTTCAAATCCACTAGCTGCTTTGCTGGAGAAAGATGAGATTGTCTGTTCCCATAAAAATTTACAGTCCCAGAAACCCTGTACAGGGTCACTATGAGTTGGAGTTGACTTGACAACAGTGGGTTTGGTTTTCTGTTGTTTTGTTTTGGTTGTGCCAGGCCCTAGGCTAAGAGTTTCACAGGTCTATCATTCAGCTCGGATCTCTCTCAAGGCTAAGTGGCTGGATTTCACAAAAAGACAGGACATTTAGTTAAATCTGAATTTCAGATAAACAACAACAACAACATTTTGATATCGTTATGTCCCCTATGATACCAAATAAACATCTGTTGTTTCTTTAAATGTAACTGGGCATCCAGTTTCTATCTGAAAGCCCTAATTAAACACCTACTATGCCCAAACATGGAGTCCTGGTATGGCGCTGTGGGTTAATGCAACAGACTGCAAAGCCGTTTGAACTGCAAGGTCAGTGGTTCAAGGTTACCAGTCGCTCCTCGGAACCCTGTTATAGGGTCACTATGGTTCGGATCTGACTCAACAGCACTTAACAACAACGACAATGCCCAAACACTGTATAACAAAAGGTATCTGTCTTCAACCAGGGGTCCAAGGAAGCCAGTCTAAGAAGATGGCACTTGAGCAAAGATGTTCAAAGATGAGAGGAACTGTCTGTGACCAAATGGGGTGGGGGTAGGGGAGAGGAGTTCCAGGTAGAGAACACAGCCCCTGCAAAGGCCGAAGGGCACAGAGGGGAAGAGGGATGGGGGAGGGGAGGTCATGGAAGTGGAGCTGACCTCATGCCTAGGGTTGCTGTAACAGAATGCCACAGATTGAGGAGCTTCAACGATTAGAAACATTGTCTCTCAGTTTTGGAGGCTGGAAGTCCAAACCAGGCTCTTAGCTCTGTTGGTTCCTTCTTCTGAGGGCTCAGGAAGAGGAATTGCTCTACACAGCTCTCCTAGTGTCTGGGGGATTCCTACAATCATTAGTGTTCCTTACCTTTCAGAAACATCTCTTTGTCTCTTCTCCACTCAGAGAAATCAGGGTCGACCCTACAACAGCATGCCCTTGAGTAAACCTAACTGACCACATCTTTTCAAACAGGGGCACATTCACAGGTACAGGAGTGGCCACTCCAACATACCCCCCACAGTGAGAGGGAAGGCACACAATGCAACCACACTGAAGGGGAAAGTGATACAAGATTGAACAGAGCTGTAGGGCCACATGGAGGAACGTGGATGTCATTCTACGTTGAAGGAGCGCCAACGGAGGGCCAGAGTTATGAAGATCAGACCTTGCCACGTAGATTGCTGAATCCAGACGGGACACAGAGGACCTGACATTGGCAGGAAATAAGGAGAGGACAGGGAAAAGAGAAATTGCTTTAGAAGAAAGACGGTAAGGTCTCACAGGGAAGGTTCCTACAATAACAAACCAGTTGCTCTCAAAAGAAACGTCCACGTTTTCCCAGAGCTGTCCCCCAACCAGGCAGTGGGAGGGAGGGGATGCCAGCGATGACAACGCTATCAATTTCCATTTTGCTTTTGCCGAATAAAGAAAAAGGGCACTTCAAAGACTTTTAAAAATAACTTCCAAACATCTCAAGGGTGGAAAAAGAGAGCGAGGAAAATACTGCAGTCTGCCTGTTTGAAAATAGTGATGATGACAATAAGTTATGCAAATAAAAACAACCGTTTCCACATACATTATATCATTTGTTCCTAACCGCTCTAGGAAGCAGGTAGGGTAGCTTTTGACAGCCCCATTTCATAGATAAGGGAACTGAGACTCAGAAAAGGTAAGGATAACAAGCAGGGAATGAATGACCAGGCAGGATTTGAACTTACTACTAGTCCCAAAACCCCGGCTTCCCACGTCCCTTGGCATATATCAAAGGTAAGTCACTCAGTGCAAGGACCCCTTCCCTGGAGGGGTACACTGTCCAGGGTGGAAGGACCACAGCTTTGTATTGGAAAAACCTGAGTTCACATCTCACTCTATCAGAAACTAGCTGGGTAGCCTTTAGCAAAGAACTGAAATCTCAGTTTGCTCCTCCAAATAATGGGGCTACTAAAATCCAACCTGACATAAGCATCGTAAGAATGAAATGAGATGTGTATATAAAACACCAACACCAAGAAAAAAATATATATATATTTAACTATATTTTGATGCATTGTTGTTGTTAAGTTGTTGTTAAGTGTCTGTCATTCAGTTGATTCCAACCCATAGCAACCCAGTATAGGGTTTCCAAGGAGCAGCTGGTGAGCTTGTACCAACAACCTTGCAGTTCAAACCACTCCACAGTCTGACGCATTCGCCCACAATGCCTCACCAGGGCTCCTTGATGCACTGTAAAATACATACACTATAAGTCAGAGTCTATTAATTCTTAAGTACTTTAGATAATCTGTTCTGATAGAATGGATCACTTAATGTCAAGTGTGTTGCTGATGACCCAGCAAGCATGTTTACTAAACAAAAAAACACAATTATGACAAAATTTTAATGAAACTTGTTTATGGGAGAAAAAAACCGAAACACCAACACCAGGCCCGGTACATAGTGTATATAAGTAGTAATAAGCTGTCCCCTAAGGAGATGAATTGACACAAGGCACCAGCAATGGGCTGAAGAGTACCGACAATGGACAGTGGTGAGGATTACTGAATATGTTTTGCAACGACATATCAAACAAGAGACCAATCTCGAACATTGATAGGAAACTACAATACCTCTACAAGAAACAGGAACAGACAGTGTTCCGTGCTGTGTGCATTGGGTTGTAAAGACCTGGAACTGACTCGCTGGCACCAAACAAAACCAAACCCATGAAACCAGCTGCCACGGAGGCGATTCGGACTCCTGGTGACTCCGGGTGTTTCACATCGAATTCAGCTCCATAAAATGTTTACTTTTACTCACGTATTGGTTGATTTATTTACTCATTGATGTGTTTACTCATTTTATTTTTGTTGATGTTCAGAAGACATACAACAGAACACATGACAACTCTAGTGTCTACGTGCACAACTCAGTGACGTGTTAACTTTCTGCTTTTCCAAGTGGCCCCACCTATTAACACACGCCACGTGTCCTGATTTCCTGTCTCATCCTTCGAGCTGCTGTTGTCAATTTGATCCCATATTACATAGATCGTTCTAAAATAGAGCCCAGAGTCCTGGAGTGGTGCGTAGGATCAGCACTAGGCTGCTAACCAAAAGGTCAGCGGTTCAAGCCCACCAGTTGCTCCTTGGAAACCCTATACAGGGTCACTAGGAGTTGGAGCCGACTCGATGGCAATTAACAACAACACAACAACAACGAAGACGACAAGGCAGTGAGGGGAGGAGAAAGAAGGCCGGCCAGGCAGAGAGGCTGTGCGGGCTCTCGGCAGCAACCAGATGGAAAACCAGATGAGATTGAGACAAAGGATGGTCCTGGAACACTTCCTCCAGACAAACGGGCAAAGAAGTGGATGGAGAGCTTACCTGGAGGCAGCGGTGTGACCGCGGTGGCTGGAGGCGAAGACTCTGACGCGCAGCTGTAGCCCTCGTTCCGCCCGGGTGGCGCCATCTTGGAGGCTCGTGAACTGCATTCGAGGCAATGCGCGTGGCAACAAAGGTACGATTTTTTTTTCTTTTTTTTTCCCAATCAGTGTACAGTCCCAGGGGATCCCCCGCTTTCCAGGTGGTCGGAGCCTTTGGAGGCTGTGAGCAGCTTTCTACAATAAACCCTACGAATCGAGTCGGTGTGGGATTCCAGTCAGCACAGTCCACCCTGACTGGCTCTCGTGCACGAGGGGAGGGGGCGATCGATCCGCGCGTGGGGTGTCGGGAAAAGGGGGGGATGGGAGGAGGCAGGCCGCCTGGGTTAAAGACCTGAATGTAAATTCCAGAATTATAAAGATCATCATGGAAAATTGGAGCAAACTTAAGGGCTCTGATAGATACATAGCATACATAGACTATCAAACACTACAGAAAACACACAAATAATAGAAGACAAAAGGGATGGCTGGGACATACTAAACATTAGAAACTTAGGTACATCAAAAGATTTCACTAAGAGTAAAACGGAGGTCCACAAACTGGGAAAAACATATTTTGCAAAGACATATCAGACAAGGGACTAATGTCTAGACAAATAATCCAATTAAAGAAAGGGCACAGGACATGAACAGACACTTCACCAAGGAAGACGTTCAGGCAGCCAACAAATATATGAAGAAATGTTCAGGATCATTAACCATAGTTGTTGTTGTTAGATGCCATCAAATTGGTACCTACTCATAGCGACTCTATGCACAACAGAACGAAACACTGCCTGTTGCCGGACTAACCTAACAATCGATGCTATGTTTGAGCCCATGGCTGCTGCCACTGTGCAGATCTACCTCACTGGGGGTCGGCCCCATTTTCTCTAACCCTCCATTTTAGCAAACGTGATATCACTTCTCCAGTGACTGATCCCTCCTGATAATATGTCTGAGGTATGAGAGATAAAGTCTTGCCATCCTGGCTTCCAAGGAGCACTCTAGCTGTACTTCTTCCAACACAGATCTATTTTTCCTTCTGGCAGCCCATGGCCACTTTCAGTATTCTCCTCCAACATCATAAGGAGCTCTGGTAGCATATCGGTTACAAATTGGGCTGTGAACCGCAAGGTCAGCGGTTCGAAACTACCAGCTGTTCCGAGGGAGAAAGAGGAGGCTTTCTTCTCCCGTAAAGATTTACAACCTCGGAAATCCTGTACAGGGTCGCTATGAGTTGGAACCAACTCCACCGCACATAATCACCACCACCCCCAACATCATAACTCAAATACATCGATTCTTCTATGGTCTTCCTTATTCATTATCCAACATGCATTTGAGGTTATTGAAAATACCCTGGCTTGCCTAGGGCACACCTTAGTCCTCAAACTAACATCTTTCCTTTTCAACACTTTAAAGAGTCTTGTGAAGCAGATTTGCCTACTGCAACATGTTGTTTGATTTCTTGACTGCTGCTTCCATTTAGTGTTGGTGGTTGATCCAAGCAAAATGAAGTCTTTAACAACTTCAGTCTTTTCTCCATTTATTATAATATTATTTATTGGTTAAGTGGTGAAGATTTTTGTTTTCTTTACATTGAGGTGCAACCCATACCTAAGGTTGTGGTCTTTGATCTTCATCAGTAAGTATTTTAAGTCTTCTTCACTGTCAGTAAGCAAGGTTGTATCATCTGTATATCACAAGTTCTTAATAAGCCTTCCACCAATTCTGATGCCACATTTTTCTTCACATAACCCAATTTCTCGAATTATTTACTCAGCATACAGATTGCATAAATATGGTGAAAGAATACAACCCTGGCACACACCTTTCCTAATTATAAACAATTTACTATCCCCTTATTCTGTTTGAACAACTGCTGCTTGATCTATGTACAGGTTCCTCATGAGCATTATTAAATGTTCTGGAATACTCATTCTCTGAAGTGCTGTACATAGCTTGTCATAAGCCACATAATCGAAAGCCTTTGCACAGTCAATAAAGCATATGTAACCATCTTTCTGGTGTTCTCTGCTTTCAGCCAAGATCAATCTGACATCAGCAAAGATAATCCTCATTCCATGCCCTCTTCTGAATGTGGCTTGAACCTCTGGAAGTTCTCCATCAATGTATGGTTGTAGCTATTTTTTAATTATCTTTAGCACAATTCTGCTTGCATGGAATATCGATATTGTCTTATGATTTTTGCATTCCGTTGGGTCACTTCTCGTTGGAATGGGTACAAAAGTGGATCTTTGCCAATCAGTTGGCCAGATAGTTGTCTTCCAAATTTCTTGGCATAGATAAATGAGTGCTCCAGTGCCGCCTCACTCTTTTGAAAGATCTCAATTTATATTCCATCAATTCCCAGTGCCTTGTTCTTTGCCAATGCCTTCAACGCACCTTGGACTTCTTCCTTCAGTATCCTTGGCTCATGATCATCTGCTACCTCTTGAAATGGCTGAACATCGACCATCTCTTTCTGGTACAACAACTTTGTATATTCCTTCCATCTTCTATTGATGCTTTTTGCATCATTCAAAACTTTGCTCATAGAACTCTTCAATATTTCTCAAGTCTGAATTTTTGAATTTTTTCTTCAGTTCCCTCAGCTTGAGGAATGCCGAGCATGTTCTTCCCTTTTGGTTTTCTAGCTCCGGGTCTTTGCACATTTTGT
>NW_006408696.1:4452718-4494488 GCF_000296735.1 Chrysochloris asiatica | reverse complement strand
GAGACAGCCTAAGTGCCCATCAGTGGAAGACTGGATAAACAAACATTGGTATATACACACAAAGGAATTCTATGCTCCCTTAAAGAATAACAATGAAGCTGCAGAACACCTCATAACATGGATGAATTTACTATGCTGAGTGAAATTAATCAGTTGAAAAAGGACAAATATTGCATAAGACCATTATTGTAAAAGATTAAGAAAATATTTCCATCCTAAAAAAAAAACATTGTTTGATGGTTACCAGGAGTAGAAGGAGGGTAGACACATGTTAGCTCAGGTAATGGGGAGGTCAATATATAAGGGAGGGGAAAGGTAACACTAAGACGGGAGAGGGTGGTAGGTGAGCATTGAAGGTAGGGGAAGAGCTAGGGAGATACGCATGAGTTAAATGGGATAGAGGCCTACATGGGATAGAGGTAAATAGTAACTTTTACACAACCTTGAAACAACAGTGTTTTGTGATACAGGGATCGAGATAGTCTGAATGGGTAAAAGAGGGGAAAAAAATGTTTAGGTAGGTGCTTAACTGTCTTGTGGATATTGGTTTCCGACTTGATGGCACCTGACAACAACAAGAAAGACTCAGTTCTTCATTCATGTTCAGGAAGGATCTGCCAGCTTAGGAAGGAATGTTGCTAATGTTGCTCTTAAGTGCCCTTGAGTCAGTTCCAACTCATAGCAACCCTGTATGGGTTTCTGAGGCTTTAAATCTTTATAGGAGCAGAAAGCCGGAATCCTAAAATGTCTGTAAGTACCAGTTAATCTAGGTGTCACACAACAGGGAGCAGTAGGAACTGTGAGGAAATGGGGAGTCCATGCCCTATCTAAAGGGGGCAACTGCTCCCCAGCTAACTGTTGCCCTTTAGGTACGTGGAGCCAACTTGCCTGCTTTTAAGAGGAACTCAGAACCTGAATTTTTATGTAAACTCTTCTAACTATTAGATATTTGCTATTAATTCAAATTTACTTAAAACAATGTACCAGGTCAAATATAGAGACCCATCTGAAAACCAATTCAGAAAGAAATATCAAATCTCCTTGGAGTCTTACACCTGGATTTCTCTGCCTCCAGGCTACATTATAACCCCCCAGACCCCATAACTTCACCCAACTAAAACATCTCAAAAAAGCAGTTCATATGTTCCCACTTCCCCCCAAAAAAGCGTGCTTCCTTTGGAGCCCCACTGCACACATTTGTTGAGTCTTTTGGGGACAACGTTTCAGGGACAGTGAAGGATCCATCACTGTGATAAACAAGTCTCCACCAAGGAGCCAGACAGGCCTGCCCGTGCTCTCCATCAGATCCTGGACAGCGCCTGGGAACTTTGCAAGGTATGCTGATGTCTGCAGAAACCAGCCCTTCATCATCAGCTTGAAGGCATATTGATGGATTTATTTCCACTAGGAACCAGAAAATACCCATTCCTCTCCAAGTCCCTTTGCCTGCCCAGCTCCCTTCATGAAGTTTTCTTCCTGAAGCCTGCCACTGGCTCTTGCTAATTTGCCTCCACAAGCATATAGCAAAATGCCTGTTAGATATAGGTACTGTGCTAAGAGCTGGGAGTATCAACATGAATAACACAGAACCACTGCTTGGTAAAGTGCAAGGTCAGGAAAAAGAGGAAGACCCCCCCCACCCCCCAGTGAGATGGATTGGCACAGTGGCAGCAGCAATGGGTTCAAGAGTAACAACAATTGTGAGGACGGCATAGGACTGGGCAGTGTTACGTTCTGTTGTGCAAACATAGGTCACTATGAGTCAGAACCAACTCAACATCACTGAACAACTAAAAACTGCCTTCAGCAGAGATGATGACGTGGAGAGATGGAGCAGCTAGAGACTTTAGATCCAGAGAGGGAGAGAGGCTGTGTGCTGATGACCGGGGGGTGGGGGGCAGGCTTGTAGTGTATACCCTTTGGTTGGTTGATGATGCATGGAGGGATTGTAACCATGGCAATGAAACGATATATGGTAGAATAAATGTGAAACTAATGTTCTCCCATGTAAACTATCACGTAATTCACAATAAAACATTTAAAAAAAAAAAAAACTGCCTTCAGGTGGAGTCCCTGGATGACGCAAACAGTTAAAGTGCTTAGCTGCTAACTGCAAGGATGGAGGCACCTTGGAAGACAGTCTTGGGAATTTATTTCTGAAAAACCAGCCACTGAAAACCCTATGGACTAGTCTGACATGCCAGCAGTGGTCATGGGTTGGCATCAACTCAACATAAATGGGTTTTTTGTTTGGGGTTTTGTTGTTGTTGTTGTTGCTTTGTGTTTATTTGGTTTTGGCCTTCAGGAAATTTACTGGTCCTCATGAGATACAAGGGGCAAATGATCTTATCCTAGAGAGTGTAAGTGAGCTAGCTAATCTGACTGGGATCCAAGTGTGAGTTACCCCACCCACTAGCTCTGTAGTCCTGAGCAATTCATGTATGCTCTCTTTGCTGGTTCTTTCATTTATTAAAAAAAAAAAAATTAAAAGAGGGAGAATTCAATAGCACCAACTCAACGGCACTTAACAGCAATAACAATGCCCAGTTTATTGGAAACAGAACTGACCCATACTGCTACATAATTCCAAGAGGTGCTATTCACACAGACTAGGATGCAAATGGCACTACCTGGAGTTGTGTGGTACACAGTATGAACAGCCGTATATGGCAGCCCTAGCTGGAAGGAGTAAATACCACATCTGAAAGAAACAAGTAGAATATCTAGCATGTAGTAGGTGCTCAACAAATGAAGCTGTTGCTAATATAGAAACCAGCTGGAAAAGAAAACCTAGCTTTCTCTTCTTTTCTGCCTGCCATCTTTTCAACAAAAATCCCACTGCATAAACCAAAGAACTCCTGACAACCAAGCTGAGCCCTTCTCACGTGCCAGTCTTGGACTGAGACGTACTCCTTCCTCCTAGGAAACACACCCAGTCCTCAAGCCTTGATTGATTTATGTCTCTGCCATTCTTTACTGTCCGTCTGAGATGCCTGTCCTTCTGGACTCCAGTTGCTGACTGCAGATTGGCAGTTACCTGCTCTTCGTTTTTCCAGAATGCTTCTCCAAGGTGCCATGATCTCAGAGTCCGCAGCCCTGGGATTCTCTTTTTCCTTTTAAGCTTTACATTCATTGTCTGCATTTTTAAATATAGCTAGCATCTGGCTCTTGTCTGCTTACTTTGGAAGTGGTACTGGCCACAGCTCTTTGTGTTACAAAGAGACAGAAAACCAACTAGAATTAGCATAAGCCAACATGGATTCGTTGTTTCATTTCTCTGAAGAGTCCAGGGGTAGATCTGGCTTCACATAGAGCTGAATTCAGGAGCTCAGGTGATACTTTGTAATAGTGCCATGTGGTGACCTCTGGTGGCACCAAATGTTAAAAGATGAGGAGACAGCTTTAGAGAGAATAACATAAACAGGAACAGCATTAGCAGAGACCCTGGGAGTTTTGCCTTTTAATCCTTTGCTTCATTCGTTCAGCTCAGCCTCTAGGGAAGGCTCTGTTTCTTATATTCTCTCATTCTAGTTGACAGAATGAGAAGCCACCTCATCTACTTCCTTCAGTGGAGGAAGAAGCCCCACCTCTTCCTGTTTCCAAGGCCCATTTCCTGTCCATAATAGGAAGTTGCCAACCCTCAAACTGATTTGAATCTGAGACCCCATACCCAATGAATGATCAAGTAGGCTCTGGAAGCTCTATAAACTTCTTCAGATTTTCCAGAGTGGCTCTTTCATCTCTCAAGAGTCTCTAAATGTGTTTTTTTGTTTGTTGTTTTAATGATGGAAGTCCAGCTTGAACTTGGAAAAGGCATTGGAAGTGAGATATCCTTAACTCTGTTTTAAAGATGATGAAAACTGCTGGCACACGGGCCATAAGGATTTGGACCCAGAAGGTCTGGTGATGGTCCCATCACCATATAATCAAAGGAGGAGCTATTGGAAGATCAGAAGAATACAAGTCTAACTAAAACAGAGCACCTAAGTCTCTTTAGCACTCACTCTTCATATTGGCCTCTGTCAACTTTTCTTTGTCACAACATATAAGCTGCCCTCCAGTTGGCAGAAGACATGGCTGCTAACAGCCCCAGCCTCAGTTCTCGCAGCCTCCACCATAGAGAAAGACCTATCAACACACTGTCTCTGGGCATAACCCCAGAGAGGAGCACTCTGATTGGTCATGTGCCATCTTGAGTCATGTGCCAACCTCTGGACCAGTCAACTGTGGCCAGGGGTCAGAGCAATATGTTGTTAAGTTCCACCAAGTCAGCTCCAACTTGTTGTTGTTAGGTGCCATCAAGTCAGTTCCAAGTCTCAGCACCCTTATGCACAACAGAGTAATACAGTGCCCCATCCAATAAAAGCCTCACAATTGTTTTTTATGTTTGAGCCCATTGCTACTACCACTGTGCCAATCCATCTGATTGGGGATCATATTTTTCACTGACCCTGCCCTTTACCAGACAAGATATCCTTCTCCAGGGACTAGTCCCTCCTGATAGTATGTCTGAAGTATGAGAAATGAAGTCTGGCCATCTTTACTTCTAAGGAACATTCTAGCTGTACTTCTTCTAACACATTTCTTTTTTGCTAGTCCATGGTACTTTCCATATTCTTCTCCAACACCATAATTCAAATGTATCAATTCTTCTATGGGTTTCCTTATTCATTGCATAACTTTCACATGCATATAAGGCTATTGAAAATACCATGGCTTGGGTCTGGCTACCTTAGTCCTTAAAGTGACATATCTGCTCTTGAACACTTTAAAGAGGTCTTGTGCAGCAGATTTGCCTGATGTTATATGTCATTTGATTTCTTGACTGTTGCTTCCATGAGTGTTGATTGTGGATCCAAATAAAATGAAGTCATTGACAACTTCAATCTTTTCTCCACTTATCATGATGTTATTTGTTGATCCCGGTGCAAGGATTTTTGTTTTCTTTACATTAATGTGCAATCCATACTTAAGGTTGTGATCTTTGATCTCCTCAGTAACTATTTTAAGTTCTTTTCACTTTTAGCAAGCAAGGTTGTACATCTGCATATCACAGGTTGCTAATGAATCTTCTCCAGTCCTGATGCCAAACTCTTGTTCATATAATCCAGCTGCTCAGATTACTGGCTCAGAATAATTATGGTGAAAAAATACAGCCCACACCTTTCGTGATTTTAAACCATTCAGGATGCCATTGTTCTGTTCAACCAACTTCCTCTTGATTTTGGTGCAGGTTCCTCAATAGCACAATCAAGTCTTCTGGAATATCCATCTTCCCCCATGTTATCCATAACTCGTCATGATCCACACAGTCGAAAGCCTTTGCATAGTCAATAAAGAACAAGTAAATATCTTCCTGGTATCCTCTGCTTTTAGCCAAGATCCATTTGACATCAGCAATAATATCCCTAGTTTCATATCCTCTTCTGAATCCAGCTTCAGTTTCTGAAAGTTCCCTGTTGATATACTGTTGCAGTCATTTTTAAATTATCTTCAGTAAAATTTTACTTGCATGTGATATTGTTAAATGATTTCACATTCCATTGGGCCACCTTTCTTTGGAATGGGCACAAATATGAATCTTTTCCAACCAATTGGCCAGGTAGTTGTCTTCCAAATTTCTTGACAGAGATGAGTGAGTGCCTCCAGTCCTGCATCAGTGTGTTGTAAGATTTCAATCTATATTCCTTCAATTCCTGGAGCCTTGTTTTTCACTAATGCCTTCAGTGCAGCTTGGACTTCTTCTTGTAGTACCATCAGTTCTTGATCATAGGCTACCTCTGAAATAGTTGAACACTGACCCTTTCTTTTTGGTACAGTGACTGTGTGTGCCTTCCATCTTCTTTGGATACTTTCTGCATCAGTCAATAATATTTTACTTATGGAATCTTTCAATATTGCAATGAGAGGCTTCAATTTTTTCTTCAGTTCTTTCAGCTTGAGAATACTGAGTATGTTCTTCCCTTTTGGTTTTCTAACTCCAGGTCTTTGCACATTTGATTATACTACTTGACTTTTTCTTCTCGAGGTGCCCTTTGAAGTTTTCTGTTCAGCTCTTTTACTTCATTTCTTCTGTTCCCTCAATAGCAAGTTTCAGAATTTTCTCTGACATCCGTGTTGGTCTTTTCTTTCTTTCCTGTCTTTTTAATGACCTTTTGCTTTCTTCCCGTGTGATGTCTTGATGTCACTCAATAGCTCTTCTGGTCTTCAATCATTAATATGTGCTGCATCAGATCTGTTCTTGACATGATCTCAAAATTCAAGTGAGATATGTTCAAGGTCGTATTTTGGCTCTATTGGACTTCTCTTAATATTCTTCAGCTTCAGCCTGAACTTGCATGTGAGCAATTGATGGTCTGTTCCACAGTTGGCTCCTGGCCTTGTTTTTGCTGATGATATAGAGCTTTTCCACTGTCTTTTTCAACAGATGTAATCAGTTTGATTCCTGTATATTCCATCTGGTGAGGTCCATGTGTATAGTTTTATACTGTTTAAAAAGGATACTTGCAATGAATAAGTCATTGGTCTTTCAAAATTCTATAATGCTATCTCCAGCATCATTTCTATCACCAAAGCCATATTTTGCAACTACAAATCCTTTCTCTTTGTGTCCAACCTTTGCATTCCAATGACCAGTAATTATCAGTGCTTCTTGACTGCATGTTTGATCAATTCCAGACTGAAGAAATTGGTAGAATTCTTCAATTTCATCATCACTAGCTTTAGTGATTGGTGCATAAATTTGAATAATAGTGGTATTAACTCGTCTTCTTTGTAGGTATATGGATATTATATCATAGATAACCTTATATTTCAAAATGTATCTTGAAATATCCTTTTTGATGATGAATGCTATGATGCTCTTCTTAAATTTGTCTTTCCCTACATAGTAAACCATATGATTGATTGTCAGATTCAAAATGGCCAATACCTTTTCATTTTAGTTCATTAAAGCCTAGGATATTGATCTTTATGTATTCCATGTCATTTCTTACAACTTCTACTTTTCCTGTTTCATACTTTGTACATTCCAAGTTCCAATTGTTTATGGTTGTTTGCAGCTTTTTCTCCTTATTTTGAGTTGTGTCCCAAAACTTAGGTCATTCACATCATCGCGGTCAGCTCTACTTTGAGGTGGCAGCTCTGCCCCAGTTGAATTTTGAGTGTCTTCCAACCTGAGGGACTCATCTTTGGGTACTATATCTGACAACATTCTGGTGTTCTTCATTCCATTTTATAGTGATTCCTGATTTATAGGGTTTTGAAGGAGCACATGGTGGGTTTGAACCATCAAACTTGTGGTTAGCAGTCCACTGCTTATCTTACAGCACTGCAATAGCAGTCCCCAGAGCAATATGTTGTTGGTGTTTGGTGCTATTGAGTCGGTTCCAACGCATAGTGACCCTGTGTAGGGTTTCCGAGGAGCAGCTGGTGGGTTTAAACTGCCAACTTGTGGTTAGCAGTCCAGTGCTTATCCTATATCGCTACACCAGGACTTCTATAGTACTAGATAAAAACCGATGCATGGTGGGTGGAGGCAGGGTCCACTATGATTTCAAAGTGGCTGAAACGGACGTGGGTAATAGAGTTCCCAGAGAAGGGTATTACATGAGGCACATCAGGATGAATTTCCTTCTGAAAACGGGGATTTTGCCAAGAAATGAGTTGGCCAAGGATTTAGGATGCATTCAGCTGTGGTCATCCTGACATCTGGTCCAGATACTGCACTTGATTCCTTCAAGAGTGTGCATGCAGCTTTAATGAGGACTGCAGTCTCAAAATCCTAAGGAGCAGTTATTCTCAGTCCTATAGGATCATTTTGAGTTGGAATTGACTCTTTGGCAGTGGGTTAGGGGAGGAACCCTCTTGGAATGCTCCTGAGACAGGCATTAGCATTCATTGCCATCCTGCTCCACCTGTCCGCATGAAATACAAAGGGGGTCCTTGAAGATGCTTCCAGAGTGTTTAGCAAATGCTCCAGATCCCCTCATCTGAAAATATCCCAAGTGCAGGACTCTCTGTGTAAACTGTTACATTTCACAGTTGAAGGTTTTGGCAGGAGGTGGTCTAAATTTACATTCACTTCCACTTCATCCTATTTGTCAATTCTGCTGCTTTCTTCCTCCCTCCACTCCCCAATTCTGATTTACATAACAAGTGGAGGGGAAAGAAAGCAGGCTTTGTAGCCAGTCAGAACTGGGTTTGAACCTTGCATCTGCCACTAAGCAGATGGATGATCTTGGGACGGTTATTCAACCTCTTTGAACCTCCTTTTTCTCATCAAATAAATGAAAGTGCCAATATCTGCCTGTTAAGTTTGCCATGCCGTGGTTGCTTCCATGTTGCTTTGATGCTGAAATCTGTGTTGCTGTTATTTCAAACACTAGCAGGGTCACCCAGCGTGGTCAACTTTCATTAGAGCTTCCAGACTAAGACATACTAGGAAGAAAGACCTAGTTATCTACTTCTGACAATCAGCCAAATGAAAATCCCTCTGGATCATAGACTGTTTTCTGCACATATACTTTGGATGTGCCATTAGACA
Organism: Chrysochloris asiatica; assembly: GCF_000296735.1. NCBI lineage: Eukaryota > Metazoa > Chordata > Mammalia > Afrosoricida > Chrysochloridae > Chrysochloris > Chrysochloris asiatica. The sequence goes on along the minus strand of NW_006408696.1, from coordinate 4,485,943 downwards.
GGGTTGGTTGCTGGAAAAGGACATTGTGTTTGGAAAAGTGGAGGACCATGGAAGGAAAGGAAGCTCCTCAGTGAGATTGATACAGTGGCTACAAAGGGGCTCAAAGATGCCAGCTCTTGTGAAGATGGTGCAGGGCTGGACACTTGCATTCTATTGTACACGGGGTCCCCCTTCCAACTCATAAGCCACCAAGCTCCATTTTTGCATATATGCGGATAGGAAGATAAGACACAGAACTTTCCTGCAGGGATGAGCTGGGCAACTGAGGCTTCTACTTCTCTTTTAATACCCAGGTCACCAGAGGCCACCATATGGTACCAACAGGAGAAGTTGATCCCAAAGTATTATCTGAACAAAGTTCAGAAGGGTTGGGAAAGAAGGAGGACTGGTAACAAGAAACACAGGGCGGAAGTGGGTGGGATTCATGTTGTTATATGGAGGAGATTGGAATCATTGGGATAGAACAAAGTGTATGATTTGTTGAATGTAGAACAGTTGATCTACCCTGTAAACTGTCACTCAATTCAGAATAAAACATTAAAGAAAAAGGGAAACAAAAAAAGTATTGTCTGAGTCACTGAATCCAACTGTACTTGAAGCTAGACCTACTCCTGGACTCTTAGAATAAATGAAAGAAAGATCCAATGTTTCCATAATCTGATTCCAGCTGGTTTTATGTCACTCTGCAACAGAAAGAGACCTGCCTAACCACCAACTCTGGTTAGCCATACGGGATGCCAATGAACTTGCTGTGTGTTTTCTGTATTATCCATTACCTACTGCTATCGAGTCTGTTTATACTCATAACGATTTCTACCCATATGACAGAGTGTCCGTTAGGGCTGTCCACTAGGGCTTCCAAGGCTATTGTCTTTACAGAAACAGAAGACTGCCATATCTTTCTTCCATGGAACAATTGATGGGTTGGAAATGATGACCTTTCAGGCAGCAGCCAAGCACTTAACTACTGCAGTACCTGGGCTTCTATGTACTAGGCTCTGTTGATGATGTTTTCTGAGCCTACCCCAGGTGCTCTTCTAGGTTCTTTAAAATAGATCCAGTTCCACTGAAGGACAGAGTGGTCACAACAATAGACCAAATATACCAACTATCATGAGTGTGGCATACACCGAACAATGTTTCATTCTGTGGTGTGTGTGTATGTATGTGTTAAGTGCTGTCAAGTCAGTTCCAACTCTCTGTATAGGGTTTCCAAGGAGCAGCTGGTTGTACATGGAGTTACCATCAATCGCAAATCAAACTTCCACTGTGCTGAGTTAACCTCCCTGTCTCCCTGTGAGTCCGCTGTTATGACTCCATTTCTGTATCAGGAAACTGAAGCTCAGGGAGTTTAAGTGATACACTGTCCTAGTATGAGCTCCCAGGGAGCAGACCTGAGATGAGGATTCAAGGACAAGGATTCAAGTTCAAGTTATTTACTTGGGAGGCACAAAAAACATCTATAGTTTAAGGAAGTGAGAGAGGGGAGGGAAAGCCACCAATAAAGGGCATGTGATCAAGGAAGTGGAGCAACTGGCAATATGTCATCAGCATGACCCATACCTAAGAGTCCCACCAGCCCAGGAACAAGGGGGCTGGACTACTGATACACCTGTAAAAGCCATGGGTTGAAGGATGCTCCCAGGTGGTATGACTTCCCCAATACTTTCAGATTGCCCTGGGCAAGGGCAGAGCAGCATTCTACAGCTTTGGGGAAACCCTCAGACATATGGAAGCAGATACCAGTAGTTGGCCAACACCCATTGGCATCCAGAGTCCTGGTGTGGTGTTATAGGATCAGCACTGAAGCCAGTGGTTCAGTCCCACCAGCTGTGCCTCGAAAACCCTATACAGGGTCCTATGAGTTGGAAAACTCAAATACATTCCACTAAAAGGGGCAATGGAAAGGTGTCAAGGCTGCACCTTGTTAAAGGTGGAAACCTTGGGAGATTCTAAAAATCAAGGCAGTCCTGGTGAGTTCTAGTGCTCACAGATTTCACTATAGGGAGGCCAGAACAGTGGTGTGTTGGTAAATGTTCAACAACCAGCTCTCTAGATGGGAGACAGAGAGAGCATGCAGATTTGTAATGTTTACTGATATCCATGGTATATAGATTCCCCACCATGGGTAATTTCAAGCTACCAATGTGATGTTAATTGGCTTACAAAATTCCTGAGAATTGAATAGTTGGTTCTGTTGAGCTGGTACTAATCAACTAGTCAACCCTAGCACACCACTCGGCCAGAGGAATGTGGGCAGGTCACCAAGACCAAGAATGTCAACTACACACAACTGTTGGAGGACACCTGGAATATTTAAACACAGTGGAGCATTTCTCCAAAATCCATAGTCTGTTCATTCTACCATGGTGGGCATTATTTATTCTTAATCCATCTCACACTGGGGCTGTGTACAGACTGTGGTCATGAACAGGTGACAGGGACAAGAAAGGAGACACTGTTTCTAAAAGAAAGGGGAGCAGACACTGTCTTGAAAGTTGAAAGGGAATCTTCAGAACCATTTGGTCTGACCGCACACTGAATGCTGATAGCATCTCTTATGGATTGAATTGTATCCTGCCAAACTGTGTGGTAAATGCTAAACCTTCATCCATGATTAGAACCCCATTTGGGAATGAGTTTTCTTTGTTATGCCAATGAAACAATATTAGTATAGGCTGTGTTTTAAGTCAATCTTTTTGGAGATAAAAAAGAAGTTGATCAAGCAAGCAGAGACTCAGGAAGACAGATGTCATGCCACATGAAGATTACCAGGGAGCCGAGGGACTGAAGCTGAAGAGGCCAGGACTTTCCCCAGAGCTGACACAGAGAGGAAACCTTCCTCTAGTGCTGGTGCCCGGAATTCCAACAGAACCAGGAGGTGCCGCCTGGTTTAAAATCAGGAAAGTTATTCATCATGATTGTCTCCTTCACCATACTTACTCAATCTGCATGCTGAGCAAATAATCCAAGAAGCTAGACCATATGAAGAACAAGGCATCAGGATTGGTGGAAGATTCATTAACAACCTGCTATATGGAGTTCTAAGGAGCTCTGGTAGCGTAGTGGTTACGAATCGGGCTGTGGACCACAAGGTCAGCAGTTTGAAACTACCAGTGGTTCCGCGGGAGAAAGATGAGGCATTCTGCTCCCATAAAGATTTACAGCCTCGGAAACCCTGTGCAGGGTCGCTATGAGTCAGAACCGACTCCATGGCACTTAACAACAACAAAAACATATGGAGTCCTGGTGTGGTGCTGTGGGCTAATGCACCAGACTGCAAAGCCATTTAAACTACAAGGTTGGTGGTTCAAACTCACCAGCTGTTCCTTGAAAACCCTATACAGGGTCGCTATGGGTCGGAACTGACTCAATGGCACTTAACAACAACAAACAACATATAGAGTCCTGGTATGGCATTGTGGGTTAATGCGCCAGACTGCAAAACCATTTGAACTGGAAGGTCGGCAGTTCGAGCTCACCAGCTACTCCTTGGAAACCTTATACAGGGTCGTTATGGGTTGGAACCAACTCAACAGCACTTAACAACAAGAAGAACATATGTAGATGAAATAAGCTCTGGTAGCGAAGTGGTTATGGGTCAGGCTGCTAACCTCAGGGTCAGCAGTTTGAAACCACCAGCTATTCCACAGGAGAAAGATAAGGCTTCCTGCTCCCATAAAGATTTACAGCCTCAGAAAGCCTATGCAGGGTCACTATGAGTCAGAACCGACTCCATGCCATGCCAACACTGTATGTAGATGAGGAGTTCTGATATCGTGCTGTGAGTTAATGTGCTGGACTGCAGTCAGTTTGAACTGCAAGGTTGGTGATTCAAGCTCATCAGACACTCCTCAGAAACCCTATATAGGGTTGCTATGGGTCGGAACAGACTCAAGGGCACTTAACAACAACAGCATATGTAGATGATAGAATCCTGGCGTACGGCTACAGGATAATGTGCTAGACTGAAAGCTCAGCTTGAGCAGTAAGGACGGCAGTTCAAGACAGGGTTGTTATGAGTTGGAACTCACTTGATGGCACTTAACAACAACAACATATGCAGCTGATACAACTTTGCTTGCTGAAAGCAAAGAGGTCTTGAAGCCCTTACTGGTGAAGGTCAAAGGAAACAGCCTTCAGTATGGGTTGTACTTCAATGTAAAGAAAACAAAAAGCCTCACAACTGGACCAATGAACAACAGCATAATAAATGGAGGAAAGGTTGACGTTGTCAAGGATTTCATTTATTTAGATCTACAATCAGTGTTCATGGAAGCAGCAGTCAAGAAATTCAATGGCGTATGGCCTTAGGCAAACCTGCTGCACAAGGCCTCTCTAAAGTGTTCAAGAGCAGAGATCTCATTTTAAAGACTAATACCAAACCATGGTATTTTCAATCACCTCATATGCATGTGAAAGCTGGACAGTGAATAAAGGTAGACGGAAGATGAATTAACGTCTTTGAATTACTATGTTAAGAAAGAATATTGAATGTACCATGGACTGCCAGGAGAATGAACAAATCTATCTTAGAAGAAGTACAGCCAAAATGTTCCTCAGAGCAAGAATGGAGACTTTGTTTCTCATACTTTGGACATGTTAGCAGGAGAGACCAGTCCTTGGAGAAGGACACCATGCTTGGTAAAGAAGATGGTCAGCAAAAAAAGAGGAAGACCTTCCACTATATGGAGTGACATCATGGCCCCAGCAATGGGACCCAGCATAGCAGTTGTTAGGATGGTACAGGGTTTCATTCGGTTGTGCGTGGGTTTGCTGTGAGTTGGAACTGACTCAGTTGTGTCCAACAACAACAACAGCCTTCTGTGTGGTAAAGTTACTCACCTGTGGTATTTCTGTTACATTAAGCACTGGATAACTACACATGTGTGACATTTCTGCTATGGCAGCACAACAATCATACAGCCTCCACTGCGTACCTCCCATGACAGGAGCGCACCACCTCTGAGGACTCCCATGCCACCTGACCCAGATGGGATTCCAACAGTCAGTTGCCTGTTATGGAGAAGTCATTCATTGGACAAGGAAGGCGCTTGACAGATGAGCCTACAGCTGGCTCAGACCTGTGGAGCTGATGAAACACTTGGTCCCAGACCAGTGGAAGTAGTGGCTCCTTTTGTCAAAGCCACTCACCAAAAAAGAAACTATCACTTTAGAAATGCTCATCTGGGTCAGACCAGAGAAGCACCGCATGCAGGGAGCCGTCTCTGACAGGTCTGGAATACTCAGTCTGTGCTCAGATGGAACAAACACCAAGAGAGCCTCCTGGGCCCCACTACCCGAGCTTCAGAGTCAGTGGGTCCTAGGCAGGGCCTGAGAGCCCACATTTCTCTCAAGCTTTTAGGTGTTCTGCAGACAGGGCTGGCCTCAAAGACGTAGAACCGGGCTAGTTGCACAAGGCGCTGTACTCAAAGGGCTCAAAGCAACTGTGTGTCTGGAAATTTCTGGCTCTAGAACCCAGTGGCCTGACTCTAGTGTTGAGAAGCGGAGGAAGGACATTGTCTCTCTTTTGTAGTCCACTGCAGCTAGCAAAGGCAAGAAAGACACCGAAGTGCTTGTCAGAAACTCACCCATGTTGGTTTTTTGGTGGATGGAAGGCAAGATTGCTCTTAATCCTGAGCTCCATATGAGCTCAGGCCCAGGATAAGCATCAGAGCTTAAAAAGAACCTTCAAGCAGCTCCCTGAACCAAGGCCTCTCCCTGTTGTGTGACTGTCACTGAAGAGGACAGCTTCCAAACAACAAGGATGACCCTATGTGCAGCATCATTGCTTTGTGGCTTCAACACTCCTCATTCTAAATAGGCTCTTGAGAAACACGAGTCAAAACGTTGAGCATGTGCCAGTACTTCTGTTTCCCTTCTCCCTTTATTCTATCAGGTTATTGTTGTTAAGTGTCATCCAGTCAGTACCAACTCATAGCGACCCTGTATAGGATTTCCGAGGAGTGGCTGGTAAGTTTGAACCACCATCTAACCCACTTTGCGGTCAAGTGCTTATCCCACAGCACCACACCAGGATTCCATCAGGAAGTCCCATCAATTCCACTTCCGGTGTGCATCCCAGACTCATCTGCCTCTCTGCATCTCCACTTCTCCCACCCTGGTCCAATGCACTGAATTATTGTAGCAATTTACCAACTGGTCTCCCTGGTTTGGCTCTTAATCCCCCTATAGCAAGATCAGCAGCCGTGACCTATGAGTCAAATCTAGCTAGCCATCCATATTTGTAAATAAAGTTTTATTGGAAGACAACTTGATCCATTCATTTATATATTGTCTATTGCCATTTCCCACTACAGCAGCAGAGCTGAATAGTTTCAACAGAGACTGCCTGAGCCACAACTCAGGACATGTTTACTCTCTGGCCCTTTATTTAAATTTCCAACCTCAGCTGTAGTCTTTACTCTCCAAAGGCATCCTTCTGAAATAACTATCAAATGTTTCCCTTCACTGCCTAAACCTTCCAATGGCTTCCACTGGCCATTAGAGAACAACCTAAATCTTTATCCTCCAAAGTCCTACATGAATTCACCCCTGTGTGTTTCACTGGTCCCATTATTGTGGCTCTCGCTCACTCACTGGGTTCCCTCCAAATGTTCTCTTTGTTACTTGTGGAACCACGCTGTACTTGCTGTTCTTTCTGGGACATTCCCTTGGGTCTTCAGGTTGCTGGCTCCTTCCTGTCCTGTAGTCTCAGGTTTACATGTTACCAGTCAGAGAGACCCTCCCTGATCCCTCAGTCTAGAATAGTCTTCCAGGCCTCAACACATCACCTAGTGCCAGCTTCCTCATGGCACTTAAGGCTAACTGGAATGATCCAAATTAGTCAAAACCTTGAGCATTCACCAATTACTTGATCAACATCTCTCTCCCCAGCTCAGATTCAAAGTTTTATAAGAATTATGAAATTATTATTATTAGCTGTATGCCCAGCAGCTACACTTCTGCCTGACACAGAAAAGGCTCTCCCTAAATAAGGGGTTCAGAGTCCTAGTGGGGCACTGTGGGTTTATGCGCTGGACAGCAAAGTCAGTTTGAACTGTAAGATTGGTGGTTCAAGTTCACCAGCCGCTCTTAAGAAACTCTATCTTGGGTCGCTATGGATCAGAACCGACAACATTCAACAACAACAAAAATAAGGGATTAAATTTGCAATGGGCATGACTTAGGGAAGATACATACATGCACACACGCACACACCTTTCTATCTGTGATAGTTAAGATTGCTCATTTAACTGGGACAGGATTCTCAGTGGTTTGGCAGTGAAGCTGTAGTTATCCCCAATGATGAGATCGAATATAATCAACTCTATGATGAGGTCGACTATGAGTGCAGCCAACCAATTGAAGGGAAGCTTCCTTGAGGGTGTGGCCTGATTCCAATATATTGGATGCTTAGGCAAGACTTGTTTGCTCTCTGCTGGGTCTGGATCTTTTATCTGACTCATCCTCTAACCACCAGTTCTTTGGATTTAAGCCAGTGGCCTGCTCTGCTGGTGGTATTGTTAGGTACCATTAAGTCAGCTCCAACTCATATCGACTTTATTCATAACAGAACAAAACACTGCCTGGTCCTGTGCCATCCTCACAAACATTAAACTTGCAACTGTGCAGCAGCAATGGGCTCAAGTTTAATAATGTTGAAGGTCTTCCTCTTTTTCGTTGATCTTCCACTTTAACAAGCATGATGTCCTTCTCCAGGGACTAGTCCCTCCTGATAACATGTCCAAAGCATGAGAAACAAAGATTCACCATCCCGGCTTCTAAGGAGCATTCTGACTGTACTTCTTCCAAAACAGATTTAATTGTTCTCACAGCCCATGGTATTTTTAATATTATTCTCCAACACCATAACTCAAATATATCAATTCTTCTATGATCTTCCTTTTTCGTTGTACAACTTTCACATAATATGAGGCTACTGGAAATACCATGGCTCAAGTCAAGTGCACCTGAGTCCTCAAACTGACATCTTTGCTCTTGAACACTTTAATGAGGTCTTGTGCAACAAATCTGCCTAATCCAACTTGTCACGTGATTTCTTGGTTGCTGTTTCCATGAGTGTTGATAGTGGATCCTAGCAAAATGAAGTCTTTAGCAACTTCAGTCTTTTCTCCATTTATCATGTTACTTATTGGTCCAGGTGTGAGGAATTTTGTCTTCTTTACATTGAAATGCAAACCAGATTTAAGGCCGTGGTCTTTGATCTTACTCAGTAAATATGTTAAGTCCTCTTCACTTTTAGCAAGCAAGTTTGTATCATGTGCATATCACAGGTTGTTAATAAGTCTTCCTCCAATTCTGATACCACGTTTTCTTCATATCATCTAGCATCTCAGATTATTTCCTCAGCATACAGATTGAGTAAAGTATGGTGAAAGAATACAGCCCTGACCCACACCTTTCCTGACTTTAAACCATGCAGCATTCCTTTGCTTTGTTCGAATGAATGACTGACTGCCTCTTGTTCTGTGTAGTCTCCTCATGAGCACAATTAAGGGTTCCAGAATACTCATTCTCAAATATTGTTGTCCATAGCTTGTCATGATAGACACAGTCAAAAGCCTTTGCATAATCAGTAAAGCACAGGGACACATCTTCCTGGGATTCTCTGCTTTCAGTCAAGATCCATCTGACTTTAACAATGATATTCCTTATTCCACATCCTCTTCTGACTCTGACTTGAACTTCTGGCAGCTCCCTGTCAATGTACTGTTGCAGCCATTTTTTAATTATCTTTGACAGAATTTTACTTGCATGTGATATTAATGATATATTCCAATGATTTGCACATTCCATTGAATCACTTCTCTTTGGAATGGGCACAAATATGGATCTCTTCCAATCAGTCGGCCAATAGCTGTCTTCCAAGTTTCTTGACATAGATGAGTGAGTGCATCCAGTGCTGCATCAGTTTGTTAAAAGATTTCAAGTTAATACTACTATTATTCAAATTTATACACCGATCACAATAAGTAATATTACTACTATTCAAATTTACACACCCACAACTCTCTGGTCTTCAGTAGTGTCTGATGCATCAAATCTGTCCTTGAGATGGTCTTTAAATTCAGGTGAGATATACTCTAGGTCACATTTTGACTCTTGTGAACTTGTTTTCATTTTCTTCAGCTTCAGCCTGAACTTGCGTGTGAGCAATTGATGGCCTGTTTCACAATCAGCCCCTGGCATTGTTTTGGCTGATGAATTGAGCTTTTCCATCATCTCTTCCCATCATAGTAGTCAGTTTGATTCCTGTGTCTTTCATCTGGTGAGTTCCATGTGTATAGCCTCCTCTTATGTTTGTGAAAAAGGTATTTGCAATGAATACGTCTTAGGTCTTGCAAAATTCTATCATGTGATCTCCAGCATATCTGCCAACTACTGATCCTTCATCTTTGTCTCCAACTTTCACATTCCAATCACCAACAATTACCAGTTCATCTTTTTTTTTCCACACATACAAAACAAAAACTATGTATTCATTTAAATGTCCAAAGGACACATTTTGTAAGACACCTCTGCCCACAGTACAAAGCTTTTCTCTATCCATGGGCCTACTAGAGTCCTCAGCTGCTCTATCTGTGACATCGCCTCTGCCACCTTCTCTGCTGTCACTGCTTCTCTGGAAACCCCTTCTCTTATCGGCAATAAATGTGACCAAGGCTAAACGTTATGACATTCCTGTACTGAAATTAGACAAGTTCACCTAGGCTTAATAAGAGGCTCTTTCTCCACGAACCGCTGATGTGAGCTGAAACCTGTTCTAGATCAATAGCTTTCACAGTAGTCCTTCCATCTCTTTCATGAATGCTTCCTACACAGTATCCTAAGTTTGTACTGAAACAGGAACAAAGGGACCAGATTTGGAGGCTGTTTTGGGAAGAAGTGCAGCATTATCAGTTAATCTTGGTGGTTTTCACGTCGATCACCAGGCATTTCCTAGTCCCTCTTACTCTGGAAACTCTGCTGAAACCTATTGAGCATCCCAGCAACACACAAACCTCTGCTGACATGGGTGGTGGCTACAAAAAGTACACTGGCCATGAATCAATGCCCACCCTGTCTCCTGTGTGGATGGTGGGAATTGTACCACTGTAGACCATGTAGACCAGTGTGATTGCTTGACGGCCCAAACCACGCAGCCTGGTTGGTAACAAAGGCAGAACTTGCACTCAGTTCTATCTGGCTTCCATTCGGCTGTACTGGTTTGAAAGGAATCAAAAAAAGAAACAAGCAAAAGAAATCCTGCTTCCCAGAGACCCCAGGGCCCCTGGGTGGTACTAGGCTCATGATTTTATCATGTTCAGAGGGGAACAAGGGGGACAGGAAAGAAGTGATGTGTGATCACCTGTCATGTCAACAGACATTCTCTTCAGAGAAAATGTACTTTTTGCAGAATCAATATACTCTGAAGCCTCAGACAGTTGATGAAGACACACAGGCCTGACCCCCTGCACATGGGAGCCCCGTTTCGAGTGGAAATTAAATGGAAACGTCTGGAGCAAGTCCGTTGTCAACATTCAATATTAGTGATCCGTGTCAGTCCCAGTGAAGCCAGCCTTGGTTTGGGGTTGGTTTGTTTTTATATAGTTTGCCAACCCTGCCTATTTTTTCTGGCTTGGTATTACCAAGTGTGCTAACAAGCATCCTCTGGATGCTGGGCTAGTCCATGACCACTGGACATATTCCTAACCAGGCTTTTCTGACACTTAACCTGGATCACTGGTTATGCTGAGGATAAGACAATAAAGTCTACACATTCATGCCCACAAACGAAACCAAGTAAAATGTCTGTTAGATAAGCCACAGGGCATGCTGGCATTCAACAGTTTTCTTTGAAATAAGATTATCTCAGAATGGTGGTGGTGGGTATGTGCTGTAAAGTCGGTTCTGACTCACGGCCACCTTGCATAGGGTTTCCGAGGCTATAATTCTTCATGGGACAGAAAGCATTATCTTTCTCCCATGGAACCACTGGTAGTTTCAAACTGCTTATCTTGAGGTTAGCAGCCTGACCCGTAACCAGAGCTTTTTTTTACCTCAGAATGGTTTTAGAAAATTGCAATGATCATACAGAGTTCCTATATGCCTAACACCCATTTCCCCTACACTATACAACATGTTGTTGTTGTTAAGCGCCATCAATTCATTTCCAACTCATAGCGACCCTTTATAGAGTTTGAACTGCTGACCTTTCGATTAGTAGTCCCATGTTTATCCTACAGTGTCAAACCAGCACTCCACATAGTACATTGTTGTTGTTATGTGTCAAGTTAGTTCTGACTCATAATGACCCTGAATAGGGTTTCCAAGGAGCAGTGGGTTTGAACTGCCAATCTTGTGGTTAACAGTCCATTGCTTTAGCCCACAGAGCCACACCAGGACTCCACATAATACATTAGGAATGGTGCATTTGTGGCAATTAATGAACCAATATTGGTACAAGATTTTGAGCTCAAGTCTATGCATCAGTCTTAGAAGAAATGCCACCAGAAGTCTCCTTAGAAGTGAGGATGGCATGACTCACTTACTCTGGACACATCACCAGAAGAAACAGTCACTAGAAGAAAACACCATGCATGGTAGTTTCTGTTGTTAGGTGCCATTGAGTCAGTTCTAACTACCAGTGACCCTATTCACAACAGAACAAAACACTGCTTGGTCCTACATCATCCTCACAATTGGTACCACATTTGAGTCCATTGTTGCTGCCACTGTGTCAATCCCATCTCTTTGGTGTGTCTTCCTCTTTTTCACTGACCCTCCATGTTACCAAGCATGATGTCCTTCTGCAGGGACTGGCCCCTCCTGATAACATGTCCAAAGGATAAGCACTGGACCAAAAGGTTGACTTGAACCTCAAGGTCAGTGGTTCAAACTTACCAGTTGTTCCTTGGAAATCCTACACAGCGTCACTATGAGTTGGAACTGACTCGATGGCTCTTAACAACAACAACAACATCATGATGCTATTTATTGGGCCAGGATGTCCATCTGCTTTAAATTGAGGTCCAGTCCATTATGTCTGGTAGAGGGTCAACAAAAATGAAAGAACCCCTCAGTGAAATGAACTGAAACCACCACAGGCTGAATTAGACCAGCGATGATGGGCACACTTTGTTGTTACACATGGTCAGAGCCATCTTGACAGGCACAACAACAAAGAAGCCCGGGCCTTATGCAGATTTCCTAAATTTCAACTTAATGTCCTTTTTCTATTCCAGGAGTCCATCCAGGCTTCAATGTTATGGATTCTAGTTGTCATGGCTTCTCTAGGTTGTCCAGCTTCTCAGACTTTCCTTGTTTTTGATGACCAGATGAATGAGGCAAATGCAATGGCTAAATGTTTTAGAGAATGACCTTTACTTTGAACTTGTCTGATGTTTTTCTCAGGATGACACTGGAGTTACCAGTTTTTGAGAGGAAGACCATATAAGTGTTATTCTCATCACACCATGTCAAGGGCAGATGTCCCCAAGATGACTTACCATTGTGGATGCTGAGCTTGTTCACTTGGTCTCTCCGCTGTAGGGCTATTTGTTTTTACCTCCTTTGCATACCGTGCTCATTGGACTAAATCACTGTGCACAGCCCACATATGAGAAGTGGAGTTGTCTGCCACCACCTGAAGGCAGTTATCTACAGAAATTACTTGAAATCTTCTCCATGGGCAATTTGTTGATTTTCCTCCACTTATTAATTCAATTACATCTGTGTTTAGTATGGACTCAATGGTATTTAAGGGGATGGTTTCAAAAAAATTGTGGAAAAAGTGAAAAGATAATGGATTTTTTCCATGAACGTTTGAAACTCCCCTTTTATTCGATACTTTGGGTTCTCATCCAATACTACTTTGTTTTGCTGCTCAGATCATTCCAGCTGTAACCACTTGGGACTTTAATTGTCTGGCGTGCCCCTTTGATATTCTTTCGTCAATGTAGTATTTTTGTTTGCGCTTTTAGCAATTCCTTACTTTCTTGTACTATAAGATGCTTTAAGGCTTATGCATTTCCTGATCCACTCATACAGACATTTGTCCAAACGCTGGTTCCTTTATTTAGAGACTAGTGTTTACTGGAGAAAAGAGAGCTGGGCACTAACAGTGTTCATTGCTACTAGGGGGTCTCTGCATCGAGCCCTCTCAGCAGACACAGCAGAAAAACAGATGAGTGCTGTTGGCCAGGTATACACCCACTCCTCATTATTGACAATTTCCCAAGTCCAGGTTGATATGCAAAATCTGCATTATGCCAGCATCAGAGGTACGAGTGCTTGGGCTGGAGTCCCCCTTCCCTCCTGCCAACTCTTACCTTCCATTAGGGCTCCAGCACATCTCAGGGTGCACATGGCGTGGCAAAGTCCCTCTTCCCCCACACCTTCTTGACCACCACAGAGCCTGTATGGATTGGGGGTGGTGGTGGGGTTGCCCACCACCCACTCTTATACTGTCCACCCTGGCTCCACAGCCCCGTAGTCCCATGAAGCCCCCTTCCCTCCCTCCACTTACTTACTACCCTCTTCTGACTTCCTGGGCACCTTTAGACCCTCATCCAGTCTTCCTTGCCCACCACAACCTTGTATTGTCACACCATTGCCCCACACTCAGAGCCAGGAGATGGGACAGAACCCAGATTCCAACCAAGAAACCACCTGCTGCTGAGGAGCCCAGGGGAGAAGCACTCAGAGCTCAGCGGGTTTTCTTATGGACGGAGATTGCCAGGCATTTCTTTTGTGCTGCTGCTGGGTGGGTTCCAACTACCAACCATTTGTTCAACAGTTGAGTGCAGACCATTTGTACCATCAGGGACCACAGAAAGCACACACTCCAGGATGTCTTCAAGCCGAGGTCAGTGAATGCCTCTTTGTGTGTCAGCTGGTTGGAGCTGTTTCTGCTTCATGACTGATCAGAGACGGAAGGGCATCATTGGCTGGGAGCCCCTCAGTCACTGTCCAATCAGACACCCGATCTCTAGGGAGCTCCGCTCCACTCATCACAATGCCCCACGTGCTCATCTGTGGACGGGTGTCTGGTCTGGGAGGAGCACACGGGAGAGCAGAACTCACTCAGGGTCACAAGGACAGCAGTCACATGTCATCTGGGGCTCGGCTCAGGGCTGAAGGGTCTATTTCCCAGGGGGCAAGAGCATGTGGCCGGCAAGCTGGACTGGCTGTTGGCCCGGGGCCTCCAGCCCTGTCCATGGGCTGACACTCCAGGCAAGGCGGCTGGTTCCCCTCATCACTAGCATGAGAAGGGGAAAGTGCAATGCCTATTATGGCCCCAGAAGCCCCACCTCATCCTTCCTGCTAGTCTGCCAGGTGATCCAATGTGGGAGGGCAGTGTGGGTCACTGGGGCCACCTTGAGGCTGGCTACCTACCACCAGCACCACCATGTGCGCGGGACTGGAGATACAATTTAAACTAAATCTTCCCCCACGATGACCACTCATCCCAGATTAAACAGAATGCAACCAGGCAAACGGTCCCTCCAAGCCCTCCCAACCCTTCTGTCAGGGTAGCTCCAGCCTGAAGGAAATGGCAATCTGGCTAGTAAGTTCCGCCATGCAACTCTCGGGTTCCAGGAGCAATGCTGCAGAAGACCAAGAGCCCCTCCAGCATCAGCGTCCCTGCCACGACCTCACCGCCATGGCATACACTGCTGCCCATCACCAGGCCTTTCCAGGTGCATCACGGGTGATGCAGCTCCTTCACGTGACTCCACTTCCTAAACCTCCGCCACATGCCACACGGTCCCATTTTGCATAGTAGGAGCAATAGAATACAGGTGTTAAGAACTCTTTAGCTGTCGTTGGGTACTTTTGCATCAGTTCCGACTTCTAGTGACCCCATGAACAACAGAGCAAAACACTGCCCAGTCCTCAGCCATCACCACCTTGCTACGCTTGAGCACACTGCTGCTCTGTCAATTCACCTCGCTGGAGAGCTTCCTCTTTCTCACTGACCCTCCAAGCATGATGTCCTTCTCCAGGTCCCTCCTGATAACATGTCCAAAGGGAAAGATGAAATCTGGCCATCCTGGCTTTTAAGGAGTATTCTGGCTGTACTTCTTCCAACACAGATTTGTTTATTTTTCTGGCAGCCCATGGTACTTCAAGTGTTCTTCTTCAACACCATAAGTCAAATGCATGAATACATCTACAGTTTGCCTTATTCATTCTTACTTTCACATGCAAATGAAACTGACAAGCTGTCAAACTGGTATCTTTGCTCACGAACACTTTAAAGATGCCTTGTGCTGTAGATTCGCCTAATGCAACACATCATTTGATTTCTTGATTGCTCTCTCCATGAGTGTTGATAATGGATCCAACTAACACGAAGTCTTTGACAAGTTCAATCTTTTCTTCATTTATCATGAGATTTATTGCTCTAGAAGTCTTAGACATGAGTTCAAATCCCAGGTCTGTAATGAATAGCTGAAAGATCTATAAGTCTCAGTTTTCTCCTTTATAAAATGAGAGTGAAAGTGAACCTACCTCATTAAGATTGTTGTTGTTAGAGGACCCTAAGATTGTCAAGGGAGAAGAGCATGAGCGGAATGCGGGACCCTATCCAGAGAAGCAGCAAAACCAGAGATGGAGGCAGAGATAAGGACGTGGAGAGACAGAGTAGCTGAGGACTCGAGTCATAGAAAGAGAAAGGCTGTGTGCTGGCGGCCAGGAGGCAGGCTTGCAGAATGTGCCCTTTGGTTGTTTAAATGACTATATATTCATAAGTGTTTTTGCGTACATTAAAAAAAAAACCAGGGAATAGACTCAGATACTATTGAATGATGATGCATAGAGGGGATTGTAATCATTGCAATGAAATGTAATACAACAGGATGAGTGTGAAACCGATGTTCTCCTGTAAACGATCACTCAATTCACAATTAAAAACAACAACAACAACAAAATATTATTGTTGTTGCTAAATGCTGTGAAGTTGGTTCCGACCCATAGTGACCCTGTATAGGGTACCCTGTATAGGATTTCTGAGGAGTGGCTGGTACTTCACAACAGCAAAAGGGTATCCCCAACCTCAACATACCCACTCTACTGAGCTAAGTGTACAAGTGATGGGTTCTTCTAGAATCCACCATTTTAGACAGCTATAGGGGAGAGAGAGAGGGAGAAGTGGTTGTCTAACACATGTAACTTTGACCCTATTCAGAATCATGCAATGTTCATTTAGACAGCTATAGGGGAAGGGGGAGGAAGAGGAGGATGTCTAACATATGTAACTTTGATCCTATTCAAAATCATGTAACATTCATTTACCTCCCACGGGAGGGTCAGAGGATTTCTCCTGAGATTGCCAAGAAAAAGAAAAACTATAAACAACAGACTTAGCCCAGCTTTCCAATGGAGTGAGAAAGACCACATCAACTTTTTTCTAGGAGCAGAGCCCTTTAAAGACCCCACCAGTGCCAGAGGTGACTGGCAGCCAGCGATGGGGGAAGACTGCCACTTAATGGTAGTTTCTAGAACTGGATGGAAGGTATTGGCATTTCCTTGTATCTTTCACAAGCTCTTAACCTTGACACCGTGTCCATAAAAAAGCCCATTAACATTTAAAAGGGATGTCTCTGCTGTCCACTTGGAATAAGAGTTAGAAAACACTCCAAGATTATACACCACATCTGTCCCATATTTCCAACATAGTTTAGTTTCTTCCACAGGGAAAAAAACCAAAACAAAACAAAAAAGCATTACCAGATGTATGGATTAACAAAATGTGGTCCACATACACAAAGGAATACTACTTAGCCAGAGGGAGAAATTAAGTCCTGATGGGTGCCACAGCACAAACCTTGAAGACAACATGATGAAAACTGGCAGGGTGCAAGATCTATAAAAATCAGTCGGATTCCTTTATACCAACAAAGGGAACTCTAGAAAGGAAATCAGGAAAACGATACCATTTACAATAGCCACCTCAAACATGAAATACTTAGGAATAAATCTAACCAGAGACACAAAAGACCTATACAAAGAAAACTACAAAACAATACTATTAGACACCAAAAGAGACCTACCTAAATAGCAAAAAATACTTTACTCTTATAGAAAGACTTAACATTGTAAAAATGTCAATACTACCCAAAGCAATCTGCAGATACGAAGCAATCCCAATCCAGATCCCGCCATCATTCTTTAGAGATGGAAAAACTAATCAACTTTATTTGCAAAAAGACCCTGAATAAGCAAAGAACTAGTAAAGAAGGACAAAAAGGAGGCCTCATACTTCCTGATCTCAAAACCACACAATCACAGTAGTTAGAATAGCTCATACTATACAATGACACATACATAAATCAAAGGGACAGAACTGAGAACCCATCCACTTATGGACAGCTGATCCCTGACAAAGGACTAAAACTCATTAAACGGGAAGAGATAGTCTCTGTAACAAATGGTGCTGGTAAAACTGGGTATCTACTTGTAGAAAGACAAAACAGGACTCAAATCTCACAAAACCTACAAAAATGAACTCAAGATGGATCAAAGATCCAAATGTAAAACTAAAAACGATAATGAGGATCAGTGGAGATAAAAGGAGCAAACTTAGGGACCCTAGTACATGGCATAAATACACCATCAGACCTACCTGAGAACATACACATGGCAGAACCTAAACTAGATGACTGGGACCTGCTAGAACTCAGACACTACAGTGCATCCAAAGATTAAAGGAACTGAGACTGTTTGTACAACCTGAAGGATGCTGTCAATGCCACTGAATTGTACATGGAGGGTCTGCCAAGGTGGAGTATGTTGTAGTATGTATCTTTACAATGTCCCTGAATTGTACATGGAGGGTCTGCCAAGGTGGAGTATGTTGTAATATGTATCTTTACAATGTCCCTGAATTGTACATGTAAGGTCTGCCAAGGTGGAGTACATTGTAGTATGTATCTTTACACCATAGTTTTTTAAAAAGAAGGCAATCAGTGAAACGGCCTACACTGTAACAGTCGCTGGTTGGAAAACAACAGCACTTCAAGTGCCACCCCGAGCCCGGAAATCCTTCAAGCTGACTGTCCGCCCTGGTAGTGGTACCAACAAGGTCTTCTGCCTGATTTTCCACTCTCTCCCTTCTTTGCCCTTCAGACTCAACTCAAGCATCACATCTATGAAGCATCACCAAGTCCCCAGGCCTGATCAGATCCTTACTCTGTGCTCTATGACCCCTTGAGTTTTTTCTACAGCGACCCCTCAACTCACCACTCTCCTGTCTGCTCACAGTGGGGTCCTTCTACTCCGCAAAGGGTTGTGTGCACTCTGAAGGCCAGAGCCAGGTACCCAGATTCACCCATCCATATCTGAATGCCCAGTGCATGCCGACCACTGGGGATCCCAGGAGGAACCAAGCAGATGTGACCCCTGTACTCTAAACTGTCCACAGTATCATCTGTTCCGCCGAACTTCCCATCTCTTGTGTCTGCCATCTGTGGTCCTCGGTCAATGTTGAATGGATGGAGGTTTCCCCTGCTTCAACATATGTAACTTCATTATCTCCTAAGAGAACTAAGTTACTGCTTAAAATGCTGTGAATGCCTGTGGATCCCTTCTGCAAACTGGCATTCTTCAAGCCTCACCCGGCCTACATATGCATTGTGTTTTGCCAAAAGTATGTTCTTTTCTTTAAAAAAAAAAAAAAAAAAAAACTTTTATTTGTTGCTAACATCTAAAACGTGGACAATTTCATTCAGAACTTTCTGGAGTCTTTCAACAAATGGACGTACATTCCCACAGGGCAAGAGTGGGCTGGAGCTGAAGAACAGTGGCTCCCTTAGACGGGGTAAACCAAAGTCCCAACCCAGTGCTATATCAGTTGGTTCCAACTCACAGTAACCCCTAGGGCAGAGTAGAGCTGCCCCCTAGGGTTCCGATGCAGGAAATCCCGACAGAGCAGGCTGCCTCACCTTTCTGTTAGTGCCCCAGCACTCAGCCCACTGCGCCACCAGGGTGCCGTTTGATGAGGCAGACACTCTTCAGTTTGCCACAATCACACTAGCCCCTACTGTCCTATCAGTGAAGTCAAAGGGCCACGGCCATTTATCACTAAACTCAGGACTCCTGCCTGCCTGACAGGATTATGCCTTCGTCACAGGAGACATCTGAAATGAGCTAAAACATCAATACGTGGGCATTTTTATTGATTTTCCAAGTCATGGATACAGGTTTCTGCCGTCTTCAGCAGGGATTCCAAATGCAGAGGGAAAGGTAAATCCAAAAGGCTCATCCTTACGGAACCAAAACCATGTTTCCGGGGATTCTTCTTGCAAATGAATGTCGAAGATTAAGGATTACATTCTCACATCACCAACAGAGCTTAAAATACTTCTCTGACAAAAAAATAAAATAACAATAAATTATCTTCACCTCAGAAAATAAACTGCTCAGCAGAGTGAGAGGAAGGTCCAATCATTGTGTTGCCTCAGGGGCCACCTAGAGGGCGCACAGGCAGCTGCCAGGAGAAGGCGGGCATGAGGGGCAGACAGCTGGTGCCTGAAGCTACTCAAATGCCTCCAGCCTAAGGGCGGTGGTAGCCCCTTGCTGTGGCCTGTCCCCAGTGAGATTCCAACCGGCCCCTTGCCTCCTCACGTCCGCCTGGTCTTCTGTTTCTTGGTAGGTCTTTTTGCATCTTCTGGGCCATTGTTGTCAGAGGCTGTCTGGCCAAGAGCACGGACTCCCTGCAGTCGACTTGTCAACTGCAGCAGCAAAGGAATGAGCTAGAAAAAGAGAGAGAGTATGTGAGAGACACGGGAGATTCCGTGGGGGCACCCTCTCAGGCTGACACCAAGCTCCACCAGAACTCCAGGTTTAAACAGAAGAGCGCTGTTACAGACCAAAGAGGTGGTCAGGGCTGGATTTGATACAATTCTTGAGGGTTTGTTACTTTTGTCTGGGTTGGCTAGGGAGCCCCTCCTGACTATGTCCAAGGACTGGCTTATGTAAGGGGCTGAAACACAGAGGCTGGGAAAGGAAAAGTTCTTGGCTGAGAGGGAAGACACGTCCATGGGGACTCTGAAGTTTCAGGTCAGATGCCAGATAACATGCTAGAGCTGTGCCACCGCCAAAGGCTGAGGAGGCCAAGAGCAGCGGAGTGACAAGACCCAAGGCAGGCTGAAAGCACTTCGGCTCTGAGGGTTGTCATGGCCAAGAGCTTCCTCATCAGGGGTCACCTGGGGGGAGGTCACCCAGAGCTGGGGTTTCTCAAGCAGGGGCTACCGCAAGGGCTACCCCAGTGGGGATTTCCTGAGAGCAGTTCTTTCAAGAGCCAAGAGCTGGGGCCATTCCAGGGCTTCCTACAGCCTCTCCTGGTGGAAGAACTTGCTGGTAGATGAACAGGTAGACATGCTTTATGTTCTGGACACCTTTCCAGACCTTGCTGTGTACCTCATACTGGCTGAACCCTGGTGCCACTGGTGTTCACCCTACACTGCACCTCAAATTGTACCAGAATTCTATGTAGTCACCCTAACAAATCACATAACCATGACCATAGAATGTGAGCCCTTGGTGACGTGCAGTGAATTAACAAAACCAGAGTGCCCTGAGGGGGAGGTGGGTCAGAGATAATGTAAGGTGGGAGCCTACTTTAAGCTGATTCTTATCAGTGGACATTATGAGACAGACCACAGAGGCACTCTCAAATTACGTTTACAGGTACCATCATGCATTGCCTTTAAGGTACTTTCCAAACACAAAATTCAGTCATTTCTGGACACAGCCAAGTGTTGTTCATCAACAGATGAAGGAAACACATAACATCATGGACTAGCACTCAACAATGAAAAGAAAAAAAGCTGAATACCTGGTATATCATGATGAAGCCTGAAAACATTATGCTCAGTGAAAGAATCCAGACACAAAATGACAGATATTGGATTGGTTTCACTCAAAAGAAACACCTAGAATAAACATGTGGATACAGAAAGCAGACCGGAGAATACCAGGTTGGGGGCAGGGAGCTATAGAATAATGGGCACAGAGTTTCTGTTTGGGGTCACGAAAATGCATAGTGATGACGGAAGTACCACACTGTGAACGTGATTAGCGCTACTGGAATGCAGACTTCAAAATGGTTCACATGGTACATTTTCTCTTCTCTGGATTGGGCCACAATCATTTTGTGCCATTCTTCAGCTGTGTGGAATCACTCTCCCTGTGCCATCCTGCATCCCCACAGGGTCTCTGCCTCTCCTACCTTATCATGGTTGTAACCGGCCAACAGGACGAGCAGCGTCAGGGGCAGGGCGATGTAGGATCCTTGGGCAATGTCTTGCTCAGGCAGTTTCCTCTGCAAACCCCAAGAATGCTGTTAATGCCCACTGACTTCTCACCAGTGTCAGCACCTGCTGTGACACAGTCCTGACCCACCAGGCTTCCAGACTGGTTACCCAGGGACATGCCTGTAAGGCAGGCAGTCCAAACTCTCACTCCCCCAAATGAGACACGGAAACAATGTAGCGAGGTTTTCCAATGAATCATCTGCTGTTCAACCTGAGACTCAGGAAGAAATACATTCCCGTGACAAGGTATTCCTCACTCTGAATATGTCTGAGGAAAGGAAGAGCCTCACAGCTCTGGTTGAAAAGTTAGATGGGTCTCTGATATATTCAGGGATGGTTTTGCACAGCATGTCTGAAGGACCCACTATTCTAGACACTGGGCAGGTGGGGAGGAGAAAGACACTGAGTGAGCAAGTGCAGCAGACAGAGATGGTAACTTATGGCCCCGTAGTCATTCTCCCTTTCTTCCACTACAACACCCAGGTTTTCCCTGAGCTGCACAGAAAAACAGGCCACACTTCCCAGCTTCCCTAGTGTGTGGACCCATGGCACTAAATCCCCGCCCGTAGTCCATGGACAGAAATACCTATGAGAAATGGTGAGCCCTGCCTTCCTGCTAGCAGGACAGCACTGGGCCATGTGAGGCATGCTGGGACGAGCAGTCTGCTAGAAAACATCTGAAAATGGCAAAAACATGACTATAAAAACCAACTTGACCCTCAAGGGTTCCTTTTCATAAAAGGAAGAAAGACAGCAGGGGCAAGTGTCCATTGCTGACTCCTGTATTTTTCTGACACATCTTAGAGCTTAACTCCTTTTCCACGAAAACCAATACCTAGTTAAAAGTTTTTCACATCCACTTGGGTGGCTCCTATTAGAACAGAAAATGGCAAGTGTTGGCCAGAATGTAGAGAAATTGGGATTCTCGTGGACTGTTGGCGAGACCGCAAAATGGTGCTGCCTCTGTGGAAAACAGTTTGGCAGTTTCTCAAAAACGTAAAACATAAAATGACGATTGTTGTTAAGTGCCATTGAGTCAGTTCAGACTCACAGCAACCCTATACAGGCTTGCTGAGGAGCAGCTGGTAGGTTAGAACCACTGATATTGCGATTCAATCGACCTTTAGGTCCAATGCTTATCCTACAGCACCACACCAGGACCCAAAATCACCATATGATCCAGGAATTAACTCCTACGTGTATCCCCAAGATTCAAAAGCAGGGACTCAAACGTACACCAACGCTCACTGCAACGCAACTCCTGATAGTCAAAGTCTGGCAACAACCCAACCATCCAAACCGGAGACAAGAATGAATGAAGAAAGGGTGGTCTATCCGTACAGTGAAACAGTATTACTCTGCCAGAAGAGAACTGGAATTCTGAAACATGCCACGACATGGGTGAACCTGAGGGTGACACATGACACTGAAATACGGCAGACAAAAAGGTCAAAAGGCACGATCCCACCCTCACGGCATGGTTAGAATAACAAACGCCTGGTGGTGGTTACCAGGGACTAGGGAATTCCATGGTGGTGCAAATGGTTAAGTGCTTGACTACTAATGAAAGGTTGGCAGTTTGAATCCACCCATAGGCATCATAAGGAAGAAAGATTTAGCGATCTACTTCTCAAAGGTCAGCCATGAAAACTCTATGCAGTGCTCTTCTACTGAAACACACAGGGTCACCAGGAGTCATAATCAACTCAAAAGCCATGGGTTTGGGTTTCGGTGCGGGGCTAGGGAGAGGCGCACCTGGGAGGTTATTATTTAAAGGGTACTGAGTTTCTAGGGAAATGAACAGTGTTTGGAAGCGGATATAGTGATAGCTATGGAACACAGAGACTATAACTAGTATGACTGAAGAAGGAGCTCTGGTAGCTTAGTAGTTACGAATCAAGCTGTGAACCCTAAGGTCAGCAGTTCGAAACTACCAGCTGTTTGTGGGGCTTTCTGCTCCCATGAAGATTCACTATCTTGGAAACCCTGTACAGGGTCGCTATGAATTGGAACTGACTCCACAGCACATAACCAACTGAATTGTTGTTGTTGTTGTTGTGACGTGCTGTCGAGTCAGTTCTGACCCATAGCGACCCTGTATAGGGTTTCCAAGGAGCAGCTGGTGAACTTGAACCACCAACCTTGCAGTTTAAATGGCTTTGTAGTCTGGTGCATTAACCCACAGTGCCATACCAGGACTCCAACCAGCTGAATTAGTACTTTAAAAAAAACGGTGACATGGCAAACGTTTTGTTACATAAATTTTGTAGCTATTGTTTGCTGCCACTGAGTTGGCTCTGACTCATAGTGACTTGATGTGGCCCGAAAGCAGTCTCATAACTGTTACCGTTTGAGCCCATTATTGCAGCCACTGCGCCAAGCCTCTTCTTCACAGCATTTCATTAAGTAGGAAATAGACCAGTTCTAATCTGCTCCATAGACTTGCTATGAGCTGGACAGGAATGCGTTGTGACAGGCACTCACCTGCTAGCCAAAAGATGGTGGTTGTTGTAAGCCATCAAGTCGGTTCCGACTTCTAGCAACGCTGTAAAGGGTTTCCAAGGCTGTAAATCTTGGCAGGAGCAGGAAGCTGCATCTTTCTCCCACAGAGTGGCTCAAAACAGCTGGCCCTGTGGTTTGTAGTAGCCCAGCACTTACAGAGTCATGCAAAGGTGGGTGGTTCAAACCCATCAGCCGCTCTGAAGGAGAATGATGCAGCAGCCTGCTTCTGTGAAGGCTGTTGTTGTTTGTTGGCAAGTGCTGACGCACAGAGACCCTGTATCGGGTTTCCAAGGAGAAACTGATGGGTTGAACTGTCAATCTTACCATTAGTGGTCCAATGCTTACCCTACAGCACCACACCAGGACTTAGAAACCCTGTGGGACAAGTCTACTCTCTGCCATAGGTTAACAATCTAATGCTTATCTTACAACGCCAACCAGGACTTAGAAACCCTGTGGGGCAGGTCTCCTCTGTCCTACAGCTATGAATTGGAATTGACCTTGGGCTGGGTGCATCTCTCTCTGGGCCGTAATCTTTTCATCTCTCAATTAGAGATTACTCCTGTCAACCTCCTCTGCAGAATGGTTTTCAAAAAGCACTAAATAGTATGGCATGTTACCCATTGCAGCACGTCCCAACAGGACAGAGGAGATGTGCCCATGGGGTTTCCAAGGCTGTCCTCTTTATGGAAGCTGAGCGCCACATCTTTCTACCAAAGAGCAGCTGGTGGGTTCAAAATGCCGACTTTTTGTTTAGCAGCTGAGTGCTTTAAACACTGTGCCAAATGTGAGACCATCTTTCATACCTTCTATCAGGAACAATTCCAAATGAACAGAGATATAAGTGTCAAAATGAAATCAAACAGTACACCAAAAGGAAACACAACAGAATTCCTCCCAAAAGTAAAAAATGAGAAAATCTTCCTAACTCTAACTCAGAATTTAGAAGCAATAAGAAAAAGATCAATGTGTTTAAAATAAAAATAGAATGAAATAAATGTTTGCCTCAGCAACGCAACAAGGTAAGTTATAAACTGAAAAATATATGTACAATTTATACTACAAAGAGTTAATATTCCTACTATACAAAGGCCTTCTAAAATAGAGATGAAAAAGGCCCACCGTACCATGGAAGAATGGATTATAGATAGAAACAGACAGCTTACAGCGAAGGAAATACAAAAGGCTCTTAACTATCTGAAAAGATAAGAGAAATGCAAATTAAAAGCACACAGAGAGATACCACTTCTTATCTATTAGAATGTAGAAGTTCAAAAATTTGACAACATACTCTGTTGGCAAAGCTGAAGGGAAGACGGTACTCCCCTACACTGCTGGGAGGAAGGCAAAATCAGACCATCCTAGGGAGGGCAGTCCTGGGGTGGTGCTGTAGGTTAAACACTGGACCGATAACAGAAAGGTCAGCAGTTCAAACCTACCAGTCACTTCCTGGAAACCCTATACAGAGTCACTATGAGTCAGAACTGACTCAAGGGCACTTAACAACAACAACATGGAGGGGAATTAGGCAATACTGAGCAATGTCCTTTGATTCCAGCAAACATAAACTGGAAAAAATTCAAAACCATGTATGCATAAGTCCATTCTTTTATTAAAGGTCTATTTATAATAGCAAAATGCTAACAACCTCCATGTATCAAGGGCTAATTTAATGTAATACAGTTATTATCCACACAACAGAATACTACGCAGCTATGAAAACAAATAAGGACTATCCATGAACGAGCTGTGGGTTAGGTGTTGGGCTGCTATCCCCAAGGTCAGCGGTTCAAACCCACCAGCTGCTCTTAGAAACCCTATACAGTGTTGCTGTGAGTCAGAACCATCTCAATGGCACACAACAACAACAAGAAACACACACACATATATAAGGCACCCTGGTGACACTGTTAACAGCAAGGTAAGCGGTTCAAACCCACCAGCCTTGCCGTTGGAGAAGGATGAAACTGTCTCAGAAACCTGACATAGAATCACTATGTGCTGGAACCAAATGGCTGTAGGTTTGTTTTTGTGATGTGTGTATGTGTGTGTGTGTATACTGTTCCACACCAGTTATCATTAATAAATAAAATTCTTATTCTCCCCACAGAAAACACCTACAAACAGTGACCATAGCAGTAGCTACAAGATCTCCTCCCACAGGTTCAGAATCAGTAGATCTGAGGAAGCACCTGGAATCGTGTTTTTGTTGTTGCTGATGTGTGTGCTCAGTTCTCAAGTGATGCTACTGCACATTAGCTTCGGGAGCCACGGACCTACTCCAGGACCTCCTGGATGTGAAAGGTGTGTGTGTGTTTTGTTTTGCTATTTCCTGTTGCTGGTTATAGTCTGTTTTCTTGACAAACATTCCAATAAGGTTGATAAAATTGAGTAACTGCCTCTTAGTCTCCAGGTATCCCTGCTATCTATTTTTCCCCTCTCTTGCAATTTCTTCGTAGAAAAACCTAGGTCCCAGGTTCCTTGTGGTGCAGAGTGTCCCACAACCTGAGCTGGGGGCTTGGATCAGGTCAGTACACTGTGCCTCCGAGTAGAAGAACCCGGCCCCACAGCGGTGAAGGAGTTATGACCCCTCCACAAATCTTCCCTGAGCCTCTGACTAGAACAATCCCACCCTTCAAGGGCCCCTTCCTTCCTCACAGAGGATTGAAGACATCATTGTTTCAATGGAAGCAGAAAAGCATCCAGGGAAATCCAGACATGAGAGCGCCCCCTGCCAACAGACTTAGACAGCATCCTCTGACTAAGCCCCCAAGCCCCAGGCCCAGTATGCCTGGCCTCTCCTGATCTCAGCAGCCCACCCATTTCTGAACGCCCTCTCACTTACCGTGGGATTAAAGATCAGGGTGACGTGTTTATGGTAGCCAACAGCAGTGAAGGAGACTTGAGGTAAGACATAGTCGTACTGGGATCTGGGGAGTGTGGAGTCCAGGAGCACAACATAGTTCTGTACACAGGAAAAAGAAAAGTGCTTTCAGAAAGGCCAGGTGTGGCAACAAAATGAACGCGTCAATCTAACATACGGCACAACGTGCAGCAGGTGAGGATTTTAAAATGATCCCCACGTGCACACAGCAACACTGAGGCTGCCAACTTCAGCCATCACCTCGAGAGCTCACGCTATCCGTGATGGCAATGTGGAGCTAAGTGCCTGAGACTGCTGTCTGACCAGGCCTCAGGGCCTGTGGCACTTAGGAACAGAGTCAACCATGACAACTACAGGCCTTAGAGGACCTGATTTCATGAAACACAGAATTAATGGGAGCCAATTATGATGACCTGAGAAGGGTGTTCCAAGTGAGCAAGACAGCATTCCACCCAAAATGTGGGTGACTTTTAAGGGACAATACTTAACATCATTCATAAACTGGCACATTTGGAAAATGAGGCATCTCTAGATGATACCAGTGTGTGGAGCCCCCACCATGTGCCTGGACACCATGCACTGCCTGCCTTCCTCCCATTTTACAGATGGGAAGAGTGATGCATGAAGAAGTGTAATTGGCCCAGGGTTACTTCAGTTAGTAAGGTGGCTGAGCAGGGACTGACCAGATGGCATCTGACCCTGGAGGCCACAGCACTCTGGTGCTTCTATAGGTCACCCCCTAATTCTACTTTGACCTGTTTCATCATTCTACAGTACCCCATGGCAGGGGAGTCCTACATTATGAACGACTATGCAGCCATGGAAAGTCACGTGATAAAAGCTTTACGACGGGGGGAACGATTTGTGATCGGTTCTTCATTGAAAAGCACGGATTACACAGCAGTGTCCAGAATGGCCCAGTTCTGACTGACACAGATGGATGGACAGTAGCCCTATGTGACCGAGCAGGACTGTCCTGGAGGATCTTCAAGGCTGTTGTCTTTATAGCCGATCTCCGGGTCTTTCTTCTGCAGAGCCAATGGGTGGGTCCATACCAGCAACCTGTCAGTTAGCAGCTGGGTGCTTAGTCATTGTGCCACCAGGGCTCCTTGACAGGAGGACAGCATTTGTGTGTGTGTGTGTGTGTGTGTGTGTGTGTGTGTGTGTGCTCTCTCTCTCTCACATGTGTGTACATGCTCACTGAGAAAACACAGGATTCCTATTAACAGTGTTAACAGAGGGCATGATTTCTAGATGTTAGGGTCATGGCTGGTTTTTGTTTGTTTTTTCCTCACACTTCCTCCTATGAATATTTATCATTTTTAAACTAGAATCACAGCGAATTAAGAAAAACGAGTTTCCCACCACATCTGATGCACTGAATCTGATATCAAGCGTTGCTGGAGAATGGTGTCAGGGAGACCAGCAGGAAGTAGGCTTCCCTAAACTCCAGAGTGGAATGATCACAGCAAAAACCGCAGCCAGCTTCGTGCCACAGGCATTACCTCACTGTCTCTGAGGAGCGGGGGGAAGTGGAAGAAGAGGGACTGGCCCAGTGACACCGTCTGGATCGGGTTGTCAAGGTTCTCGCTTTTGTAAAGCTTCACCTGTTGAGCAGAAACACAAGGCACGCTCGTGAAACCGAAACAGGATAAATGTTTCATTTCCAATGTAGTAGGGCAGCTGATCTCTGGGGAACAAGCTTTGAAAACATGGCTATTTGAAAGAGAGACCGCACTCCCCTGAAAGGCTACAGATAATACACTGCGCAATCACCTAAGACTCTGATGATGCTGTGCATCGAAATGCAAAGTTTTACAATAGACTCTAACCTCTGTTATCACACAAAAGAATAATAATAGTTATTACAGGCACAACGTGAAAAAGAATAACTGCTAACGTTTGCTGAGCATCTATAAGATGCTACGCATGCAATAAGCACTGTGAATGTACTGTCACCAATCCTGAGTGCAGAGCAGGTGGCATCACCATTATTATCATTAAGAAACTGGCAGAGCCTGGGACTAAACCCACACAACTGAGGGGCTTGCCCACCTTGTATTGCTGCTGCATATGAGATGGAATCTTAATTCCACAAGGATTTGTTAAAACCTATTCCCGTCTTGCACATGGTTCTCTAGACTGCTTCAGGAAGCAGTTCAGTGCTTTGTTCTTGGCTTTTGTTTTCCTGGGGTATGGTCCATTGTTGCTCTTACACCATATGCAATGAGGCATGTGGAAGAGTAAGGGACAGTCCACGCTACAGTAAAAGTTGTGTGGCACCAGCCTGTACCTATAACAAAGGAATGCCAGGCCTAAGGGCCAAGTCGACGCATCTCTGTATTTTATGGCACAGAAGACACATGTTTTCCTAAAACAACATCACACGGGCCATACATCCTAGACTCCCAATGTTTTCTTCTGCCTGTGCTTTAAGTAAATCTGAATTCATTGTCTTTATTTAAAAACCAGGGGATTTCAAGAATTCTAATTTCCAGGTTCTCTGGGACCAACCCTGAACCGGAAACCTAATATGACAGTAATCAGACAGTGCTGTTTATGGCAGCCTCCCACTCCCTCAACTGCCCCCACCTGTGAACAGGGAACACTTCTTCAGTTGCCTCCCAAGCCCATCCAGCTCTCTCCCCTCTCTGACATTAGCTCCTAGACCCCACAAGTGCACAGATCTGCAACCACGTGACTAAAGGGCAGTTAGCAGGCTAGTCCAACCTAAGCCCACACTCTCACTCAAGCCCAATACTTAGCTATGGATAAAAGTGAATGTGACTGAAGGTACCACTGTTGATCTCTCCCTGGCTGGAGTCAAGGAGAGTAAAGGAAATCAAAGGCTCATGGAAGCAATGAGTCTAAAGGACTATGTGAACCTCGGCCTCTACCACCCTGAGACCAGAAGAACTGGACGGTGCCTGGCCACCACTGCAGCCCTTCCATTGACACAGCGGCGACCCTATAGGACACAGCAGATCTGCCCCACAGAGTGCTCCAAGTTCTAAAGCTTCACAGAAGCAGGCTGTCTCCTTGTTCTCCTCAAGATCAGTTGATGGGTTTGAACAGCCAACCTTGCAGTTAGTAGCCTAGCACTTAACACACAGCACCACCAGGATGCCTCGGAAGATATGGCGCTTAGATGCCCTAAATCAAATCATTAACTAATTGGGTAATTAATCAATTAAATGGACTGTATCTCTTAGTAGTACACCCCCATGGCACCTTGAACACTTTTCATGGAATTGCAAGGCATATTGTGTTTCTTCATTAACTACAGACAGACTTTGTTACAGGCAGAGAGACCAAAGAGGTCATTTACTCTAACTCCTTCATTTGAAAGAGAAGGAAACTCAGGCACAGGGACAGGAAGAGGTTGCCTGAGGCGACAAAATGGGCAGCTGCCAGTGACAGGAGGGGAGCCCACCTGCCTGGCTTCCAGTGCCCACTTCCTTCACCCCTGACAGACTGAACAACTTCAGGGGTATTTTGTCTTAAAACTGCCTTTCCATGTAGTCTCCAGATTGCACTGAGCAGCCTTCAGACTTCTGCTTCCCTCCCTCTAACAGTCCTCGGAATCTAGAACACATTTCTCTCCACTGATTAGAAGCCACCTCCCCAAACACATGCTGCGATTTCACAATCTCAACCCCACCCAGGGCCCCGCCACCTTTAGTACTTCAAGCAATAGGCACAAAGAGCCTACTTGTTTGAATGCCAAAAGAGAACATCATCTTTTCATTTTAAAAAGCTGGTCTCTTGCTTACCCACAATGTTGGAAGATACTCAGAGGATGTGACCACATTTCCACTTAAATCAAATTGATTAATCTGCCGGAAAACGATGATGTTTACGTCATCAATGTCATTATTCCCGACCTAGAAAGAGAAGACACTGGTCAGGATAAAGCTGGAGGATGGTCTGAGAGATACTTTGAGGGCACTCTTCACTTCTTGCACAAAGGGAGAAGTGTGCCACAAAAGCAGCCGAAGTTCAAGGTCACAACCTGTCAGCAGGTGGACTATCCCTGGTCTACAAGCACATTTTGTACGAGGTACAAACACAGTATTTTTTTGGTAACTGTTTATTTCTTACAACTTTTTTAAAAAACAGGAAATTTCGTGTTCCAAAACAAATTCTCTGACTTCTCTTAAGAAAGTATGAGGAAGTCGACATTCTTGGCGGGCAACAATCAGTGGTCAAGGTCCAGCTGCCCCTCACGGCGAGGCTTATGCTGTCCAGTTTGGGAGACTCCAGGCAGCCACTTCTGTCCTTCCTACCTGCCTGGCTGCAGTCCACATTACTGCTTGTGGTCTTGGCCTGAGTCAGTCACTCCAGCAGGGAAATAGACAAGCTAGAATGCATTTTCATGTCAGATGCAGCCCTTGAAAATGCTGGATTATAGAGATATCAGAAAACCATTTCCTAGCTCCAAAAGTGACCTATCACGCTCCACCCTGTCATCAGCTGGCATTGTGTCAATTCCAACTCATGGTGACCCCATGTGTGCTAAGTAGAACTGCTCCAGAGGGTTCTTTAGGAAGGAGATCGCCAGGCCTGTCTTCTAACGTGCCTCTAGGTGAGTTTGAACTACCAACCTTTTGACTAGTAGTCAAACACTTAACCATTTGACCCACCCAGGGAGCCTCCTCTCCACCATAATTCCTCCCAATCTTCACGCTTTTTCTTGTGTGCTATGAAATCAATTCCAACTTATAACGACCCTATAAGACATAGTAAAACTGCCCGTAGGGTTTCCAAGGCTGTCAGTCTGACGCCAGCAGACTGAAAGGTTTCTTCTCCTGAGAGTGGCTCGTAGGTTTGAACCGCTGACCTTTCAGTTAGCAGCTGAACTTGAACCACTGTACCACCAGGGCTCCTTTCTTCATGCTTAATGTTCATCTTATAAAGCCACCAAGAGTCGATCTGTCTCTTCCCGCCCAAGCCCTCTAGTCCAACAAAGAGGCAAGCCTTCCTTCATATGGATCTGGCAACTTCCTGGGGAAGGGAGTCATGGAGGTAAGTCATGACCGTGAATATCAGAGCAGTTTGGCCCACTGAATGGAAGAAATGGCCGCATCCGAACACAAGACTACATGGTCCTGCTCCCAATAAAGCCCACTTTCTCTTTATCAGCCTCCCCTGATTGGAGCTGCTCCTTGTACCTGTAGACCTTGAGCTTGCAGAATAATGATCTAGCTGAGGAAGAGTGGTGGGGACAAGAGTTCAGGTTTCTATTCTGAATGCATGACAGTAATTCTGTTCATGAAAAACCACATCAAATGGTGCTTGCGAAGATGACATTATTCTAAGACGACCCTGAATAGGGACTTTAAGTACCCCCCACCCCCAAAACAGTCCCCCATTCTCAAAACAGTGCTCAAGCATTTCTGGTCAGGGAAGCAGAAGAGTTTCTGCCTTACCTCTATCACCCGATGGTGGGGGAGGGCCCGTTCAATGTGACCATTGCCTTCTGCCTTCAGCTGAACGTGGTACACACACCCAGGCTGCAAAAGAATCCAATAGTCAGGTCTCTAGAAAGAGGTTGTTAGAGAAAGCCCGGCCTGACCCAGCTGACTCTAGGTGCCCACACAGGGGCACAAGAGCCAAAGGGAGAACCAAAACCAAGAAGAGCAAGCAAAGCATGATGGCGTGCTCACACAATGGAACATTCAACAGTCGACAGGGAACGCAGTGCCAAGACAGCGACAACACGGTATCAGCACTGAGTGAAACCGACCCCACACAAAAGGGCAAACCCTGGAGGATCCCAATGAGGTGCCCTTTTAGAACTGGGGAATTGCAATCCATCCTTACAAAGAGCTTGGGGAGGGGAGATTGGGGTGTTAATGTTTAGGGGCACCGAATGGCTATTTGGGTTGATAATTTGGAAATAGTGGTAATGTCACCAAATAGTGCACTTCAAAATGGTTAAAACAGTAAATTTTTTGTTCTGTGAGATGACTTTAAAAAAGTTCACGTAGAATCTTAATTAAAAGATCGTGGAATTTTTCCAAAGGAAAGAACCACATGACCATATTGATTGATGCAGAAAAGGCATGTGACAAAATCCAACATCCATTCCTGATAAGAACACTCAACAAAATAGGAATTCAAGGGAAATTCCTCAACATAATCAAGAGCATATATATAAAACCAACAGCCTACATTACTCTCAATGAAGAGAAACTGAAAGCCTTTCTTCTACGAACAGGAACCAGACAAGGATGCCCTTTGTCACCACTCCTGTTCAACATTGTGCTCGAAGTCTTAGCAAGAGCTATATGGCAAGAAAGGGAAATTAAAGGCATCCAAATTGGCAAAAAGGAAGTAAAACTCTATTTGCAGACGATATGATCGTATATGTAGAAAACGCCAAAGACTCAGTAAAAAAGCTACTAGATCTCATTGGAAGATTCAGAAAAGTGGCAGGATACAAGATCAACATACAAAAATCAATTGGATTTCTCTATACCAAAAATGACAGCATTGAAAAGGACATTAGGAAAG
>NW_006408696.1:4449809-4451244 GCF_000296735.1 Chrysochloris asiatica | reverse complement strand
CCAACCTCTCTGGAAAGCAATATGGGGCTTCCTCAGAAGGTTGGAAATAGAAATATCTTATGATCCAGCAGTTCCTCTACTTGGTATTTACCCACAAGAAATATGAGCCATACCATGAATAGATATATACACACCAATGTTCATAGCAGAACTATTTACAACAGCAAAAAGATGTAGACAGCCAAAGTGGCCATCAACTGAAGAATGGATAAACAAACTGTGGTACATACACACAATGGAATATTATACTACCTTGAAGAATAGCAAGGAAGCTGCAAGCCACCGCATACCATGGGTGAACCTTGAGGATGTTATGTTGAGTGAAATTAGTCAGTCACAAAAGGAGAAATACTGCATAGGACCACTATTGTAAAAGACTAAGAAAAAGAACCCATACTAAAGAGGAGGGGATTCTTTGCTGGTTGCTGAGATGTGGGGGGTAGAGTGAGGGGAGGGAGGGAATGGTGGAGCACAGGGCAGGGAATAGACACAGAATAGTTTGGATGCAAAAGAAGGGGGCAATATACAAGAAGGAGGATGGGAATGGAGGAACAAAGTGGATGGGAGAACAACTTGGCAGGTTTGCATGGGCTAAGTGGGACAGAGGTAAAGAATGATATATGCACAATCCTGGAAAAACAGGGCTCTGGGATACAGGGATTGAGACATGGTTGGAATGGGGAAAAGGGGGGAAATAATGTTAAGATGCCTGGCTGTCTTGTGAATCTTGGTTTCCCTGGCATACCATTATAAAATAGACACTGGAGGTGGAGAGAAAGGAATAGCCAGAAATATCACCATAGAAAGGTTGCAAGTCTGTCTTCTGTCTATAACTTATTGGAATACCTAAAATGGGGCTACAAAGTGCCAGTGAAGGATGCTTCCTGTGGAGCCTCTGCATTACATAAGACCATAGGTGGAATCCTGAACAGCATTCAGAATCTTCAGAGGTGGAAAATTTCCACTTGAAAGGACGGGCAGACCAGCCTGGAGTGGTTACAACAACAGAAGATACTTCTTGAAAGAAAGACCGACAGGAAAAATAGAAAACAATACAGGTAGACTTACTGATTACTACAAGAACAAGCAAGTTGCTTGCCCAGGAGACATCAAGGCAAGTGGTCGGGTCCCCTCAGAGCAAACCCCCTTCCAAGACTAAGACTCAATGGGAATACACACTCTGATTGGTGACCACGGTCGTCACCAATAGGTGGAAGTGAGGGAAAAACAGCAATGAAGCTGCGAGCTAAGCCCTACAATGTTCAATAGACTCTTGTGAACCTGGCTGGAGACCTGGTTGGCCAGCAGTGTGCCAAGACCTGGGGACTCTTCGGCCCAGAGTCAGTGATAGAGGACTAGGACAGTGAAGTGCCCAGCTGATAAGAAGAGATGGCATATGCACAAGAACACCCACACTTGCAGATAATACCCACTC
>NW_006408696.1:4419924-4449089 GCF_000296735.1 Chrysochloris asiatica | reverse complement strand
ACAGGATGAATGTAAAACTAATGTTCTCCCATGTAAACGGTCACATAATTCACAATAAAACATTTCAAAAAAAAAAGATCATGGAATTTTTCCACAAAGTTTATGAAGCTCCCTCCCATGTATTCTACCACAAGGAGATTAAACGAGAAAAAATGCACCCATGTTAAGAGAAACATCTAGCTGAAGTTCTACAATTGCTTCCTTCCCTATTCAGTTTCATTTTCTGCTACTCACACACAAAAAAATCCATTTAGCTTTGTATTTTAAAACTGCAAGCATCGTATGCTCTTACTCTTACACACTCCTTCTCTCTTTGCTGTCCACTACCCCCTCCACCTGTGACATCTGGAAAGACACTCCCAAAGGTTAATCCCTCTCCTCCCCCAATGGCTGTTGAGTTGATTCCCACTCACAGCGACCCTAGAGGACAGAGAAGAACGGCCTCATCTTTCTCCGCAGAGCAGCCGGTGGATTTGAACCACTGACCTTGTGGTCAGCAGCCCAACATTTTACCCATGGTGCCACCAGGGTTCCTTCAAAGATCAACAATGTCTATTATATCTCAGACATATGATTGGAAACTTTTTTTTAAGACCAAAACAAAAACTTTCTTCTTTATATCCTTTATTCTTTTGTTTGAACTCCTAGTCAAGTCTCATGTTTACCAAACAGTGATTACATTCAAGAAAAAAAACAAATACAAGCACTGGGCTAAGTTCAATGATGTCTATTTGCACCTCATTGGAAAATGCCCAATCTGTAACAGTGTATTGCTCAACAAGCCTGGATAATGCAGCTCTGTCTCCAGCAGCTAAATCTGCTTTGATCACCCCTCTCTGAACACAGAGTGGCGTCTGAAAGGCATTCACTGCGTGTCAACCACAAGCACTGCCAGGTGGTAGCTGTAGGCTGATTTTTTTCACTTTCATCTTTCTCCAGTTCTAGAGATTGCTTGAATTATCTCATAATAAGCACATGGTATTTTTGCAAAGAAAATAAAGCTATTATTTAAAAAAAAAAAAAAATCTAAGAACAAATTTATGATCAAATTTATATGACACTGTAGGGTAAAGCACTGAACCATAAGGTCGGTTTGAACTACAATGTCGGTGGTTCAAAACCCACCAGCTGCTCCTCAGAAACCCTATACAGAGGGTTAGGAGTCATAACCAACTCCACAAGAACAAGTATATTCCAGTCCTTAGCATGGCCGGGTAAGACACCCCCAGTGCTTCTGCTTGGACACACTATGCTCACTGGGCAACCTTCCAACTTGACCTTCAGATGCCTAGAACATGCATAGGAGTGTCCCTGACTCTGGGAAAACAGAGCATTGCCCCCAGTGGCATAAGCTAGCAACAAACTGATGTGCATCTCAGCTCACTTATTTAAGCAAATACCAGTCTGTGACCAAGATACAATGGGGGTCAACTAACACCACCATCCCTGGTGGCTCAGCACAGTGGGTGCTGTCCCCACAAGATGTTCTACTGCAAACAGCCCGCTCGGTAACTTCCACAAGACACTGAGTACCCAGTGAGCATTCAGTGAGAATGATAAATGCAGAGAGAAGAAGCCCCACAAATCCTAAGCCAAATGTGGCACTTCACAGGCCAAATGGACAAATAGGTTTTTGTTTGGCCCACACAAAAAGGTTGTGCAGGTGTTGTTTTTTAACTAGTTAACATTTTAAATCAGAAGTTTTCACATGGAAACCTGAATTTCTGCATTCTTCCCCCGTGGCTCTGAAAGGAGGCTGCCCTGTCTGTATGTGGCACATTCTTGATAGCTCACCAGTCCCCAACCACTCCTGACTGGACACCAACCTCCCTCAATCAGGCTCTCAGGATCCAGGCACTGGTTTGCCATCCCGGGCCTGAGCTCTAACCACCCCAGATTAGGCAAAAGGTGCAACAACCCCATGGTTTTCAAACTTTATTCAGGCCACAGAACCCCAGCCTAATATAGCAGTGGGATAAAAGGCAAGCTCGGACTGTTTAGAGAGTGACTATCCGTCCTCTGGCCTAACACACTCCTAGCAGTCCTGAGGAGCTCTAGGACACCAGTGAACACAGTGTGAAAATATCCACTGACAAATGTGCTCCAAGTCTCACCAGCAATCCACGTAGTCTGAACCTCCCCTCTTCGTCTGTCATGGTGTCTTCTCCGTAAATACTACAGTCCTTCTGTCCCACAGCTTCCACGGCAACTCCCTGCTCTGGTTCTCCATTCAGAGAAGAAACGGTGCCATAGCAACTGGAGGACCAAGATACGAAACCAAACATTAGTCTTGTGGGTCTCTAAACCACACAAAGAATCTCGGGTAAATTGTCCTTACAGCTGACGGTGTAAAAGAGTCCGGCGGAACTGTGCCCCAGTGCTCTACGGGACTGAGTTCTACCTGTGCCTCTTCTAAACCACATTATGGACAAAGTTCCAGAAAACGATGACTAAAAAGCTTAGGCTTTATTTCATTCTAAGTTTTAAATAATGAAGCATTCAATAAGATTTAAAAATCACTTCTCCTTTCATCCCACATATTCTTTCTGATTAATCTCATCTAAAATGCTTTTTCATGTTGTTGTCAAGTTGGTTCCAACTCATTACAACCCAGTATCGGATTTCCGAGGAGCAGCTGGTTAAGTTTGAACCACTGACCTTGTGGTTCAAACCAACCTGCGGTCCAGAGATTATCCTACAGTACCACATGTGAATATATGTTTGTGTGTGTGTACATTTATATATGGAGTCCTGGTGTGGCACTGTAGGATAAGCACTAGACTGCTAACTGGAAGGTCAGTGGCTCAAACCCACCAGCAGCTCTTCAGAAACCTTATACAGGACGCCATGAGTCAGAACCAACTCAACAACACTTAAAAACAACAACAACATATTTGTAGAGTGTATATATTCAAGGAGGTTTCAAAGAGTTTGTGGAGAAATCCCATTATCTTTTCATTCCATTACTCCAACCTTCTGAGGCCATCTCACATAGATACATATTTTTCACTAATAGGTACATAAATTCTCTCTGGAAGCATTAAAAAGACTCAGAAATACCAGTTGCCTTCTGGAAGGGTATCTTGTCTGGGAGACAAGGAGGAAAATTACATTACATACATTTGTTAACAGTTTGAATTTTTATTCAAGTGACTGTATTTCTTTCTTTTGAACTATTAATTCAAGTTGAAAACTTTTTAAAGAGAATAAAAACCCTAAGCAACTAGAGAATTTTCTTGGACCAATTACAGACTAGGAAATTTTAGACAGCAGATAGATAAGTCTCTGACTCCCCAGCCCCTATATGAAACCAGCCTGAAGCCTGGCCTGAGGCTGTGCCCAGCAGCTAAGTGTGAGCCCACAGCTCACCCCCAAGTCTGAACATCGGCCAGGGATGCTCACCTATAGGCCGTCCGGTAGCCAGTGATGGTGATCTTCAGGTTTTGTCCCTCCTGTACCTCGATCATTTGTGAAGATGGCTCAAAACGGAACTCCTTCATCATGGGTTTGAAGTAATACTGCCCAGGGCTCTGTCAAGAGACCACTACAAACCTGAGTGTCTGCTGCTGCATCCAGGGATGGCTCAAATGGGCCCAGCAAAGGTAGGATCATCCACAATAATAGCTTGGTAACTCCAGGTAACAGACAGATGGCAGCCCTATCGCTACAATAAACAGCTGTCCCAACGCCATTCTGACTATAACTTGGCAGCTGTCATTCTAGGAACCTACAATCACCCAGTGAGGCAGAAGTCGTGTGTGAACTTTATGTATGAAGAAACTGAAAGGCCAAGCAATTTGCCTAAGATGAACACAGTAGTAGAGGCAAGAATTGGAGCAGGGTGAATCACAGCGGAGCCTATGATCTTTCTGAGGTGCCCTGCTGCCGGTATGCAACATCCCTGTGCCCATCATTTTACTCGAGGACAAGAGGACAATCAATGTGGACTTCCTGGGTCCCCACCAAGGAGCACCTTCCTCAGACTATACCTCTGATGAAGACCTGGAGCTACCTCCCCACCTTCCAGGGCCCCTTGAGGCCTCACAACAGTGGTACGTTCACCAGGACCATGTGAACCCATGGCATGGGCTGAGAGAACTGCTTTCCTGCCACAAGGTGCCCTCCCAATTTCTTTCGTGTCAGAGTAAGACAGAGCTGTCATCTAGCTGCTCCCTGCACCTCACAGAAAATCGAAACAGAACAGAAAGAGGAGAAAGAGTCCCATGGAAGCCATGGCCACTAACTTTGCTTGCAGGGCCCTGCTCCAGGACTGACCACCCCCCCTCCTACCCCTGCATGTGTACACAAGGCACATGTGCACAGGGGGCGTGTACACGGGGTTGGGGGCTGGCTCCATGGTTCCTCCACACCTTGGAACGAGGTAAGGGTGCCCTGGGGGCCTAGGCTCAACCTCAATGATTTCTGCCGCTTTGCAAAATGAAGCACAAACCAACTATCAAACGCAGCCTGACACTACCCAATGCGACGTGGTGGTGAAGCCCAGGGAGGAGCCGCAGGGGCCAAGGCAATTAATTACACTGTCTTAGTGACAAGTGGGTGACCAGGAAACAAGAAGTGTATGCAGACGGGAACATGAATCAGC
Organism: Chrysochloris asiatica; assembly: GCF_000296735.1. Taxonomy (NCBI): domain Eukaryota; kingdom Metazoa; phylum Chordata; class Mammalia; order Afrosoricida; family Chrysochloridae; genus Chrysochloris; species Chrysochloris asiatica. The sequence continues at coordinate 4,444,486 of NW_006408696.1, read as the reverse complement.
AGCATTAAGTCCTAGTCTGAGCAAGACTCCAATTACATTTGGTCTCCAAAGGAATGTGAAACACTCTGAGTTGCCTTTCTGTTCTCACGTTGTCAAGCAATACACAAGTCCGGTGCCCATGTCCCTGCTCCTTCTCTTGGGGATGGCCTGTGGGCAGTCAATTACAGAAGGGTACCTTACCAGGTTTGAGAACGTCAGAATGCCATTGTCCTGGGTCAAGAGGTTGGAACGAAACATGCCACCACTGAGGGACAGGAGGACCCCAGGGAGGGGCTGGTCATCTTCAGCTTTTATCTGAGGGTGAAAAAGTAATGCCCAAGCAAGGTTAATTAACGCATACAACCATGAAGAGGTCATAGGGAAGCTTCAAGAAGGTCATGGAAAAATAGAATTCAAAGAAAATGGAATTTTTCCACAAACTTTTTAAAGCTCCTTGTTATTTCACAAATCCAGAGGTAATTCTTAATGGTTTTTCTTTCTTTCTTTTTCTCTGTAGTTGTTATTCAGTGGAGGGCGGGGGGTGGGCAGAGCTGATTCTTCAATCCCAGGAGTAAATAGTGTGAATGGTGTGGTGTGCAGCCTGCCAGCTCTGTGTCCACAAGAATTGGTAAACAAAGCATAGAGTGCCGGCCGACCGCAGGAGGGAGGAGACGTGGAGGGAAGGAAACAAGAACGGTACTAGGACACATCCAACTCGGCAGCTCGTCCGGCCTCTCCCCTAGTGTCAGTCCACAGACATCTGCCTCGCTGGTGCTCACAACTGCACAGACTTCTAAAGCGGGTCGACAAACCACAGCACGCAGGCCAGCCACCTACTGTGTAGTCAAAAAAGAGAGGCAGCCTAAACGTTCCCAGATACAATCTCTCTGGGCACTTGTGTTTTTCTCTACTTCTTAACATTATCATCATTACCATTTCATCTCTAGGAATACCTGATTGGTTATGTATACTTTACATTCAGAAAGAGATTACTCAATTACACTGCAAAATGGCTGTAACCATTTAGAGTCCCACAAAGTACATACATGTAGGAAAACACATTTGCACCAAAACACGGATGTTGTTTTAAGTGCTGCAAATGTAACCAAAAAGACAGTATTTCAGTAACTTCCTTTAAATTTCCTCAGTAACTACATGAGGTTGGACATGTTGTCTTTGTTTATGAATCATTTGTCTTACTTCTCTGGTCTTTTCATAGCCTTTGTTCAGGTTTTTCTGACTTGCCTTTTTCTTTTTTTTTTTTAGAGATCTGCAGTTCTTTGAAAACTGGAATACTATTTACAGTACAAATATTTCTTTCCAGCTGGGATGTCTTTTAAGCTGATTTAAAACGTACTCTGCAACACAACACTTTCAACTTCTATGGGATACACTCAGTTGTTCTTTTTCTTTGGCCTCTCCATTGTAAATATTCATTCAAGGAGCTCCAGATTCACTTTGCACATGCCACTGCCTGCTTCTTCCCAAAAAGGATTGGGAGAAGAAACAAAGATATCACACACCACTAGAGGAACATTCTGAATCCTCCAACACAGAACAGAGTTACGGATGAAAACAGAACACACTTCCTCAAAGGGTACAAACATCCTAAAGTTAACAGATCTTCCATTATGGTGAGTGAAAGAAGACAGACAGAAGAGTCGATTTTGTAGGACTGCATCTACACAAAGCATCAGAATACACAGACACATCATCAACAGGGATAGCAGATCAACAGTGGCCTGGGGACTGTGGGTGGGAAGGAGTAGGACGGAGGGAAGACAATGAGGCACAAGGGGACTGGCATGTGCTGGGCATGTTCACAATTCCCATCATTAGAATGTTTTTCATGAGTATATTCATTCATATATCAAAACATTATCAAGATAAACAGTTTATTATAAGTCAGTTAGACCCCAAGAAAACTTTTAATTAGGTCGGAACATTAGAGGTATGTGGACTTATGTTATGGTGATGTGGGGGGGGAGGATGAAAATGGTGGCACAACTTGAAGAATATAATCAATGTCACTAAAACATACAGGGAGAAACTCTTGAATTGGTGTTATGCTTTGTTGTGTATATTCTCAACAATAACAACAAAATAAGTAAAAATGACTAATTAAAATTAAAAAACAAAACAAAACCTAAACACCCAAAAACCAAAACTCCTGCTTTTAAAAACATGCAGTGTTACCTCGAAACTTATGCCAGCTAAGGCGTAAGCCTTAAAGTCTCCTATGGTTCCTTCCACAGCAGTCAAAACATAGCCTTCCTTCTGTGAGGCCACAGTATACTCCAGATCACTGTGCAAAGGGCCAACGCTGAAAGAAAGGAAGAAAGCAAACAGCGCACATGGCTTTGTTTCCTATCTTGAAAGACAGGTCATTTACCATAAGGAAATGTGGGCTCCTTAAATTCTGAGGAGAGCTGCAGAAGCCAACTGATCCCAAGCAAATCCTTCTCATCATAGGCTTACCTATAGGCACCTTTGTCATCAGTAAAAACAGTGATCAAGGGTGAGCTTGCCCCCTTTTCACTAATGACAATCTCGACTCCTTCCAACTCAGGGTGGATCTGGCCTTCTAGAAACAAGCCTGCCTTCCCATGGATCTCGATCAGCTTCCCTGGGCAGCTCTCTAAAAGGGGAAGAAACAGACAAAGGAATGGGACTGAGCTGCAGAGAAAGACATACCTTGTGATGGGGCTGGCCCATTCAATAGGGACCTATAACTGAGACATCTGAAAGCTAGCTCCAATTACGGTATTTAATATACCAGAAACTCCAAACTGTGAAAGTGGTCCAAGGCTCTCTACATCCCTGAAAGGTCTTGCTCAACTGCCAAAGAATTCCAAAGGAAATGCTAACAAAGGCTGGATTTATACTCTTCCTATCCCTCGGTCCTTACAAGACCACCAATAAGGACTCGTCTACACATATACTTCCAAATCCTAACCCCACCAACCCACAGGGTTTAATGAACTTACATGATCAGCAGCCCAAAGGCACACACTACTCCACAAGCCATTCCCCAAAACTATTCCCAACACCCCTGTCCAAAAACCATAAAAATCATATTCAGACATGTGAAGATGAGTGACTCGCATGTAAGTAACTGAAAGGTTTGTTCTACACCTACAAGCAAACCAAGTCCTTTTCCAAAAAGATCACCTCAATTCTAAGAGCAAACATTACTCTTGATTGAGACTTTTCATTCACTCATTCATCCACCCATCCATGAAATAATGACATTTAGGTGTTAATGAGGATGCACTATGGTGGCTTACAAAGGCGACTTCACTCTACTAACACAAAACTAAACACTCAAGGGCAGGTGTGGAGAGGGGACTGCGCTGATCTTTACCTCCACTGACGACAGCTTCCATAGAAGGGGGATAGAAGAGCAGCTCTTTAGATGAGGGTGTGACAGTGATTTTCTCCCCAGACCTGAAATAATGAACATGTTTCCATTTGGCCATTTCAGTCCCACCCACTAAACAAAAAAGCATCAGAACAGAGGACAATGTAGAAAAAAAGTGCAAGCGAGCTTACCGTGCCCAATAAGAGAAATCATATGAGAAGGGGCCTTGTAGTTCATCTACCATCTCCTGCACAGGTGGTTTGGCCCTCCCTTCTCCGCCATCATCTTTACCATTTTTCTCCCTCTCCTGCCTGCGGGTCTCAATCTCTGCCAGCTGCTGTTCCCTCCGGAGCTCCTGCACAGACTTCAGAGGGCCTAGGACTAAGGCAGGCTCACTGTCAATGGAAGACCTGGAGAGAAGGAAGGAAGGGGTGTTCCATGAGGAGGTGGTCACTTCTCCAGTGGGACTCACACGTAAAACAACAGCCTCAAAGTGGACTGGTCTGTTGGGAATAAACTTATTGTTAAGAGAACCAGAAACTGAGCTTTTAGGGATTGTAGAAGTATCTTGTGGCTGTGAGCTGGAATAGAAGACAGCTTGACTTTATGCGCTTTCATAAAAACGGATGCCGCTGTCTACACCCCATTCTTTTCTCCTTCAGTAAATATTTATCAAGAACATACCATGATTCTGCCTGAGGCACTGGGATACAGCAGTAAACTAATCAGACTTACCTTCTAGCTCCCTGGAATCCACCTAATGGGCAGAGGCAGGTAATAAGCAGATAACTAATGTCAGATGATAAGTACAATGACGAAAAACAAAACAAGGCAGTATGGCATTGTTAGTTTCCTGGGCCACCCCAGGTCTCTCTGAGGAGGTGACATCCGAGCAAAGACCCAAAGGAAGGAAGAGAAAGGCCGCCTGGGTGAAGGGGTTATAAGGCAAGAGGACAGCAGGTATGAGTCCTTGGCATGCTCAAGGACAGCAAGCAGACTCGTGTATCCTGGAGCACAGTGACACAAGGACATTAGATCAGTCAGAGAGAGATCCAAGAGGTGGCAGGTGTCACATGGGGGCTTTGCAGACATTGGTACAGACCTTGGATTTCATCCTCTCCTGAGTGGGATGAGAAGCCACAGGAGTTTTGAATAAAGAAATGAGGCAGTCTTTATTACTATAAAAAAAGACTGCTCTGGCTACCACAAAGAAAACATGTTACTGGGAGGCCAGGGTCCAAACGGGGAGACCAGTTAAGAAGCTGCTGCAATAATCCAGGTAAGAGACGATGGTGTCCAAGGTAGAGTATGCCAGCAGATGGGCTACGACACTGGGCTATGGAATAGGAAAGAGAAGTCCGGGAACAACTAGAAAGAGCTGACATTTGTGAAACAGGGCCTACTACAGAGTAGGTTTGTGGAGAGCAATGGCCAAAAGTATGGCTTCAGGAATGTTAAGTACAAGATCCCCAAGCCAGATCCAAGAGGCTGTGTCCAGCAGGAGCATGCATTTTGGGCAACCGCCAGTGCACGTAAACAAACCAAAATGCCTTCTGAAGTTACAAAACTAAATGTAGGAAAGACCAAAAATGAGGCCACATGGAGTCACTATTGGTAAGAATGGAATCCTGGTGTGGCGCTGGCCAGATAATGCACTGGACTGAAACATCGGTTTGATCTGCAGGGTCAGCAGTTAAATCCCACCAGCCGCTCCTCGGAATCCCTACACAGGATCTCTATTAGTCGGAATTGACTCAACAGCACTTAACAACGACGTGGTAAGAACGGGCCCTGGGGTGGCGCTATAGGATAAACACTGGATTGCTAACCAATAGATTGGCAGTTCAAATCCACAAGTTGCTTTCAAGAAATCCTATGCAGGGTTGCTGAGTCAGAACCAACTCAATGACACACAACACTGGTAAGAATATGGATTTCTAGTCATGCCAGGAACCCATATTTCCAAGCAGAAACTAGGAAAATGCATTGCTCCAGCACCAGCAGACTCAGCAGATCTTTCCTCCTAGAAACTGGCTCCCCAGCTCAGTGAACAGCAGTCCCACAGAGCCAGTTTCCTCAGCCAGAGACCTACAGCTATTACTGACTTTTCCCTATCCTTGAGCCCACATCCTATCCATTCAGTCCTCTCAACTGCTCTCGAGCCTACCCACTTCCCTAGTAGTCTAGCTGACAGCCCCATCATTGCTCACTCAGACTCCTGCAAGAGTCTGCCTCACTCACCTTCCCAGTCTCCACTCAGCCGTCAAAAAGGTCATCTATTTACAACACATCTGGAGCATCCCGTGGCTCAGGGGGCAAAGATTAAGGCCCCCAACATGGCCTGCCCTCTACCAGTCTCCATCTCCCACTCCCCCAAGGTCAAATTCACAGCATTTGTCACAGTTGTATTATTACAGTATGATACTGCATGAGACAGTAAGTTCCTGAAGGATAGGGCTGTGGCCTAGGCCCACTGCCTAGACTCTGAAGATTCTCAGTAGCTGGATGAAGAGATGGTTGGAGAGAAAGATGGACACAAAGCACTGAAAAGTTCCAATGCAGTCAAGTTGATTCCGAGTCACAGAGACCCTAGCCAATACAGCAGAACTGTCCCCATAGGGTTTCCAAGACTGTAATCATTTTGGAAGCAGATGGCCAATTCTTTTTCTATGGCACAGCTGGTGGGTTCTAACTACCCATCTTAGAGTAGAGTGCTTACCACCTGCGCCAGCAGGGCTCAAGATGGAAGCAGAACCTGCAAAACCAACCCTTCAACTAAGGCGAGGTGACAGACCCTTACTCCGATTTCCATTCCATTTGACAAAGAGTGTCATGTTGCTGCCACCCTCTTCCTTTCATTTCTGGAGAAAACGACGGTGTCTGATAAACACAACAGCCAGTACGTGCCCCTCACCAAGCAGCAACAATACCTCTCAAAGCTGGTATCCACGTGAGCCTGACCTCAGTGAGAGGCCGCCTCCCCTGTACTGTCAGGCTCATCACCTTCCCTGTATCAGGTGCCATCTCTAGTTCCCATGCTTTCAACAAACGTCTAAAGAAAAGTAGACAATTTTTCTGAATTTTCTAAAAACACTTGCAATATGATGCTCAAATTCTTTTTTTCTCCTTAGCAAAGCCAGGAAGTGTGAAGCATTCAGACAAAAATTTAAGACACTGGAACAAGCTGTCAGAGGCTCTATCTCATCCACAGCTAATTCCTAAATCATCAGAGAAAAGGATCGAGGCTGTTGTGAATTTACAGCAGTGACACAGAAATATAAGCGAGGGAAGGCCATCAGTACTAACCTAGAGATAAGAAATCAAAACTGATTTTCAGAGTCTATTCGAGTACTCCAGGCCTTGTCCACAGCCCCCACACCCAGCCCCCCGCGGACCACGAGTCTTACTTGATAGTCACAATGACATCCATCATTTTGTCAGTGGTGATGGTTCCAAGGACATGATGGCGAATGGCTGTCAATGTCAAGATACTGGGTGAAGACCTATCAATCAAAGAAGAGGAGAAACAAGCACTGTGAACACTCTCATCATTCTCCAAGGATCCCCAACACACCCTCCTGGCTCTGAAACATACGACACAAAAGCACTCTTACTCACAGACAAGATCATGCCTAAAAGACACACACAGGTGGTCCAGAGTAAACTGAATCGAAATGCAAACATCTTACCCTTCCAATTCCCAGAAAACCCCAGACGGTTACAAAACTATAAAACAGTAGGCTTGAACTGGAGAAATTCCCACCAGTGAGAGCTAGAAAGCCCTACAAAGATTATACTTAGGTCACTGCAAAAACACAGCCTTTTATTCTTGGTTTGCAGAATTCTTGGGAAATCAGATCCCATTTTCATTTCCTCAGTCATTTATCCAAGTGTCTTAAAATCGTTATCTAGAAACACATTCTAATGCCTACCCTTGCCTCTTCTAGAAAAAAAAAAGAGAAAAATTCCATCTGTTCTCAAAAACAGAGAGACATTGTGCTCAATGTAGTCACTCTCCTCCACAGAATGTACACAAACGCCACCAAGTATTTAATAACCCAGCCAGGCTTACGTGTCGTAGGTGTAGAAAGCTTGTTCAAACCGGTGGCAGGAACGAGGGGTCACTTTGTAGACGCCTACAGACCAGAAATCAAAAGTCATTTTTAGAGAATGGTTATCTATTATACCAAATAATTCCAACATTTGCAATCCAAAGGCACTTCCTCTCATTTGAAGGCTCAGAACATAACCCCGATGTGCAGGACCCGCCTCAGAAATGCCAGGCAGACATCCTTCCCGCTGCCCAGTCCATTTCTAGCCCACTCAAGCACAGATTTTCATTTTCCATCACGGAACCACTCATTGCAGTCTAATCTGCATGGACCACGCTTACAGATTCACGCACAGGAGGAACGGAAAGCACGTTTCTACTGCAAATCAGATGGAGGACAATTTTCTACTTAAAAGACTATTAAAAAAACAAAAAGGTATACACAGCCTGAACCTTTCTGATAGATATTCTTAGGTGGGGCAAAGGGAGACAGCCCCAGAAGAGGAGGAAAAACGAGCAAGCCATTGAGTCTCTGGAGGCAAATTTCACCACGGGCTAGGGGAGTACAGTCCATTTCTGGAAGGAGCAAAGTGTAGTAATTTATCCCCTAGCTGATCATTAACCAATATTTTCACCAGACTTCTACAAAAACCTGACATTAGTTCAAACCATTCCTGTCATTTTCCACACACGAGTAAGCCCCAGTGCTGTGACCATAAAATGAGTAGGTTTCTTCATTCAACACATAGTGCCGACAGAATGAGGAACACAGGCTGGCCCTGCCTTTATGAAGCTTACCATCTATGGAGAGACCTTCAGCAGATGCACGGATAGCAGCCGTGACGAGTGCAGTAAGGGAGCAAAACCGAGCTATGGGGAAGGGCATAATGAGAGTGGAATGAGACTGGAGGGCCACCCTGCCCTGGGGAAGTAACACTTGAACGCAGCACTGAAGTTACGGCAAGAAGGCAGAAGGTAGGTGAGGAGGCAGAGAATGTCATTGGTGTCACACACGTTAGTTGCTTCCCCACAGACTCCGGTTATGTTGGTGGCAGCAATGCGCTCAGCTTGAGGCAATTATCCAACTATCCCAGTCTCTCTTGCAACTAGTCAGAAGTGACCATCTGACAAGGTTTGGACAAGAGAAGACAGCAGGAGTTTAATGAAGGAAGGGGTATGGGAAAACGCTGGCCGACCCCATTCCTCATCTTCCTGCCTTGAACACAACAAGGTTTCTGAGACAACAGCAGCCATCTTGCAACCATAAGGCAAAAAAGCACAATGGAACAATCAGGAGAATCACAGACACCAACCCTCACGTGTCTCAGGTGCCAGGTCCATGTCAGTAGCCACAGCATTCCAGACTTCAGGTCTCGAGTCAAATAACCCCCACTTGTTGATGCTACTGCTGCTCAGGCTTTGAGACGGGCAGTAGAAGGCACCCTCACAGACAGACTGATGAGGGCCCACCGTGACAGGTGAACAGAGTGGACAGACAAGAAAGACTGGCAGGATGAGAGGCTAACAATTCAGGCAGGGACTATAGAATGTCCAGGTCAGGTTAAAGATTTCGTATTTTATCACGAGAATCAAGAGAAGCCACTGGATTATTTGTTAGGGACATGCAAAATAAAATCACAATGGGACACCACTTCAGACCCATCAGGATGGCAATAATCAAAAAGGCAGACAATAACAAATGTTGGTGAGGGTACGGAGAAACACTGCTACCCTCATTTTGTGAGAAAGCAAAATGGTACCACCACTTTGGAAAAGAAATTGGCAGCTTCTTACAAAGTTAAACGTAAATTTACCAGATGATCCAGCAATTCCACCGCTAGGTATCTACCCGAGGAAAATGAAGTCATGCGTCCACACAAACTTGTACTTGAATCTCAAAGCATCACTATTCCTTCCAGATAACGCAGACATCCACTAATGAATGAGTCAATAAAATGTGGCATAGCCATATAATGGAATATTATTTGGCAAAAAAAGACTGAAGCACTGACACACGCCACATGACAAATGAACCTTGAACTGACTATAGTTAGAGAGAGAAGCCAGACACAAAAGACCACATACTGTAGGATTCCATTGATATGAACTGTTTAAATAAAAGAAGCAAATCTTTAGAGACACAAAGTAAATGAGTGGCTGCCTCAGGCTAGAAATGGGGATTAACTGTGAACAGGATCGAATGATAAAATGTTCCAAAAATGGGTAACAGGGGTGGTTGCACAATTTGGTAAATTTACTAAAAAATCACTGCACTATACATTTCAAATGGGTGTATGTTGTGATGTACAAACCAAATCTTACTAAAGTGGTTGAGAAGCAGGCACAAAAGTGAGAGAAGACATTGAAGGATTTTAAGAGTGCTGGGAGATGATCTCATTTTGATTTTTTAAAAGATGGCTAAGGAGAGAGGTCACGAGCCAATGATATGATGTGTTTAAAGCCCAACTCAAACTTACTTGCTAATCCCCAATTCTTACTCTCAGCTAATAATATTGCTTCCTCCAGGGGCCAGAGAGAGAAAATCAAGATTTCCCTGAAAATGATCAGAAACTGACAGCATGGTGCAAACAGAACCACGGGAGAAAAAGAGCCTTAGAAACCACACTCTCAGGCCTTCCCACTGCTCTAACTAGGAGCTCATCAATCCTTCCACACTTACCAGGCTTGGACAGGCAGAATCGGTTGACTCCTTTGGAGAGGTTATAAATCCCCACGTTCTCAGGTCCATTTCCATCCTGATAAAATTCCTAAGGGACCAAAGCCAACACGATGACTTAGTAGGGAGATGGAGACACCAAAATGATTAATAATATTTCTGTTCCCAGACCAGTCATCTGTTTGGCTCATTAATCATTTGAGCTCTTGGGTGCCACAAGAAAATTAAAAACCTTCCACAACTCCCAACCAAAACGTGCTCTTTTTCTCATTCCATGAACTATTTACTCAGCACCTGCTGGATGACAGACACAGAGCTAGGTCTGGATGAGATGGGTGTGGCCCCTGCAGTCAGGGGGCTTCCATTCTAAAACAGGAAGACAGAAATCTAGGGTTCTGTAAGCCAATGGGGAACTTTCAGATCATGTTGATGACAGAGCTCTGAAGAGAACAGCACCCAGAAGCAGGATAAAAGGAGGGGTGGCCGGGGAGGCTAGGTGAGCTTGCTGCTGTTCAGGAAGTGGCCTGGGGCTGCGGCCTGAAATATGAGGAAAAATCACACAGCAGGCTGGGAAGAGAGTGAAGTCGAGGTACTGGAGAAGACCTGTGTGGCAGGGCACAATGAGCAAGGCGCAGAATAGGAGGGTGGGAGGTGGCATTAGGAGGGTGTGCTTAGGGACCGTGGATCCTGTTCTAAGGGAGAAAATCCACCGGAGGGGTTCGTAGGCAAGGAATGGTCTTCCTCTATCACTTATTCTCAACTGGGTATTAATGGGCCCATATCCTGGAGGAAAGGAGCTCTGGTATGACTCGGGCTGCTAATCTCAAGGTCAGCAGTTTGAAACTACCAGCTGTTCAGCAGGAGAAAGATGAGGCTTTCTGCTCCCATAAAGATTTATAGCTTCAGAAACCCGATATAAGGTCACTGTGAGTGGGAACTGACTCCACGGCACACTACCACCACCACCATTCTGGAGGAGAAGTCTGGATGGGCTGTGCATGCCCCTTCCCCAGCCCTAACACTGCTTGCTGAGTGCTCCAAGCAAGACACAAGTATCAGCAATGACAGCTCCCAATCCTCCAGTGTCTATCAAACGCAGGCTCTTCATTGCCATTTGTCTGTTCTTTCACGGGGGTCTAAAACGACACTGCTTGATGCTGAGAACTCAGGACTACACTGCCCTCTAGCCCTGTCAATCTACAGAGACTTCAGTCCACCAGGGAACTCGAGCACCAGGATCAACACAAGGCAGAAGCATTCTCGGCTGCACCTGCTAAAGAACAACAGCTGTCGTAAGGCACCCACTGCACCCCAAGACAGGAGGGAGAGGAGACCCTCGGTCTTCCAGGGCTGCATGAGGTGAAAGTGACTCAACGGCTTTGGGTTCAGAGTACACCAAACCCAACCCAACCCACTGCCACCAAGTCGATTCCACCTCAGAGCGAACCTAGAGAACAGGGGAGAGCCGCCCAGACGATTCCAAGATGGAAATCTTTATGGAAGCAGACTGCCACATCCTTCTCCTGTGGAGTGACTGCTGGGTTTGAACCAACTTTGTGGTTAGCAGCCCAGATGCTGAACCCACTGCGTCATTATGGCTCCTTTGAGCGGCACCCAAGAACCTTTCAATAACTAAGAGGCTTACTTAAACCTCACTACAAGCTTGAGAAGTGGGTATTTGGATCCTAATTTTAATTGAGAAACTGGAAGCTCAGAAGCACCAAATAACCTTGTCCCAGGCTCCAAAAGCCCCCCACCAAGAGCTCCCCAAATCACCCTTCAGAGCTCCCATTTAAAGCGGGGCTAGTTGTCATCTTTAATGCGTCTATATTAGGTGGGCAAGTTGAGCAACAAAAAGAAAGTAAGACTTGACTGTGGTTCTAACAGGATTCCTGGGGATACTGTAGCACCGTGGGTTAGGTACTGGGCTGCTAATCACAAGGTTGGTGGTTCAAACCCACTAGCCACTCCAAGGAAGAAAGATGAGGCTGCCTTCCTGTATAGATGAGTAGTATTGGGTAGGAAACCTTTCATCTGCCAAAATTTGTAACATCATTCATAGACCAGACAAAATTATCAACTTATAATTTAGCCTGCTATATTTGGTCAAACATTTCATTTAAGTGCCCTGCTAATGTGATGGCTAGAGTCCTGGTGTGGTGCTGTGTATTAGTGCGCTGGACTGCAAAATTGTTTGAACTGCAGGTCGGCGGTTCAAGCTCACCAACCGCTCCTCAGAAACCCTATACAGGGTCACTAAGGGTCAGAACCAACTCAGTGGCACTTAACAACAACGTGATGGCTGGAGTCCTAGTGGGGCGCTGCAGGATAATGCACTGAACCACAAGGTCGGTTTGAACTGCAAAGTCAGCGGTTCAAACTCACGAGCTGTTTCTACAGAAACCCTATATAGGGTCACTAGGAGTTAGAGCTGACTCAACAGCACTTAGCAGTAACAACATGATGGCTGAAACTGATCGCCTTGGCAAGGCCAGATCAAATGATTTCGCAGGTCGGATGTCCCCCACCCTTGCTATACAGGGTCACTATGAGTCGGAATTAATTAGAAGGTTTGGTTTGGGGATTTTGTGGCTATAATAATCTTGGTTTGCTAGTCCATCTTATTTTCTGGCACTGTAGGATAAACAGTGCACTGTTAACCGCAAGGTGGGCAGTTCAAACCCACCAGATGCTCTTTGGAAACCCTAGAGAGGGTCACTGTGAGTTGAAAGTGACTCAACAACACGGAACAGCAACAGTGGTCTTCCCAACAAAAGAACTATCACCAGCTGTACATACCAGAGTGATGGCGTGAGACAGCGAGCACCTCAGCATATAGCCCGTCTGCCTGAACTCCACCGCGGCCACACCCTCCTCCAGAACTTCCACCTCCAGGCTCTTGTTCTTCCAGCACCAATCCTCATGCACGATGCTGACTGGACAAGCACACAACACAGAAACCTGACTGGAAAGCCAACTGCCTCCCCACCACACTACCTGCCAGAAGGCACAGAAGGGAATTCACTAACTGAGAGACAGAGAGAGTCAGCATTGCACACGACAGGAAACTGCTAAAGAAAAAACAATGGTCATTAAAAGCATCAAGAAAGAAACTTGATTGGACCTAAAGGATCAGGCTGCAAACAAGACATTCAGGGTCCGCACACTTTTTTCTGTAAAAGGCCAGTGATTAAATCTTTAGGCTTTAAGAACTCCACAGTCTCAATTATTCAAGTCTGCCACAGTAGAGTCCAGGTCGTTGGTCAAAGATAAAGCACAAGCAAAAGACATGGCTGTTCTAATAAGACTTTACTTATAAAAACAGGCAGTAAGCCTTCAGGCCATAGTTTGGCACCCCTGAATAGAAGAGCAAATATAATTCTCAAAATAAGTAGTCTATAAATGATCAACTGCCAGGAGCCCCATACTGATCTTTGGAAAAGGCTTAAATATGGGCAACAAGTGGGCTGCTTGGGAATTCATATTTGCCTATATACATATGTGTCCTGGTGTGGCACTGGACTGTAAGATTGGTTTGAACCACAGGGTCAGCAGTTCAACCTCACCAGCCACTCCTCGGAAACCCTATACAGGGTCGCTGTGAGTCAGAACCCATTCGATGCACTTAACAAGAGCAATATATTGTGCATCGAGTGGGTTCCGACTCACAGCGACCCTGAATAGGGTTTCCGAGGAGTGGCTGGTGGATTTGAACCACCGATGTTTCACTCCAGTGCTTACCCTACACACCCCAGGACTTCTACTGCCTATGAAAAGAGCCCTCGTGGCTCAGGGAGTCACATGTCAGACTGCTAACCACGAGGTCAGTAGTAGTAACAACCAGTCGCTTTGATGGAGAAAGATGAAGCAGTCTGTTCACGTCATGATTTACAACCTTGGAAACCCTAGAGAGCAATGCCACTCTGTCCTGTGGGTTTGTTAGGACTCAGAATGGACTCACTGGCTGTGAGTTTATATCCTGTGCAAGGGCTTTACAAATGTTATTCATTTAGTCTTATATCCTGCTTTACAGAAGAGGAAACAGTTTCAGAGGGAGCCAATCACTCGCCAAGGGGTAGAGCTCACCAGTGGAGCTTTTTCCAGGGTCCGAGAGCTGCCTGTTGGACCTCAGTGCTCCACTCTTACATTACTGCCCGAGGCTTACATACCAAAGGGCAAAGGAGTCGAACAAATAATTGTGGCACAATTTGCAAATTGCACTGCAGAGAGACAGGAAGTGCAAGGGCAGTGGACTGTTGCTCACGTTTGTATTTTCCGGGAAGCACGTTGTCAAATGTGAAAGTCACTGAGTTGACCGTGCCTGAGAGCTGGAGGCTCCGCTTCTCACCCTGGCGGCTCAGGGACTGCAGGGTCACCAGCAAGTCACCACAGGTGTCTGCAGACAAAACACAGGAGGGGAGATGCAGAGCTGGGGTCCATTCAGGGGTCTCAGCTGCCTGACCACACAGATCACACACCCCATTCTAAACCTGGACCTCTCTGGGTGCTGCCCTCACAGACCACACGAGTGTGTAAATCCTCCACCTCTCTGGATGCTGACTGCCATTCAGCTCCTGAAAAGCAGAGGCAGGAAGGTTTCTTTACACCTAATACGTATCCACTCTGATGACCTGCGCACACCATGGTGAAGGCAGCTCCATCACTCACTAGCCAGAGGGAAAGGGAAGAGAGGGAGAGCTACGTTTACGGAGCTCCTACAAAGTGAGGCAGGCACTAAAGAACACAGAGGAGGTAACACTGGTGGAACACAAACAAAAGTCCAGAGAAAAAACAGAAAAGGTGATGAAGCGTTGATACTGAATGTCTGCTGTTTACCAAGCACAGGACTAGGTCCTTTAGAATTACAACAACAGCAACAATAACAGCCACAAAGACTTATCTGACTCTCTCTGTGGTCTAGTTCCATAAACTACACCTGACGGACTCTTTATAATCTCCCAACAACCCAACAAGCCGGCAGAGTGACTCATGCTAACTTCAGGTAGTAGGAGCTCAGCAGGCCCAGGCCACACAAGCTCGGACTCCAGTCCCTACAATCTGGTTGAGAGGCTATATTCTGAACCACTGGGCTCTACTGCCTCTTGAGACAATCACAATGAAGTGCCATGAAAACCCCCAGAGTGGAACAGCATCCCCAATTTACAAGAGAAAAACTGAAGATGGGCAGGTAAAATGGGTTCGATTTCAAAGCAGGTAAATGATAACAGGGACTGACATCTGGGCCTAATCCCATCTTCCTGTGAGAGTCAGCTGGCGGGACTCACGCCAGGCCAGACATCCCCAGCGGTCACAATGACAACCATTCAGAAAGAATGCCACACAGTTGGGACCTTGCTGCATTCACCGTTAGTGCTCCCCAGGGAGGAAGACTTCCTCCAAACGCCGCCCCTCCTGCCTAGTTCCCTGAACCAATCTGCCCTTGCATTTGCTGACATCTTACCCAAACAAGAGACTTTCCCAGAAACAGATGCCAAACACTGCACGAAAGCCACGTCCATCACGGGTCTGTCCGTCACTGTGAGAGGAAACATTGAGGGTTTGAGAGTCAGGCCCGCTCGGGTCTCCACCTCAGGAACAATCACCTGCAGGAACACACAGAACAAACCTCAGAGGCTGTACTGGGGTTGCTGCTCCAGGTCCACAGGGCACTCGAGGCTAAATATATTCTGAAGGGCAAAGGCTCATTGCTAGGTCTGATTTTATATTATAATCACAAGGAATCAACAAACAGCCTGTGGGAAGAAACATATTTCTAAACAAATAGAAAATATTAGCCTTTGATAGCCCATGGGCACACACTAAAGTGTATCTGGCATAGTTCTCTTCAAGGCACACAAAACTATCACTGGCTACCTGGATACTGACAGAAAACAGACAAAACCACAGTCCCTCTCCTGGTTTTGTCACAGGTAATATAAGCTATGAATTTGTCAGTGAAGTGTTTTCCTCCATTTGCCTCTGTGTGCCCTTCTCAGAGGAAGAGGAGGGTGGGGACAGGACAGCAGCAGCCTAGTCTACCCCTGGGGACAAAGACTGAGGAGTGCAGCAGCTGAGCACTTGTTGGCAGTTCAAATCTACCAGCCGCTCTGCAGGAGAAAGCTGAGGCAGTCTGCTTCTGAAAAGCCTTGGAAACCTTACTGTCCTATAGGATTTCTATGAGTGAAAATCGACTCCAGCCTCGTCATACATCCCAAAGGGCTTCCAAAGGCTTTCAGCGTAGCCACCTTCAGCCTCTGACGTCTAGTATTTAATACCCAGAAAGGCACCTGTTAAGAGTCCTGCTGCTTCACCACAGGATAAGCACTGTATTGTCATCTGTGACGTCAGCGCTTTAAAACCCTACACACGGTCTAACAACAAAGGCACCTGTCTGGTCACATTTCTCACTTTCTGGTGACAGGAGACCACTGTTCTCCCTGCTGGGGAAAAGGACCCCACTGGAGCCTACGGGGAAGAGCAGTATCAAGGCGAACTTTCACAGCCCTCGTCCCTCCCCTTACTTGTTCTTCCAGAGAGGATGGGACGAGGCTGACTGAATGGGAAACGGATCCTGAGATCCGAGAGAGCAGATTCACGGCACTGGAAAGGCCAAGGGGGCCGGCCTCTGGACCCTTGTGTGCGCACACACATTCACTCTTCTGGTAGACCTCAGGCCAGGCTCTCCTGCTCATCTGCCTGTCTGCCCTGCCGTCTTCAGCTCAGGGTGAGGGAGGAAATGGGTGGCCCCATCCTGGCCTTGGGTTCCAGAGCCACAAACATCAGATATTACTGAGCTGCCCCCAACACAGAGGTCACTGGGGTCTCCTTCCATCTGAATTCATGAATATTCTACAGCAGCGAGAAGGAGGCGTGGCTGGAAGCCAGACGCTAGACCCTCCAGTCAGTCCATCCCCAAGGGACAGGGCAGAACTGTCCCATGGCCTCCAAGGTGGCCATCTTTACGGAAGCAGACTGTCTTGTCCACCTCCTGTGGAGCAGCCAGTGGATACGAACTACTGACCTTTTGGTTAGCAGCCAAGCATTTACCCACTACACCTTCACCTGACACTAATCCCTGATCAACATCAGGACCAAAAAGCTGAGAGGCCTATCACCTCCTCTTGGAACTGGTGGCATGCAGGGACAGACAGATTTCAACATGAGAAGCTATCAAGTGACATGCTCCTTCTCGGGCCCCATGGTGGCTGATCAGAGCCCTTTAAAAAGCAGTGTTTTCCTCAAATATTAAATAAAATGCAACCCTTTTCATACCTGGACATTGTAGGTCCCTGGTTTTGCTTTAAAACAAAATGATCCGTGAGCATCTGTCTCCACAGTGACCAGAGACTTGTTCTTGTCTCGAGATGACAGGACAACTTTATATTTACTCATTTGCTTGACTGTGTCAGGGAAGCGGGTGATTGATATCTGACCACAGACACTGAACCTGCCCAAAAGAAAGGCATTCATCACAGCAGGAAGAACTCAGTTCTATCAAAAACGGTTTTTCTTTATCCACAGTACGCATCTCTCCTTCCGCCCTCATTCCAGAAATGTGTTTCATCTTAACGAAAAGACAGAAATGTAGCCCAAATGACTCAGGTTTTTCAAAAGCAACTGCGTAGGGAAGAGGCACGGCAAGGCCAGAGCCCAACGCTGTGTTCTTCGTGTCCCGGGTAATAAAGCTGGCATGGCCCCCACTGCAGAACCAACTCTCAGAAACTATGGTTCATAAAAATGCTTCAGGTAACTGGATCAGCGGTCGTAGAGTCGCCACAGACTCAGACTGTGGGCTCATCCTTAATGTAGGGGCTGCATGCTGCCTAAGAAATCGAGGCCTTACTCAGGCCTTACAATATGCCAGGGCTATCAATGATGCCCTCCTCACTTTTGATGTTATATATATATATACAGAGACAAAAGCAAGCGGACAAACATGAACAGAAAAGTAATTAAGTTAACCCATTTGACCTAGCCTCGATGGCTTGATAATCAGAACTTGACTAGAGGAAGATAAAAAAATATATTTTTGATAAAGTAAACGTGGGTAAATTGCTACAATTTGATGAACCTGACCTATACTCATGGATGTAGTAGTTCAAAATACCAATTGGAAGGGAAGGAGTCTTCACATCAAGTATCGATCCTATCCCCTCTGTATACAGGGTAGATAAGAATGGGCAACTTGGACATTGGCTACCTAAAATGAGGAGGCGATAAAGGCACTAAGTGACTGGCTTATAAGTTTTCAGGAGGAAGTTTAGTTTTAGAGTATTTGGGGAAAGGCAGAATCCCCACTGAATAGCTCTCATCTTGTCTAGATGGCTCTGGAGATAGAGATGAGATTCTTCACGATTCAATAGTGAGTAATTATTACCATGACTGATGGCAACTGTCACAACTGTAAAGGTAGAAGTTTTGTAACAAAAAGAGGGGAGTAGTTAATCTTACAGTCTAGGAACAGAGGACCCTAGGACCATCAAGGGAGAAGAACATGAGCAGAATGTGGAACTCTATCCAGGGAAGTAGTGACACCAGAGATAGAAGCAGAGATGAGGACATGGAAAGATACAGCCGCTGAGGACTCCAGACTCATGGATGGAAAGAGAGGGACTGGGTCTTACCCTGTTGCGATGATGTCAGCCAGCTGGGGTGTATTAGGTGCGATTTTTATTGTAATTGTCTCAAAGTAAAGGTGCTCCTTCTGAGCTTGGATGGTGTATGTCCCCGTTGTTATATTTTCCAGGCGGAACGAGCCGTCAGCTTTGGTTTTCACTGGAATACAAAAACAAACAAAGGATGAACCGCAAACAACTGCATATCCCTAAAGCAGTGGACTTCAGAATAGTTTGCACATCAATTTACAGAAAACACAAATCCTTACCACTGGACCAGTAAATAACATCATGTTAAACAGGGAAAAGACTGAAGCTGTAAAGCACTTCATTTTCCTCAGATCCACTGTCAACACTCACAGAAGGAACAGTCCAGAAATCAGATGACAGGCTGCATTGGGGAAATCTGCTGCACAATACCTCTTTGAAGTGTTCAAGAGCAAAGATTGTCAGTTTAAGGACTAAGGTGTGTCTGACGCAAGCCATGGTATTTTCAATAACCTCAGATGCACGTGAAGGTTGGACAGTGAATAAGGAAGACCATAGTAGAATTACTACATTTGAGTTATGGTGTTGGAGAATATTCAAAGTACCATGGACTGCCAAAACAAACCAATCTGCACTAGAAGAAGTACAGTCAGAGTGCTCCTTAGAAGCCAGGATGGTGAGACTTTATCTCTCCTATTTCAGACACATTATCCTTGGAGAAGGATATTAGGCTAGGTAAAGTGGCGGGTCAGTGAAATAGAGAAAGACCCCCGAGGAGATAAACTGGCACAGTGGCAGCAGCTATGGGCTCAAGTGTTAACAACTGTGAGAATGGTGCATGACCGGGCAACGTTTCATTCTGTTGTGCACCTTACAATCTAACAACAATAAGCCCTGACTGTTAACCATCAGGTAGGTGGTTTCAACCCACCAGTTACTCCTTGGGAAACACTACACAGGGTCACTATGAGTCAGAATGAACTCAGTGGCAATTAACAACAACGGGTACACAAAAACCCTTGAGATGAAAAGGGGCACATTTTCATGTGGTCATTACGATTTTCTTTCCATTTTGCTCTGTGATTTAAAGAAGACACTGGCCCCGGGCCCCAGGAGACGTGTGTCTGCCCACCTTTGATTTGATTATTGAGAGTGACCACTGCCTCTGGAACACCTTCTCCTTCAGGTCCATTTAAGACCCTGCCAGTGACGGAGAACCCCATGACGTGGAACACGGGCTGAAAATGGAGAGAAGAGGGTTCTCAATTGCTTGACCCACAAAAGCCCTCCTGTGGCACCCACGCCATTGCTCACCACATCCTCCGGTGCTAACCTTCTCCCAGTCCCAGACACCAGCCAGGCTCTCTCTGAATCCACCCAGAGACTGGCTAGCTCCAACTCATCCTTCAGTCTCCGCCGACAGGTTCCTGCCCTGGGAAAGCCTGGCCTGAGCTCCTGGATGGCACCCCGTGCCACATCACCTGCTGCTAGCACCTCAGCTGAGTGGCATTTCTCACAAGAACAGTTTGAGTATTTATTTGTGAGATAATTTAATGTCTGTCTAGCTGCCCAGGAGACTGGAAGTTCATGTGATTAGGGACCTTGTCTGTCTTCTTGGTTGTAGTCGCGGTACACTGGTTGAACAATTGAATAAAAAAAGACAGGTTCACTGACTTGTGATCCAGTGAAATTAGACTTGTGAAAACTTCTCTACTTTTGCTCCCTTCCCATTTCCACCTCTCACAACACCCCCATTTCCAGTCTCCCAAGCTTAACTCCTAGGAGGTACCCCTCCTGCACCTATAGCATCAGTCAGTCCTGTGGGCTCATGAACCCCTCTGCTCTGACCTTTGCCCACAAGAAGCTAAAAGCCCCTCACTCTCTCCACCAGACCACCTTACTCAGTCCTCCATCACTTACACTCAGCACCTGACTTGCTGCACTTAGACACAGCTTGACACTATGAGTTGACAAGTGCTTGTGAGCTTTCTCTGCAGTCACCTGGCTTGTGGTTCTACAAGTACACGTGTAAGCTCTTAAACACCAGCCACCCACTCGGCCTGGATCACACTGCCCCACATCTGGGGAAGATCTGGAAGGAGCCACCATCTCCAAGCACCTTTCTCCAATGATCTCATCTCCAGGTGTCCCTGTCCCCTGCCCCAACCGGTCACCGTCTGCCACGCGAACCTATTTTATGTTCGTGACCAAAACTGGCCAAGATCAAAATCGTGTCTGTTGGATTTCTTACAGTTCATCTCCCTCCTACAAAAACATATGTACCATGAAGATGGGGACCTTTTCTGTCTTAGTTTAGTCACCTGGTACACGGTAAACACTCTATAATTGACTCTTGAGTGATTGATGAATGCAATACATTGGAGACGGAGGTTTAAAAAACTAAAAGGGCTTCCTGTTAACTCAGGAAGCCCTTCTTGAACCATCCATAAAGATCTGGCCCATTCAATCTATCCATTCCCTTCTTAATTTAAATATCTGTTCAAGTATTTGTCTTAGGCACCTACTAGTTCTCAGGCTCTCGTCACAGCAGGAGCACAATAGGGAATAAGACTCTGCATGGTGGCTGAGCTCCTGAAGCTCATAGGTCCTCTCACTCCCTGAAATTACCAGTCGTCTCTCACTTTAAAAATGGGTATCTGGCCCTGAGGCAGGAATGCCTTTGCCCGCCCACTCACCCACTGCCATCCTTTTCTGCCAGCCCCTGAAGCAAGAACATCAGCTTCTCACCTTCCCAGGCCCCTTTTAGCACACAGCAACTCAAACATCTTACTGAGTCTTACAAAGCAGGATCAGCGCCCCACTCTGCATGTGACTGAAAAGCTAGCTCCCACCAGTTTAAGTTACTTTAACACAGTACTTTCAAATTTAGCATGAAAATAAAACAATTAAAATTTGTTTTTTCCAGTAACTCTATCTAGAAGATTCCTCACAGCCAGTTCTGGAAGTCGTCCAGACATGGGATGAGACAGTGACCATATGTACAACAGCACCAAACACTGCCAGGTCCTGCGTTCTCCTCACAATCACTGTTACACTTGAGCCCACAGCTGCAGCCAGTGTACCAGTCCATCTCATTGGGGCTCTTCCTCTTTTTCATCAATCCTCCACTTTACCAAGCATGATGTCCTTCTCCAGGGACTGGAGAGACCAAGTCTGGCCATTCTGGCTACAGCTCTTCCAAGGCAGAGTTCTTCATTCTCCTGGCAATTTGTGGTGCTTTCAGTATCCTTCACGATTGCATCACTAGGCTTCCTATCACTTGTTGTTGTTAATTGCTACCGAGTCAGTGCTGACCCATAGCGACCCTGTAGAGGGTTTCCAAGGAGCAGCTGGTGAGCTTACACCGCCGACTCTATGGTTCAAACCAATTCTGCAGTCCAGCGATTTAACCCACTGTGCCACACCAGGACTCCTTTCTATCACTGGGAAACCAATTTTCCTACTAAAATGAACAAGTATGTAAGAGAAGTGGCAGATCTAGTGGATCTGAGGCTAAACTTGGATACAGTCCAATACCCCCATTTTCTTAATAGTTCTTCTAGATAAAATACTGGGTTTTGTTGTTTTGTTGTTGTTGTTGCTGTTTAAATATGTTTGCAATGCCTTTGCCCAGGGCCGTGAACTTGAGTGCTTATTTCTGCAGGAGACAGGAAGGTCTTACCTCAATTTTCAGGCTGTCATGTTCCACTACGAAGTCAAGTCTGGAGGGAGCGACATCAAAAGTAATCCTCTCCCCTCTATAGAATGGAACCTGGAAGGAAGAAGTGTTTGAATTACTAAGAGCCAATAGCATGACTCAACCATCAATATTAATCCTCGATTTAGTAGTCCACAAATGACACAGGCAGGCCAAGATGAGGCCGGCCAGGAGAGACCCTCCCTCACTTCATCTGCTGCACTCTTTGACAGAGGATGCCAGCCCTGCATGCTTTGCCATTATTACGAGGGCAGTCTCATCATGACTGTTGTCTTCACGTCAATTCCGACTCACATCAACCCTTTAGGACAGAACTGAACTGCCCCATAGGGCTTCGAGGCCGTAAATCTTTATGGAAGCTGAATAAATATCCCATTTTTCTCCCACGTGGTGGCTAGCGGGTTCAAGCCCCCCTGACCTTTTGGTTGTCAAGTGCCTTAACCACCGCAGCACAAAACTATTGGAAAGAATGTTCACAGAACCCCTTGAGTCCTTCAACACACTGATGGTGTTGGCAAATACTGTGTCACAAGAGCCCCGAACCAGCACAGCATGGAAATTTGCTTCACTCACCACCGTGTAGCCCCCACTTGGCAGGGAGTAGAAGGAGAAGGAGCCGTCTTCTTTGGAGACCACGTAGCACAAATACACCAGACTCTCATCTTGAGGCTGGAACCCAGGCACTGGTGAGACGTTGCAGCCAAGGACATCCTATGCCAAGAAGATGAAACACATGACTTCCTTTTCCACGTGTATTCTCTGGCCAGCATCCACACCAGAAGAAAACTGAAGTTTCACATTAAAAAATAGCGATTTCTGAAATGGAGAAGCTATTGGTACATACAAAAAGGAACACAAATCTTTACATTCAAGTTGAAGAATTAAAAATTGGCAGTGTTCCAGGGAAAAAATGACCTCATTGTCCCTATAATGAATCACCAGACAAGGAAACTGGTGAAAGGACTTGCCCAACGCAAATCTGGCTTTTCCGGAGCCTGGCTCTGTTGATTTCAACCTATGCACATTCCACCAAACTTTACTGCGTCCCACTGTGCACGGGAAAGTCAAAAAGTATCATTACAAAATCCTAGAGCCCTTTACTAAACAAAAAGATCAACATGTGAGCTACTGTTTCTCAATCTCTCCTCCTCCATCTAGGTCTACACACTTCTGAAGGAGGTGTCTCCAGCTCTCTAACCCGTCCCAAAGAACTCTGTAGTCTTTCCCTTATGTCACACCAATGGCAGTTTGGTCATCCTTCAGGGAATCAAATCATGTTCCTTTGAAATATCATTGCGTTTGGAAAACAAAATGAAGTCTGAAGGGGCAAGATCAGGGCTGGCGGGTGGATGGGATACAATTTCCCAGTGAAATCCTCCTAAGACAGCCCTTGCTACCCTCAAAGGATCAGCAAATGTATTGTTGGGATGAAAAAAATTCCTTAGTGCAACTTTCCTGGCCTGTTTCTCTCCCACAAAGTTCTAAGTTTTCTTTAAACTTTGTAATACCCCCTGTAATTGTCCTGTGTCCTTCAAGAAAACATATCAAGATAACCTCTTTGGGATCCCAAAAATCAGTCACCATAACCTTCTGAGCTGACCTTTCTACCTTGAATTCATCTTTGAGGTCTTCCCGACCTTCCTTATAACCTTTGACCCATCTAAAAACTGTTGTTTTGTGTGAGACAGCATTCCTATAAGTTAGTTGCAAAGTTTCAATGATTTGAGAAGATGTCTACTTGAGTTTTGTTAAAAATTTGGTATTAGCCCTGACCCCAAAAACCCCTTTTTTTCCACAGCATGAAAAGTACCCTCCTGTTAGAAGCCACCTTTAATGAGACTGAGATAAGTGTGTTACTGAGAGAACTGGTCTGCAGACATCCACTGATGGCGGAGACACATTTAAATCTATTTCATTTGGAATGATCCCATGCATGTGTGAACTAGAACCCAAGAGCGATACTTCTGACTTACTCTCATACAACATTCCATTTACTGTGAGTCAAATGAAATACCAAAACCAAATCAGTTGCCATCAAGTCACCTCTGACTCTGGGCGACGGTAGAACTGCACTCCACAGGGTTTCCAATGGCTGTGATCTTTCAGAAGTGGACAGCCAGACCTAGAATATGTTGCTGTTTACCACCGAGTCAATTCTGTCTCATGGTGACCC
>NW_006408696.1:4399129-4419764 GCF_000296735.1 Chrysochloris asiatica | reverse complement strand
GTGATCTTTCAGAAGTGGATAGCCAGACCTAGAATATGTTGCTGTTTACCACCGAGTCAATTCTGTCTCATGGTGACCCCATATGTGCAGAATAGAACTGTACTCCATAGGGTTTTCAATGGCTGAGTTTTCAGAAGTAGATTGTTGGCTATTCTTCTGAGGTGTTTCTGGTGGACTTGAATCTCCAACCTTTCAGCTAGTAGCCAAGCAAGTTAATCGTCTGCAACCCGCAGGGACTCCTAACTGAGGCCCACAGCTTCTTAACTGATAAGGATTATAAGTCATAATAGATTCACAACTGATCAGCGATGGTGCAGTACGAGGCAACATACATGTTGTTGTGTCTAGGAATGCTGTGAGTTGGACTGTGAACCCAAAATTACATGAAATTAAATTGGATCTTTTGTTACAAATGAAAAAAAAAAAAGAATTATAAATCATCCTGAAGCTGCATTTAAAACATTCTTTGTGCCCCACCCTTGTGTACACACACACACACACACACACACACACACACACACACACACACCTCTTTTGTTCTTTACCTGTCTAGGCTTACCTCTTTGGTTACCAAAGAAGAGAACAGAAGAAACTTCACCCCTTTCATAGGCTCCCCGTCACTTCGGACAGAACCAGACACGTTATAGCCAGCAACTATGAGCGGACTGGCAACATGGGCATTGGAGTTGGTTACACGCACACTGGTGCTAGCCTACAACAACAACAAAAAAAGCTTCACGTTCCAAAAAAGCCATTTGCAAAGTGTCTAACAACTGAGGACATGCTTAAACTAAAATATAAATGGTTAGAAAGAAAGAACATATAAAACTGCATACACAATATGCATTCAACTATCTTTTTTAATGCACACAATGAAGAGGAAAGAAATAGGGCAAAAGAAAAATTAGCAACGATTCCCTCTACATGGGGAAATTTTGTTTTTACACGTCTCCACCTCGCCTAACTTTGTTTCCAGTCCTCTACACTCATCTGGGTGGTCAGATTTTAAAATGAGCATACTTGATGATTATTTTTCCCATTTCATGACAATGCGGTGGCTGTTAGGTACTGTCGAGTCAGCTCTGCCTCATGGCGACCCTGTGCACCACAGAACGGAGCGCTGCTCGGCCTTGCACTATCCTCACAAGGGCTGTATCGGAGCCCACTGCTGCTGTGACAGTTCATCTCATTCAGGGGCTTCCTCTTTTTCTGACAGATAGGCTTATCTATTTATATTTTTGTGAAAGCATAATTTACATACAGAAAAGTACAGGTGTCCAAAGTGTAAAATGTAGTATTCTTAACAAATTGAACATGCATGTAACCAGCACCAGAAAACACAACAGCAATGGCATTCCAGAGGTACAACGGAAACTACTACCCTGACTTCTAACAGCATGATTTACTTTTATAATAAGAAACTCAAGTTCATTTTTATGTATATAATTAACATACACTGTACTTCTGACAATTTAGTCTAATGATAATGTGCAATGAAGCTGAAAAAGTTTAAGATGCTCTCCCATAAAAGAAAAATTCTGAAAACCAGCAGTCATAAACATTATACTGATGCAACCATCAATTATAAATATGGAATACCTAGAGCAGAAACTGAAAGGCTGATTCTGAGTCTCCTTAACAAACAGGAAACGGAGTCTCAAAACTAATATAAAAGAGAACTTGGTGGAATGTGCTCTGTTGTTGTTAAGAGGCGTCAAGTTGGTACCAACTCATAGAGACATTGTACAGTGTTTCCAAGGAGCGGCTGGTGGGTCTGAACCACCAACTTATGGCTCACAGTTCAATGCTGATCCTACAGTGCCACGCCACTTTTCAATAGCTAACTGCCTTTCCAGCTATCACCAAACTTTATCTAGTATGTTTTTTTCCTTTATCCATCATGTGCTTCATACTACAATGTGCACCCTCTAGCCAGCTGAAAAAATTAGGGAGCAGAGATACAATTCCTGGTGCTGGTACAGATCCACACATTCCCTTGCTCTCTCTCCCTGTTACAGACATATCATCAGCACACGGTGTCTGCCATCCCGTGCCTGGCTTTACCATTTTCCTGTATCTAGACTGCTATTGTTACATGCCGTCAAGTTGGTTCCAACTCAGTGACCCTGTACAGGTTTTCCAAAACAGTAAATCTTTGAAAGAGCAAAAAGTTTCACCTTTCTCCTGTGGAATCACTGATGGACTTGAACCGCCAACCTTCTACATCTGAATGCATCCATAGGTAGTATTATCGTGACACTTTTAATCATTTTACTATCCTATTTTCTATTTACTATCCTTCAGCAATTTGCCTTTTTCTTTCTGCTTTAACTTTATAAATGTCCTCTGACTGGTATCTGTAGTTCTGGTTCTCATTATTGCTGCTACTGTCAATAACTTCATTAACAGTATCCTATTTCCTCTTCCTCCAGCAACTTGCCTTGGTCTTGCAGCTTTAGAGTTTTAAATGGTGTTATATTGATATATGTAATTCTGGTTCATTCATTATTGCTGACACACAGAATCCGACTGTGTAACAAAACCACAATTCCATTCTCTTCTTAATGGACACTAAGATTATTGACAGTATTTTGCTATTGCAAACAAAGCTACCATGACCATCCCTACACATTCTCCTCAGGCACATGGGCAAGAGTTTCTAGAAGAATTAATACAGTTACAGAATTCTACTTCAAAGAAAAGAACAAATCAATCTCATTAGGTTCTTTTTGTGTTGACTTAGCTTGAAATACCAACAGCTAAAAACAGACCTAGTTTGCAATAGCAAGACAACATCATGTACAAACTGAAACAAACATAAGCAACATCTGCCACTCTGAGGGAGTTTACCTTATGTTGTTGCTGTTAGGTTCTGTCAATTCATAGGGCCTATGGACAACAAAATGAAACACTGCCTGGCCCCGTGCCATCGTCACAGTTATTGCTACTTGCTGTTGCCACTGTGCCAATCCATCTCGTTAGGGGCCTTCCTCTTTTTCGCTGACCCTACAACTTTACCAAGCATAGTGTCCTTCTCCAGAGATTGGACCCTCCTGATAATATGTCCAAAGTATAAGAGAAAAGTTTCACCATCTTGGTCTCTAAGGAGCATTCTGGCTGTACTTCTTCTAAAACAGATTAGTTTGCTCTTCTGCAGTCCATGGTACTTTCAATATTCTTCTCTAACACCAAAACTCAAAAACATCAAGTCTTCTACAGCAGGGGTGGGGAACCTTTTATCTGCCAAAATTTATAACATCATTTGCGGGCCATACAAAATTGATCTTTAAGTTGATACTTAAAAATTAGCCTGTTCTATTTGGTCAAAGAAACTCTGGTAGCATAATGGTTACGAATTGGGCTGAGAACCTTAAGGTCAGCAGTTCGAAACTACCAGCTGTTCTGCGGGAGAAAGATGAGCCTTTCTGCTCCTGTAAAGATTTACAGCTTCAGAAACCCTGTAACAGGGTCGCTATGGGTCGGAACCGACTCCACGGCACATAACAACAACATATTTGGTCAAGGAGTCCTGGTGTGGCGCTGCGGGTTAATGCACTGCACTACAAGGTCAGTATGAACCGCAAGGTTGGTAATTCAAGCTCACCAGCTGCTCCCTGGAAACCCTATACAAGGTTGCTATGCATTGGAACTGACTCAACAGCACCTAACAACAACATATTTGGTCTAACATTTAATTAACTCATCCCTAATGTAATGGCTGGAACTGCAGTTGTCTTGGCAGAGCCAGACCAAACGATTTCGACGGTCTTATATGGCCCAAGGGCTGGATGTTCCCTGCCCCTATTCTACAGTTTTCCTTATTCACTGTCCAACTTTCACATACATATGAGGCTATTGAAAATACCCTGGCCTGCGTCAGGTACACCTTAGTCCTTAAGTAGGTATCTTTGCTCTTAAACACTTTAAAGAGGTCTTGTGTTACAGATTTGCCCACTACAACACATCCCTTGATTTCCTGACTACTGCCTCCATGAGTACTGACTGCATGGAGTGGTGGTGGCTGTGCCGTGGAATTGGTCCCAATTCACAGTGACCCTGCATAGAGTTTCCGAAGCTGCAAATCTTTACAGGAGCAGAAGGTCTCATCTTCCTCCCACAGAGTGGCTGGTAGAGTCAAACTGCTGGCCATGTGGTTAGGACCCAAGCAAAATTAAATCTTTGATAATTTCAAGCTTTTCTACCATTATCATGTTATTTATTGGTCCAGTGGTGAGGATTTCTGTTTTCTTTACATTGAGGTGCAACCCATACTGAAGGCTGTGGTCTTTACCTTGTAAAAACTACCACATTCATCAGTGTCAGCTCCATCTATTTCCAGGAACACCACACACTCATTTCAGAGTCTAAATTGAAGTCTCCAAAGTGGTACATGGACTGGCTTAGACAGAACAGGAACACTCACCTCTTTCAATGCCCATGTTGGATGAGTTGCGAGGATTTCATAATCTCCAGGAAGAACTTTAAAAAATGCAAACCTAAGAAATACAAGAGACCACTCAGTTTTCTCTGCAACAACCCAAGCATTAATACTGATAGCACAAGAAGATATTGAGAATATCACAAACTTGCCACGAGTTGGTAAACTCTGAATGAAGGGACTCCCACCCATTGAGCACACACTGTGTGCAAGAACATGTAGTATTCTTTGCATGACCAGGAAGGAGGGTTTATTTTTCCCTTCACCTGGAGGACTTAGTCACTGCAGTTTAGCAGGAAAGGTCACAGAACATCCAAGCAGGCTTTGACACAAGTGCCAGATGCGACAAAGAAACAAGTGGGAAGGCAGAGCACTATGTTAAGAAGAGAGCACATCAGGTGGGCTAATGCTCAACACGATGCTGTTGATACGGGGAAGGCAAATCACAAGCTCTGAACCCTGTGCAAAAGAGTGCAGATCTGTGATCACAAGCAAATGTCAGTCACTCGGGGTTCTTTTGCAAATCAGCTGTGATGACACCAGCAGCTGAAGAAGATTCGCTGCTACAAGCAAAACAAGACCAGAGAGAGATGAGTCAAGGGCCGGCAATGTTCCCAGAGCCAGGATTCTAACATTTAACCCTTCAAACCTATTACCGTCACACTGATTCCAACTCAGAGTGCTCCACAAGGTTTCTAACTTCATAATTTTTAGGGAAGCCAATTATTACAGTTTTCTCCCATGTAGCAGCTGGTAGTTTCGAACTGCCAAACTTTCAGTTAGCAGCCAAATGATTAGTCACTGAGCCAATCTGCAAAGCATCTGACAATTAGAAAGCTAATTCTAATGAAATAAATTTCAAAGATAAATTTTTTTTCTTCTGAGGTGGTATTTTATCATGTGCTACCTGTAGGTCAGCAGTTCGAAACTACCAGTCGCTCCGCAGGAGAAAGATGAGGTTTTGTGTTCCCGTAAAGATTTACAGCCTCGGAAACCCTGTACAGGGTCACTATGGGTAGGAACAGACTCGATGACACTTAACAACAACAACCTGTAATAACTAGTGCTTGGACAGTCACTTTGCTACAACAAAATTGAATCACCACAGGATTTGGTCTTTGTAAGATTCATCATCTACGTCATTTGTACAGTAGCCCAGGTCTGTAAGTCACATCATCACTTTTAGTTGGTGCAAATGGAAAAGATTCAGACAGTTCAAGCCATTTGAGCAAAGTCGATAGCAAACTTCTGAGAGATAATGAAAACTTCACCTTCCTTTGCAGATGAGAAATATTAAGTTTTATTATTGTTAAGTGCAAAGTTTTTAAGTTGTTGATCTAGTACAGGTAATCCCTCACTTACAACAGAGTTCCATTTCGGTAACTCCATCGTAAGTTCTAACATAAGATGAATACCTCATTTTTTTGGTTTCTATTATTATCACTATGTTTAGAAATTAAAACATTGAGCATCTGCAAGTGAATATCTAAGAATGATCACACCAGCAAATTATGCGCTGCAACACTGTATGTGGTATATATTACTAATGACAAGATGCACACAAAAAAGACAGTCACAATTGCTGTTCATCATAACTCAAATATAGTGTTAGTTGGGGAGGGAACTACATGTACAAATCAATGCTACTTCAAAACAAAAATTAAAAATAGTAATAATTGATGACTTACTGACAAACTTATTATAAACATCTATTTTTCAGTTTGGTGAGTTTTGTATGTTAGTAATGATTTGTTCTCAAAATTACAAGTTTAAACTACTCTGGTATAAACCTTAACGTAGATGTAACCATTTGCATCCATTAAATAAATGTTTTAAATTTGACTCTACAAAATTAACTAAACACTTATCATAGTTATGACTACAAAACAGTTTGATGCAGAAAAACCCACTACCAGGGAACTGACTCTAACTCACAGGACCCTTCTAGGACAGACCTGCTCCCTCGGGTTTCTGAGGCTGTAAATCTTTACAGGAGCAGACAGCCTCATCTCTCTCCCTCTGCGCAGCTGGTATGAGTGAGCACTGCTGACCTTGCAGTCAGCAGCCCAGCACTTAATGCACTATGCCACCACCACCAAAACACCTTTTGATGCAACAGTAGTAAAATAAGAGCCCTAGTGATACAATGGACTAAGCATTGTGCTGCTAATGGAAAAGTCAACAGTTCGAATCTACCAGCCAGTCTGTAAGAGAAGGATGAAGCGGTCTGTTTCTGCACAGACTTCCAGCCTAGGAAACCTCATGGATCAGCTCTTCTTTGTCCTATAGCTTTGCTCTGAGTCAGAACTGACCCAATAGCAGTGGGCAGTGATAAAATGATTTTTAAATACATAACTGAACTAACCTATTTTGAGTTCACATTTATTAAGCATTGTCGTTGTTAAGTGCCATGGAGTCTGACTGCTGACCTTGCGGTTCACAGCCCAATTTGTAACCACTACGCCACCAGAGCTCCTTTCATGAACGTTTATTAAGCATTACTCCATGCCAAAAACCAAAACCCACTACCACAGAGTCAATTCCAACTCATCGCAACCATGTATAGGGTTTTTGAGTCTGTCAATCTTAATAAATCCACATCATTCAGCCACACTATCAGCCTTGTGGTTATCAGTCCAGAGCTTATCCTACAGTGCCACCATGCCAGGTAGCTTCAAACAATGATAGCAAAGTATTAATTCATTAACTCTTCCCAGTAACATTAAATGAGGTAAATTCCAGCATTTTCATTTACAAACGAGGAAACTAAGGACAGAGGGGTTAAGTCGCTTGGCTGGCCTAGATCAAACAGGTAGCAAATGGGGCAGCCACAACTGAAACCCAGGCTGATGGGCTCCAGAGCCAGTCCCACCCACCAAGCGAAGGCTGGCCTCCTGTCAGGTCTCCCAGTAGGTGCTTGATGGGCAGTTCCTCACTTAATCATCCCATCAATAGTAGGTAGTGGTGGTGGTTATGTGCCGTGGAGGCGGTTCCAACTCATAGTGACCCTGCACAGGGTTTCCGAAGCTGCAAATCTTTACCGGAGCACAAAGCCTCATCTTTTTCCTGTGGAACAGCTGGTAGCTTCGAATTGCCGACCTTGAGGTTAGCAGCCCGATTCATAACCACTATACTACCAGAGCTCCTTCACTAGGGGCCAAATAACTCCATTTTATTTGAGATTCTGAGGGGCCTGAACTTGTGCCAAAAGGCCAAATCAGGATTTGAATCCAGGGCTCCATAAATCCAAAGCTCTGCACTCTCCACCCCACTCCAGAGGCATGCCCTAGGGCGTGGCTTCACTCACTTGCCACCTGGCTGTGTGACCGTTGACTGGACCTTCCCTTCCATGCCTGTGTTTCGGAGAGAGACCTGCACCCCGGCAGGCCCCAGGGGCTGCCCCTTGCTGAGAACCTGCAATGGAGAAGAAGGTCAGGGGCAGGCCTGGCAGCATGGCTCCACTTCCCACTGCACTGCCCACCCCACGCATACTCTTCAGGGTGGAGTCTGCAACCTTCTGAGGACCAAGGACCTTCTTGAAAAAACAATCAAAGCCATGGACACCTTCCCGAGGGGGGAACATAGTAATACAAAATAATACTCGGTTCCAGTAACTCTAGGATACCATCAGTTAAGGATATACCCCTGGCTTACACACTCCTAGAAAAAATACCCAGGCTGGAGATGCTAATAAAGAAACCCAGACACCAAACTGGAGTGCCAATGGGCCACAATCTCAGGAAGGAATACAGCTACTAGGAAGAAAAAGGCTGCCGGGAAATCTGTGCATATTAACCCTGGAGCTCGGTGAAGGGAGGGAAAACACAAACAAAATCAAAAGCTGCTCAAGCAGCCTGCTGTCATGACCCCACAACCAGGGCTGACTACCAATGCCATCGGTGATAAAATGTGCTCAAGACATCTGAGAAGGGAAGTACAACAACAACAAAAAAGTGCTGTCGAGCTGGGTTTCCGAGGAGCTGCTGGTATTTTTCATTAGCTAACCATGAGGTAAGCAGTCCAATGCTTATCCTTCAGAGCCATAGCAGGACTCCAATCAAAACAATAGGATACGCCATAATAATCATGCCAACAACAGCAGCTTTATTAAGTTTACTGTGAATATGATGGAGTCTTGGCACTGTTTACCTCATGGCTGGCAGTTCAAACCCACCAGCCACTCCTCAGAAACTCTAAACAGGGTTGTTGTGAATCACACCCAGCTCTATGGCACTTAACAATGAATATGATGCTAAATACACTGCACACAGGATTCCACTGAATTCTTGTCAAAGTTCTATGAGGAACTGAGGCAGGGAAGTTA
This sequence comes from Chrysochloris asiatica, assembly GCF_000296735.1. Classification (NCBI taxonomy): domain Eukaryota; kingdom Metazoa; phylum Chordata; class Mammalia; order Afrosoricida; family Chrysochloridae; genus Chrysochloris; species Chrysochloris asiatica. Next base: position 4,411,002 of record NW_006408696.1, on the reverse strand, counting down.
AAGAGAGTTGTTGGCAAAGTCACACAGCTAGCAAGAGACAGAGCAGGGCTCCACTCTGGTGGGTTGGCTCCAGAGTTGGCGTCCTCACCACTCATCTATCCAAGAGGGAAGTCTTCCCCAGCTCTGCCCACATCCCACCCTTTGATCACAGGGGAAGAGCCGTCCGCCACACATGCTGGGGCACGTCTTCCTTCAATTCCACACCACCCACCAAGACCACTCTAGCAGCCTATTTCAAGGTGGGGAAGCAGGGCTGAGAGAATGACTGGTCACCTACACGTGGACTCCTTAAAACACCCAATACATTGCACACAATTCTGTAGAGTTCCCAGACCCTTTTAAAGCGGATCAGTGAATCCCTTGTAGGATCCAAACCTCCAGGTGAAAAAGTGCCTTGTTCCAGGTAAGAGAGACAGTGCATGCTACAGAGCACGTTAGAAATCCCCAAGCTCCAAAGCCACACCTTGCCATTCACAGAGAATCCCGTGAACACAAAGTTGATGTCCCCTCCCTTTGTACAGATGTCAGTGACGCCATCCACATAGAGTTCCACGTTCGTTGGCTCTGGAGAATAAACGGGGGGTACAAGACACAAGAGTAACATTAGCTCTAGGAAACAGTGACCCTAGAGTAACACACTTCATTGTCAATGTTTTGAACATTTAATACACTCGCATGGTTCATAGTTCACTCCCACAGTATGAAGAATCTGGGTGGGGCATCTCCCTCCCACCCCTACGCCCCAACTCTAAACAGAGCCAGCGCTACCTGTATTCGGTACTTTTTAGTCTTTCGGCTGACCTGTAGCCCAAAGGACCACTGGAAATTCAGCAAGCCCCAAGGAGTTTGACTGAATGAGTGCTCACCATGAGCCACTTACTGTGCTAAGTGCATCTACCTACCCCTCACAGCAGCCTTAAGACGTAGGTAGTCAGAGCTGCAATTTAATGAGAGCTAAACTGGAAATGAGGCACAGGAAAGCTAAAGGACTTCCCATGGCCACAGAGTTAGTAATAGCATTTTAATTCAACTCCACAATGTCTGGCTCCAGACCTGTGCCGACCAAGGACATCAGTTCAAGCATTAAAACTGGGGCAACACAGCTCCACAGCCCAGCAGCCCCAAGAGGGTATCAACAGGCAGCACAGTCCAATACTGTGTGTTTCCACTGAACGAAAGTTCAAACCAGAGACAAGGAACCTAACATGTTAGAGGTCAGGCTGATAGTTACCTGTGGGGTAGGGCAGCATGGTCACTGGGTGACTGCGAGTGGGGCACTTCTCAGGTGCTGGCCAAGTTCTAGTCTATGATCTGGGTGACAGTGATGTGGGTGGGCACACTTTGTGAAAAGTCATCATTCTCGACTTGATGAGCACACTTTCCATACTTCTCTCTCGGGCTGCTCGTTTGTTGCTGATGTTTTGTTTTCCCACTCATAGTGAGTTTGTGTGACAGAGTAGAACTGCCCCATGAGTTTCCTAGGTTGGCATCGCTCCATGAGCAGCCAGCCAGGTATTTCCTCCCTCAGAGCAGCCGGTGGAGGCAAACAGCTGACCTACTGGTGAGTAGTCAAGCACTTAATCTTTGTACCCCCTGGGCCCGCTTTAACCATTGTTATTACTGTAGTTGTTGTGTGCCATTCTAATGACCCTGTGGGACAGAGGAGAACTGCCCCATAGGGTCTTCTAGGTGGAAATATTTATGGGAGAAGGGAGCCAGATCTTTTCTCCCACAGATCAGCCAATGGAGTCAAACCGATGACCTTTTGCTTTGCCACGGAGCACTTCACCTTTGCATCACACTAACAACAAACAAAACTGCCATGGAGTCAATTCTGACACTCAGCATAGGGTTTCCAGGGCTGTCAATGTGGATGGGAGCAGAAAGCCTCACCTTTCTTCTGTAGGGTAGCTGATGGGTTTGAACTGCCATCCTAGTGGTGAGCAGTCCAGTGCTTATGGTTAAGTGCCGTGGAGTCAGTTCCGACTCATACGGATCCTGTGTTCTGAGGATCAGCTGGTGGGTTTGAACTTCTGGCCTTGTGGTTAGCAGTCCAGTGCTAATCCTACAGTGCCACAACAGGACTCTCCAGTGCTTACTGCTGTTGTTAAGTGTTGTCAAGTCAGTTCTGACTTGTAGCAACCCTGTATGGCGTTTCTAAGGCATTAAATCTTCATGGGAGCAGAAACCATCATCTTTCTTCTGCCCAGTGCGTATTTGTTGGGTTTAACTCCCCTCCAGCTCTTTGGAATACACCACCAAGGCACCCTGCTGACTAAGAAGTGTAAACAGAAGCTCTCTCACAGGGTCAAGTCAGCACTCGGCCACCTGAGCTTCACTTTACTGCTTTGTGGCAGCTGGCAGCCAACTCTTCCATGTCAAGCTCATGAACAGGCCAAACATGAACAACCATGGCTCCCTCATCCCCTGTTCTCCCCACTCTACCAAAACATCAACAACAGTATCTCTCTCCTCTTCACACACTTCAGTCAGGCCAAACGGGAACCCTCTCATCCCATCTCGAAGGAACACAGTGGTTAAGCCTCAGCTGTGGTTGGAACCCAGGTGCCACTCCATGGTAGAGAAATGCGGCAGTAAGATTCACAGCCTTAGAAACCCTGTGAGACAGTTCTACTCCGTCCTTTAGGGTCGCTGTGCGTCAGAATCGACTCGACAACAGTAGGATTTTGGTGTGTCTTCTGATCTCAACCCCATTCCCACCTCTCCAACTAATCTCCATGAGGGAAAGTCGGACCCTTTGCCTGTATGTGTGCAAAAGGGCTGCGCTGAAGTATTATTATGGGACCCCTCCAACTACCCTGGGAGGCTGGTGCTCTCACACTCCTGAGGAAATAAGAGGTCGACATGGGGAAGGAACTTGTCCAAGGTTGTCACACGGGGACGGCACACCGGTGCCAGATCTTCCGTGTCCTAAGAGAAGCCTTTCATGTCAAAGCTCCTCATTTTTAATGTCATGAGTCATTCGTTTCACAAAAATAAAGAAACTGGAGGCAGCTAAGAAAGCAGCAGCCCTGAGTCAGGAGCAAAGTTGTCTCCCTCCCTGCTTCCCTCCTGAGCGTCTGTCACTTACTGACACTTCAGAAGCACAAGGTCCTGACAGCGCCATAAGCAAGATGCCTATTTTAAGAAAGATGACAGGAAGACTTCAGGTAGCCTTCAGATAAATCCAAACTATTCTAAACTGACAAGAAAAACAAACAAGCCCATTCCCTCATTAGAAGGGAATCCTTAACAGTCCATTCACTCTGCCAATTGAAATTAGTATTCAGCATATAAGTAATCTCTTACAGAGTCTATCTGATTATTAATTCAGTCAGTTTGTTAACTTACCAAAACTCCACCCCATGGGAGGCTCAATCTTCAGAATGAAATCTCCCTGGGGGGGGAGGGGGAGAGAAAATTCAATGTGAAGGAATGAAAATGGGTGACACTTCAACTCGTTTCAGTTTGTGTAAAACTTCTCCACGACAAAGGGAATTCCAAGAGGCGCTCTGTTCCTGTAAACGACAGAGTGCCCTGATTCCCTTTGGTTGTGGCAAACTGAAGGGAAACCAGTCAGCAGATACTGCGCTGAAGTCCCCATGTCAGTTGTTGTTGTTAAGTGCCATCAAGTAGATTCTGACCCACAGTGACCATGTATAGGATTTCCGAGGAGTGGCTGGTGAACTTGAACTGCCAACTTTACAGTTCAAGCCAACACATGTCAGTAAAGAGACTTTATTCAACCACTCATCTTTTGATGCCAAACATACCGTTCTTTGAGCTTCTGTTTACCCCTCACATGCTCTGGTAGCGTAACGGGCTGGTAATATCTAGGTCAGCAGTTCGAAATTACCAGCAGTTCCACAGGAGAAAGATGAAGCTTTTTGCTTCCGTAACGATTTACAGCCTTGGAAGCCCTATGCAGGGTTGTTATGAGTTGGAACTGACTCCATGGCATACCACCACCACCGCCACCTACATTTGCAAGAATTAGCATGAACCTTTAGGAATTACTTAACACTAGGCATTTAACTCCACCATCTCTTCATCAACCCTGACTTCTTTAAATTAATATTTATAGTTTTTTGCTTTTTAATACAGCAAGTTCACCTCTATAAATAAATCCTATGCATTGCACATAAAGGTAGAAGTTCAAGAATGTTCACTGTTCTGCTGCCAATCCTTTTTTAAATCTGAAAAAACCTACTGTACATTACTAAAGAAGTGTTTAAATAAATTACTGTTTTGATCTGACTCTGAAATGCCACACAGCCACTAGAAAGAAGAAATAAACCTTCATGTGCTGATGTGGAAAGCATGTTAAAATATTACCACTGGGTGGCGGAATCAATCTGCAGGATGATTCTTATTTGTGTAACAAAATCAAAAGCAAAACGATGTATATTGACGACTATCACAACTTCCTGTGACTTTAATTATTTCAAAATCACAAGTTTTTTTAACGTGCTCTGTACATAGGAATGTAAGGAGGTGTATGAGTGAGGATGAGCACAGACACACATCGTATGCACAAACATTTCTGTGTTGCACACATGTGTGTGCATGGGTATGTGCAGATGTCTGCCTAACTATAAACACAGAGCAAGCAGTTACAATGCAAACCAAAACCTTTCCCAAAGATTCTCTCTCTTGTTGTTGTTATAAGTGCCATAGAGTCGGTTCCAACTCATAACAACACTGTATCTGGTTTCCGAGGAGCAGCTGATGAGTTTGAACTGCCAACCTTGTGGTCCAGTGCATTATCTGGACCCAAAAGGGGAGCCCTTTGCTCATGCAGGGAAGGCTGATCTCCCACTTCCCATCATAAAAGGAGCCATACAGGCTGACTGGCCTGCCCCCGCCTCTTACCTTATCATACAAGGGGATCATAAAGTAACCGTTGTTTGGGGCGCAGTCTGTCTGGTATTTCAAAGTCCCATGCTTAGTGTACAACTTTATCTGGAAGGAAAGAAAGAATAAAAGTCATTCTACCAACACTAAGAGTTACCTACATATGTCAAGTCTGAATTCAATCTGTCGACGTGCACTTGCTGAGGACGTGTCATATGCTGGCTATTAACATTAGGCTGTAGGGACAGAAAGAAAAATGACCAAGTGTCCTTAAAACAGTATGAGGCCATGACTTTCAGATGAGACCCCATCTAAAGCCTACGCCCAAAGTTCTTATTTGTCAGTACTTCTCAGTTCATTTTAGCGGCGATCTCTGTGCTTGCTCACAGAAACTTCTGGGTCTACACAGAATATTTTCCATTTGTTGTGAGAAAAGTGCTTGTGAAAATGCAGACGCCTGGGCCTCACCTCAGTACTCAACTAGAAGATCGGGGTGGAGGGCCAGGAATTTGCATTCATAACTCTATATGATCCCAAATGCTTACAGTAGCACTCCTCGTCTAAAACCTGCTGACAAGTTAATGCTGACTCAGCGTAACCCAATAGGACATAGAAGTGTCCACAGAGTTTCCAAGGCTGCCAATCTCTACAGTAGCAGACAGCTTCACCTTTCTCCCACAGAGCAGCTGGTGGGTTTGAACTGCCGACCTTAAGGGTAACAGACCAATGCTCATGGCTTCTTAGCATTTATCTGTTGCTGTGCCATCGAGTCATCCCGACTCATAGTGACCTCATATATGGTTCCCAAGGAGCAGCTGGTGGGTTTGAATTGCCAACCTTGAGGTTTGTAGTCCAATGATTATCCAATCACACCAGGACTCCACTTTTCATTTTCTACTTGACTTTCATTTCCAGGACAAAAACATACCAGAAAGACACCTACTATGCATCTCATCCTCAGTAAGTCCCTAAGATGCTTACCAGACGAGAAGTGCTAACCCACCAAGACGCCCACATCTGTGCTGTCCAGTTCTTCACAGACCCACTGGGTGACCCTGGGTGAATCCCTTCACCTCCTATGGTCCTCTTGCTTCATCTGCACAAAGAAAGCCAACCTCCCTTCACTGGGGCTGTGCAGTCACAGTAATGCTTAAGATACACCCCATCCTGAGTAGGGGCTCAACCAAAAAGTCATCTGAATGACTACTTTAAACATCTCTCAGAAGAAAAAGGCCACATGGGATAATGAGCAAGACAGAATGAATTCAAGGAATGCTTCAAAAATCTACCTGCATGGCATAACCACTCTTGAGTTTCTGCATCCGAAAGCAAGAGTGGTTGGATCTAATGACCTCTAAGGCCCTCACCTCTGAAATGAAAATGCTCTGTGACCGTGAAATAGAAATGACAGATAGTCAGGGGTTCTCAGAGTCCCTGTCTGACCAGCTCGGCAGACACAGAAAGCCACAAACTCCCAATATGCACTCCTGAGAAAGGAAAAGTCTGAAATTGTGCATGGACTGGAAGCCTCCTATGGGCAATGACCACAGTTTACTCTCCCGTGAACATACATGGGGCAGTGTCTCGTTTACTAGGTACTAAATAAATATCTGATGCATTTGCTTCAATTCCAATGCATGCATTTAAAGGAGGGACTAGAATGTACCTGTCTCCACCATAGTCCCTACATGGTGCAAATGGTTAACATGCTTGGATGCACACCTAAGAAAGGTTGGAAATTCAAATCTACCCAGGTGTGCCCCAGAAGAAAGATCTGGTAATCTACAGCTGAAAAAGTAGTAACTGAAAAGCCTCGGTTCTATTGTAACACACATGGGGTCCTCAAGAGTCACAATCAACTCAACAACAACTTGTACAGGGACTAGGTAAGTAATATCAAAGGGCATTAATTTAAAGGGAAGATGGATCACTACTTAAGCCTAGTCACATTTTACCTCCCAAAGAGCCCTTGTGTTTTCAAGAAGCCAGAAAAATCCATTTAAAAAAAAAAAAAAAATGTGAACTCTCCACACTGATAAATTAGTGGCAACTGAGAAAATTTCTTTTTAGCAATACGAGCCATTGTCAGAGAGTAGAATGTTAGTGCCATGTGGGCAGGGATTATCGTCTATTCTGTTCTCCACACCTAGGGCAAGGCCAGGCAAATGCATGGTCCTAATCATGTGTGGCGCTGTGGGCTAATGCGTCAGACTGCAAAGTTGTTTGAACTGCAAGGTCAGTGGTTCAAGCTCACCAGCTGCTCCTCATAAACCTATATAGGGTCACTATGGGTCAGAACTGACTCCATGGCAATTCACAACAACAAATCATGGTTGTGGACTAAATGAAAACCATGTGACGTCATCGAGCTGGGAAGAAGGCTGGAGAAGAGTGAAGGTGTATTTGGACACAAAAAAATGCAATCGAGAAATGACTGTGATTCACTGAGAATCAATATAGAAAAGAAGTTGCACATTATATCTTCCTTACAACATATAGAAAAATATATGTTGTATTCCAGATGGATTCCACATGAACATTAAGATGACGAAAATTTCAAGAGAAAGGTTGTGAAATATCCTGACTATTTATCTTTCATACAGTACAGATCAAGACACAGGATCACAATTAAGATGGACATGGAGATTATAGAGCTGAAATGTCCAATTTCATCATCAGAAATTATGAAAGGAGGATTGTCTACACCCAAGAGGTTCAAGGGACATACTTCATGCTGGTCACAAAACTACACCCTCTTCTTGAGGGTGAAGGATAGCAGCTGTCCAGCCTCGCCTTTCTCCCAAAGTCCCCGGAAACTACAAGTTGTAAAGGCAGCTTCTGAAGTGCCCTGCACTCACATACCAAGAGCAAACCCAGTGGGTGGTGGAGGCTCCTACAAGCTCCTGCCAGCAGAACCTAGGAGCCCCACCATTGCCAGTGGGAGGTGTCATTAGACATCCGACACATCTTAGGAGAAAAAAAAGGATAGAGGAGCAGCAGACCAGAGGCCTCAAAGATCATCCTGATTCTCTTTAGGAAACATTGGGTGCTGGCTTCTGCTGCTTCCCGCCCAACATCCCCCTCATCACCCATATCTGAACACTGGGCTCAGAGCAAGGCTAGGTCAAAATGATAGTGGGGTACAGGGTCTAGTTCCTAAACCTTATCCCCACTGCTCAGCAAACGCTTTGCAGAAAAAGGCTCCTACACTCACTGCTCAGCTGTTGGAATGTTTTCAGATCACTCTTGGGGCTGTTCTGCTCCAGCGCCCCTTCTCTTCAGGACCTCCCAGTCTCTTCATTTTCTACCCAAACACCTCCCTAGTACCTGTTCTTTGCCACTTCCTCTTCTCTCAGGACCCCAGAAGAGACGCACCCCTGCAACAGGTCCCTTCCCATCCACCCCAACCCCCATTAGTCCCTCTTTCTCCCCACAAAAGCACCAACTAAACAGGACTTTACAGGGCACACAGCCCCACGGGGTCCACCCAACCAGCACCCAATCAGGCAGTCCGCGCAGTTGCCAAGCCTTCATTTGCAGAAGAAACAGAGGCTCAAGATGAAGGGATGGAAGGGGCGACATGTTGAAAACACAGGTTTGCAGCCCTAGGAATTCCAACACTAATGTGCTAGGTCAGGATCGCTACCACGAGAATCCGTGTCCTTTAAAAGTACCCCAGAGTGGGGAATTCTGGGAAGAGGCCTGTTCTAGAATGAGCTGTCAGCTCATCTCCAGGTCCGAGGACACCGGCTCGGCGAACTCTGCCTTTCAGAGGGACTGGGCTCTGCGTCCTGCGGAGACTGGGCTGTAGGAGGTCTGGGGTCTGGATCTGGGGGAGTCTCCATCTTGCAAGGTCTGGGGAAAGTCCTGGGCCACCATCAGCGTCACCGAACATGCCCCTCACACCCTGGGCACACATGATAAGAAGTACCGCTCTGGGAGAGGTAAGGAGCCCGCGGGACGCAGAACTTTGGGAAAAGAAAGAGAATCCGAGAACGGGCTGGCGGAAACTGCGGCCCAGAGAGACTGAGCGACTGGCCCGGGGTCACACAGCGCGCGGGCCGGCCGCTCACCTCGATGAGCGAGTAGTTGATCTCCACGTCCGACTTGACGAAACCCCCGCAGCCCACCACGATATCCTCGGAGCCGAGCGCCGGTCCCACGACGCTCAGCAGCACCAGCAGCAGCACGACGGCGACCATCACGGGCCCCACGTTCCAGCACGCCCGCATGGCCCGGCCTCCGGCGCCCGACACTCCGCAGGCCGCGCGGTCCCGCCCCTCACAGCGCTAGCCGCTGGCTCCTTCTTCCTCTTCGGGCGGCTGACAGCACAGGGCCCGCCCCCGCCGCTGCGCATGCGCGCTCCCACCCACAGCCACACTGCCAGGAAAGAGTACCACGATGCGAGCTCAGGGACAGGACTAGACCACGTTCGCCCTCTGCAGGCACGGAGGACTCTGCACAACGTGCATGCACACAGGTGCAAAATCTGAAAGCCGAACGTTTGGGTTCAATTCGAAACTACCAGCTGTTTCTCAGGAGAAAGATGAGACTTTCTGATCCCCTAAACATTTACATCTGCTGCACAAGACCTTTTTAAAGTCCTGAAGAACAAAGATGTCAGCTTGAAACTTAGGTGCACCTGACCCAAGCCATGTTGTTGTTGTTGTTGTTAAGTGCCATCGAGTCGGGTCCGACCCATAGCGACCCTGTACAGGGTTTCCGAGGGTGTAAATCTTTACGGGAGTAGAAAGCCTCATCTTTCTCCCGCGGAGCGGCTGGTAGTTTCGAACCGCTGACCTTAAGGTTCGCAGACCCAAGCCATGGTATTTTCAATAACCTCATATGCATGAGAAAGCTGGACAGTGAATAAGGAAGACCATAGAAGAATTGATGTTGGAGGAGAATATTGAAAGTGCCATGGGCTGCCAAAAGAACCAACAGATCTGTGTTGGAAGAAGTGCAGCCTGAGTGGTCCTTGGAGGCCAGGATGACCAAACTTTGTCTCTCATATTTTGGACATATTGACAGTCACTGGAGAGGGATATCATGTTTGGTAAGGTGGAGGGTCAGAGAAAAAGAGGAAGACCCCTAGAGAGATGGATTGGCAAAGTGGCAGCATCAATGGGCTCAAGCATGGCAACAGTTGTGAAGTTGGCCCAGGATTGGGCAGTGTTTCGTTCTGTTGTGCATAGGGTCGCTATGAGTCAGTACGGACTCGATGGCACCTAACAACAACAACAAACATTTATAGCCTCGGAAACTACGGTTATACCACAGTTACCATTAGTCAGTCCCGACTCCACAGCACATAACCACCACCACCACCGCCAACACCAACTATCAGAGCAGGGAAAGTAAAGAAACCCTGGTGGCGAGGTGTATAAGCGCTGAGCTGCTAACCAAAAGATTGGCGATCTGAACCCACCAGCCACTCTACGGCAGAAAGCTATGGCAACCTGCTTTCCAAAAGACTTACAGTCTGGAAACCGGTGGGACAGTTCTTCTCTGTTCTATACAGCCACCATGAGTTGGAAACGACTTGATGACAATGGTTTTTTTTAAAAAGGAAAAAAAAAAAAAAAAAAGCACCTCTTTTTACTATCTTGAGCATGAATCTCTGGTTTGTTTTAGCAAACTACTAGGGCATTGCATGAAGAAATGCTAGCCTAAGGAAACGTATTGACTTACAGAATGGAAAACTGAGGCCCAGAGAGGAAAAGGACTTGTCTAGTGCTGTGAACATTCAACTACTATTCACAGTTGAAAATAGGAATGGGGATTTTTGCATCCAGTTCTTGGCTTAGCCCAATTTATTTTTTGTGTTCTGAATTCTTGAACAAAAAGCTGTTGAAGTCAATTTGTTCCCTACTCAAAACAACCTTGTAGGACAGAGAAGAACAGCCCCATAGGGCTAGAAATCTTTACAGGAGATGACTGCTCATTTTTCTCCTGCAGAGCAGCGGTTAGGTTCAAACCCTTTCAGTTAGCAGCCACATGCCACACCAAGGCTCCTGTTGTTACTGTTAAGTGTCATCGAGTCGGTTCCGACCCATAGCAACCCTGTATAAGTTTCCAAGGAGCAGCTGGTGAGCTTTAACCACCGACCTTGCTGTTCAAACAAATTTTGCAATCCAGTGCATTAACCCACAGCACCATATCAGGACTGCAAGGCTCCCGTGTGGAGTTCTAAAAAAAAAAAAAAAAACACAAAAGCACTTCCATTGAGTCGATTCCTACTCATTGCTACCCTGTAAAGGATTTCCAAGGCTTTTGGGAGCAGAAAACCTTATCTTTCTCCCACATAGGATTTGAATTACAATTAGCAGTTCAGTGCTTATCCTACAGAGCTTATCCTACAAACCTACAGGGATGCAATTCTTCACTAGAGCTGACGGAACTTGGGTTTGTCTGTCTGAAAGAGCTGACATTTTCATTACTTTTATTTTTTTAATGCACATTCAGGGAAGAAAGAAAGTAAAAAGAAGGGAATCAGGAAGTTGTTGTTAGCTATGATTAAGGCTTCAGTACATTTCCATCTTTCCATCTCTGCATTTTTATTTCATCAAGCCATTTTCCTAAAAGAAGTAATGTGTCACAGTTTACTTTAAAACTCAGGGGAGGAAGGTAAAAGATATTACTTCCTTCTCTTCCATCATTTAGGCGCCTACTGTTTGTTTATTTTCAAAAATGCTATCACAGCCTATTCGATATTATAATCTCTTTTTTCAGTTTGTATTTAAACACCATCTTTTCATATCAATATACTTCTACAACAGCATTATAACCACTACTGAGTGAAATAATAAAAATTATAATAATTTTGTTGTTACACGTCATTGGGTCTATTTCCTGCCATAGCGACCCTGTGTAGGCTTTCCAAGAGGCAGCTGGTGGGTTTGCATAAACAACTTTGCAGATAGTTGTTGTTGTTGTTGTTAAGTGCCATCGAGTCGGTTCCGACCCATAGCGACCCTGTACAGGGTTTCCGAGGGTGTAAATCTTTACGGGAGTAGAAA
>NW_006408696.1:4383279-4399029 GCF_000296735.1 Chrysochloris asiatica | reverse complement strand
AGAAAGCCTCATCTTTCTCCCGCGGAGCGGCTGGTAGTTTCCAACCGCTGACCCTAAGGTTCGCAGCCCAATTCGTAACCACTAGTCCAATGCTTATTCTTCAGCACCACACCAAACATTGGCTGTCTACTCAATTCTTACTCATAGTGACCCTAAGACAAAGAACTGCCCTAGAGGATTTCCTAGCGGCTCTGTGGAAACCCTATACAGGGTCACTATGAGTCGGAACCTACTCTGACGACACTCACCAACATTGATTACTTACTCAGTACCTGACACAAAGCTAAATGCCTATTAATTATTTAAATTATTTACAGACAGTGTCCTTCCCATGCATATGAGGAGACTGTCCTTCTAACCGGAGTCTGCAGCCTTGCCCGGTACCCAGGTGGTTCCTGTTGTTGGGCACTTTGTTATTGCATATTATGAACGTGTATAGGACTGTTAGGTTCATTTATCAAGTTACTTTTTGTAAGGATAATACTTGCTGTGGGGGAGGAAAAACTGGAGTGCTCCTGCACTTTACAGGGTCCCAAATTTCCTCCCACCTAGCCCGGGGCGAATGCTTGGGCCTCCCGGAGTGCCCCCTCCACCTCGCCGGGTTGCACACCTTTCTCGCCCCACCCCCACTACGCAGACGGACCTTGCCCGGGGGCCCTCCCGATCCTGGAGCTCGAATCCCGGCCAGGCCTGCTCCGCCCCGCCCCTTCCCGGGCCGTGAGCGCAGCCCAGGAGGCTGTCCAGGAGCAGACAGATTAACCGACTGGCAGACGTACGGACTGATGGCCACGCCAGGCGAGCCCTGCGCGGGGCGGGGGGTGAGTGCCCCCATCCTGCCCACTCTTCTTTCCCCAACCAAAACTGAAGAGGGGACAGACCCTAGCCCCCCAGGCCTTTCTGCCCCACCGCCCACAAAACTACAGAGGAGGACAGCCTCTTTGACCAAGCCCCTCTAAAAGAGTTTCTAAGGACAGTGACCACTTATTTACATAAAGCTAGTGCCTTCCTCCCAGCCCCCATCCACTAACCCCAAGGACCTTTCCAGTCCCACAGACCCCCTACCTCTCCTGCTTCCTCTCTCATCCCAGATAAGGAAAAGGCTAGTGGGGGCAAGTGGGGGAGTAAAATAAGAGAATCTACTTCACAGGATTCAGGCCCTGTGAGTAAGCAACTAATAATAAACTCCAAACTAAATCTATTGCTGTTCAGTCCACTGAGATTCATGTGACCCAATGTGTCAGTAGAACAGCACTCCATAGTGTGTTCAAAGTTGTGGCATTTCTGAAGAGCTCCAAGCCTGTCTTGCAGTGTATCTCTGGGTGGGTTCCAACCAGCCTTACAGTTCGCAGTCAAGCATTGTTACACTCTTAATTGAGGACTCCTCCCGTCCAGCCTGTGCTCAGGGCTTTCCTGGTGGTGTTGTTGGTAATGGCTTTGAACAAGGACCTTTAGGTTAGGGATCCAGTGCTCATCCTACAGCAACACATCAGGACTTCTTTGTTGTTGTCGAGTGCCATCGAGTCAGTTCCAACCCATAGCGACCCTGTACAGAGTTTCCAAGGAGCAGCTGGTGAACTTGAACCACCAACCTTGTGGTTCAAACCAACTTTGCAATCCACCAAGTTAACTCACAGCGCCACACCCAGACTCCAGGACTCCATTGGTGGTGGTGGTGGTGGTGGTGATGGTGGTTATGTGCCGTGGAGTCGGTTCTGATTTATAGTGACCCTGCACAGGGTTTCCAAGGCTGCAAATCTTTATGGGAGCAAAAAGCTTCATCTTTCTCTTGTGGAACAGCTGGTAGTTTTGAACTGCTGACCTTGAGATTAGCAGCTCATTTCATAACCAGTACACTGTGAGAGCTCTTTCCAGGAATCCTTTAGCCCACTTAATACAACCCTGTAAGATCAGCACCAGACTGCAAACCACAAGGTCAGCAGTTCAAATCCACCAGCCGTACCTGGGAAATGAGTCGCTATGAGTTGGAACCTACTCGACAGCATTTAACACAACACCAACAATCTCCCTTTAAGGAGCCTTGGTGGTGCCATGGGTTAAGCATTGTGTTGCTAACCCAGAGATTGGTGGTTCAAACCCACCGGCTGCTCCATGGAGAAAGATAAGACAGCCTGCTAACATAAGGGTTTACAACCTGGAGTAAACCAGAGCAGTTCTGCTTAATCCTTCAGTGACCCTTTAAATCAGAATCCACTTGTCAGTGAGTGTTTGGTAGCTCCCTTTTTGCAGAGAAGGAAACTGAGGCACAGAGAGGTTGACGGTCACACAGCTGGCGAGTGGAGTGGCAAACCAGAGAAGTTAGTGGAGGGGTGACATAAAGTAGCAGGGAGGGAACTACAGGGTCATGTCCTCTAAACTTCATAATCAAATTTATTCTAGGACCGAGAAGGCCAGCAGAGTGGGTGGGGTAAATATCACAGATCAAGACTCCAGAGAGCAAACTTTGGGGTCAGAGGACTCTGACACTTGCTATTTGTGTAGACCCGTTTCTGTGCCTCAGTCTCCTTGTCTGTTATAGGGAGACAGTAACTCCTGCCTCCTAGAGTTGATAATAAGGATTTCCTTCTCAAGACCCAATCAGGTGGGTTCAAATCCCAGTACCACTACCTTCCAGCTAAGTGACGCTGGGCAAGTTACTCAAATTGCTCATCTGCAGAATTAGGATTAAAAATTAGGATAAAAACTGCATCTAACTTGGCATATTTTCATTTATGTGTTCAGTGTCCAAAAGTTGCCTGGACCCCTTGGCAATTGAGTATGTACCTCCTGTTATCGAAAGTTTCCTGCCTTTCCCTCAGGTCTGGAACCACACGGAGCCCGCCGCTGCCCACCTGCTGAACCTGTGCTTCCTAAGAACAGCTGGGGTGTGGGTGCCCCCCATGTACCTTTGGATCCTTGGCCCTGTCTACCTCCTCTACATCTACCGGCGTGGCAGGGGCTATCTCCGGATGTCCGCTCTCTTCAAGGCTAAAATGGTAGATGTCACCAGATGGACCCCAGGACCAGTCAATGGGGAGGAGCAGGGGCCAGGCAGAAACCCCAATGTGGAGCAGACAGGGTGGGGACAAGAAGGGAATCTGTTAGCCAACATCCCAGTGACCACAGAGAAAAGAATAGTACAAGATCCCCCCCAAACTGATTTTGTAATTATGAAAATTCATTGATACCCCAAAGCACGCGCAGGGTCCTAGACAGCTTACAACTGCCACCACCAAGTGTGGAATGTGCACCCTCAGGATGGTGGTAGGGCTGAACTCTTAAAATATGTTAACAGTTACAGATTTATTTTTATGTTTCCCCTCTGGCAATCCTGAAGAACAAGCACTAAAATGGTTATATGTTTATCTTAAAGAAGTCTGGGTGGCGCAATTGTTAAGGACTCAGCTGCTAACAAAAAGGTCAGTGGTTCAAATCCACCCAGTAGCTCCAAGGTGGAATGGCCTGGCCATCGGCTCCTATCAAGTCTACAAAGTAGGAAGTCCCTTGGAGGAGTTCTACTCAGTCACCTGGGGTCTATATGAGTCAGAATTGACACCACAGGACATAACAACACATGTTTATTTTAGTTTGTTATGCATACTCTGGGATTATAAGCCTGTCCCTTCTCCTCATCCATCTCCTTCTCCTGCAGACTTTTCCTTAAAGGGTTAAAAGGAGTCCCCATTGAATCTGATCTGACCCACTCTGCCCTAATTGTAGGACAGAGTAGAACTGTCTCAGTGTATTCAAGACTAATTTTTACAGAAGCTGACTGCCTTTCTTCTTTGGAGTGGCTGTTAGATTTGAACCACCCACCTTTGAGTTGTGCCCTGGTGTGACATTGTAGGATTATCACTGAACTGGTAACCTCAAGGTCATCTGTTCAAATCCGCCGCTCTCAGAAACTCTACATAGGATTTCTACAAGTCAGAACTGAACTGACTCAATGGCCCACAACAACACCCACCTTTTAGTTAGCAGCCGAATACTTACCCACTGTACTACCAGAGCTCTTTAAAATCTGCTACCAAACCTATGACGTAATATCAAGTCAATTTCTACTCACAGCAATGGAGACTTTTCTTCTTGCTTTAATAGTAGGCATTGAAAGAGACTTGCAAAGGGGTATCACCTTTCACCCTGTGAGTAAATTCCGTCTCGATCTGTTGAAACATTGAGTTCACTCAGGTCCTGGTTATGTTGAAACTGGTCTGCAGCCATCTTTATGGATTTTCTGAATCACTTGTCACTGTGAAATGATGACACCAGTTCATTAGTGCACCCCCATCTCAGCTGAGGCAGAACCACTGCCCAGTTGGACCCAAGCTACTACCCGGATGCTGCAGTCTTTGTTTTACCCAGTAGCCTTATCAGAGCCTGTCTCCCCAGGTAATCGGGGCCACCCTGCTAGTCCTGAGTACCTCTAGGGTGGCTGTCTCACTTTGGAAAATTCAGCGGAGAATGCCTGAGGCCCCGGAATTCTTAATTCACCCCACTGTCTGGCTCATCACGATGGTAAGGCCTCCCCCACCCAAGCTAGGAGCCCCCCACTTTCCTAGAGCTGCTTTTCTAGCCCTGGTGGAGGGTGAGGCACCATGGAGCAAAGCACCCTTCTCACCCCCTGCTTCAAGGGGCCCTTCCTCACTCTCTCATCCAGACGCTAGCCCTGTTCATTATCCACGTGGAGAGGAAGAAGGGGGTCCAGGCTTCTGGGGTGCTTTTCGGGTACTGGCTGCTCTGCTGCATCTTGCCGGCCACCAGCATTGCCCAGCAGGCCTCTGGAGGGGTAAGTAGGGGTCTGGGCCACCTCGGGAAACCAGTATGGTAGTTTCAGATCTTGGGTTACATCTGTCTTTCTTTTCTTTCCATACACAACTTACTCTCTACCCAGACACCCACCCAAACCACTGTCACTATGTCAGTTCCGACTCACAGTGACCCTATACAGCAGGGTGGGGAACCTTTTTTCTGTCAAAATTCATAACATCATTCTCAGGCCATACAAAATTATCAACTTAAAAATTAGCCTGCTATATTTTGTCAAATATTTAATTAGCTCATCCCTGATGTGGAGTCCTGGTGTGGTGTTGTGAGTAAATACTGTGCTGGACTGCAAAGTCAGTTTGAACCTCAAGATTGGCGGTTCAAGCTCACCAGCTGCTCCTCGGAAACCATATACAGGGTCGCTGTGGATCAGAACCGACTCAATGTCACATAACAACAACAACAACAACAAATGTGATGACTAGAACTGTAGTTCCCTTGGCAGGACCAGACTAAATGATTTCATGGGCCTTATACAGTCTGCAAACGAGCTCTGGTAGCGTCATGGTTACAAGTCAGGCTGCTAACCTCAAAGTTAGCAGTTCAAAACTACCAGCTGTTCTGTGGAAGAAAGATGAGGCTTTCTGCTCCCATAAAGATTTACAGCCTCAGAAACCCCATACAGGGTCGTTATGGGTCAAAACCGACTCCACAGCACATAACCACCACCACCACCATACAGCCTGCAAGCTGGACGTTCTCTATCCCTTCTGTATAAGGTCGCTGTGAGTCAAAACCAACTTGCCAACACTTAACAACAACAACATATAGTAAATCTAATAGAAGGATTTCTGGATGATCTCAGCTCTTACTGGCCAAGCTGATGCCCTGTACCCATTCCTAAACCAATCATGCTTGCCAGGCACCTAAAATATACTCATGGGCCAAGTGTGGCTCATTGGCTGCCCCTTAGAGTGGAACCACATACCAAACCATGGGGAAAGAACCCTAGACGGTAGAGCCAGATAAAGGGGTCGTGAAGCAACCACGGAGTGGCATCCAAAGCTCACAATTTGGGTCACAGAATCTGTGTACCCTTGAGCATGGTGCCACCGCTTCTCTGAGCCTTTGTTTCCCTGTTAGCTGGGGCCAGGAGCTGAGGAGGGACTTGATGGGAAAGTGTACGTAAATGCTCTCGGATGTGCTGAAGGCCAAGTCTTTGTTCAGTCAGACCAGCTCCCTTGTCCATAAACCAGAACACACTGGCCAGGCAGATGGGAGACTGGGGTGGGAACTGGAATGTAATAAGGTGGCACAAGGGGAAAGGCAATGTGTCCCTTCAACTCACATCCAAGTGGTTGTTGGCAAATCCCAGGCATGGCTCTGGCTCAACAGTTATATGGACAGAATGTATGTAAGTCAGGTGCTTATGACTCTGGATATCCAAGAATGCTGGGAGACTGGTTTTCAAAACCTGTGACCTTACTGTGGTAGTGTTTCCACCTGCAGAAACCCTATTCAGCCTCAACTATCTTCCCCTCAAGGGCACCCCCTCTAACATCTGATTCTTACGAGGCCCAGCAGGCTGACTTCTGCCTGCCTAGCCTCAGTGGAACTTCTCCTTTCTCACCCACAGGGCTTCCAGAGCGATCCTTTTCTCCACCTGTCCACCTACCTGTGTCTGACTCTAGTTGTAACGCAGTTTTTGCTGTCCTGCTTTGCGGATCAACCCCCCTTCTTTCCTAAAGAACCCCAGCAGTCTGTAAGTTACCAGATCTCCAACACATGCCGCCCTTGTTCCTGCTCCACAGGTCTCTTGTCTCTCCAGGTGACCTAAGAGATTTAAACTATCACATTGTGGGGGCCATGTCCGACTTCCTTTGGCTTGACAAGAGTGAAAGAGAATCAAACTATTGAGTCCAAGGTCAATTTGATTCAGTCCAAGGTCAATTCCAATGAAGTGAGCATGCCTCCATTCAACAAACCTTGACCCTATTCTGACACCAACCATCCCTTCCACAGCACACCCTGCTTCACATCTGGGTTCAACAAGTCATTGGAATGGCCACGCAGAACTCCCAACAAAATTCATGATTATAGCGCTTATAAGGAACGAGAACAGGGTACAATTCAGGATCAGAAAAACTTCAGACGCAGAAGTTTTTCAATCAGGAATGTCTCTTGTCTGCCATACTGCCATACATCTTACTCTTGTCTTCGGCCTCTCAGCCATGTGGTCACTTGGCTGCTTCCCTGTTTTGGCAAGTTTTACAAAGTTCTTTTAGCCAAACTGAGAATCCCCAGAGGGCATATCCTGCAAGCCAGTTGTCTGCCCACAGGCATTCAGCTTTACTCAGTCCATGGGCCTAGAGTCCTCAGCTGCTCTGTTTCTCCATGCGCCCACCTTTGCTGTCACCTATGCTGTGGGCCACTTTTCTAAGGAATCTCAAGCTCCACTCATGTTCTCCCTTCTTTATGGTCCTGGAATTGTCCATTCTTGCTTCTGAGATGGCTCCTTTTAAACCTAACCGATAGCAAAACTAACCAATCCCAGCCTGAGAGTCCTGTACACCTCATTTGCATGATCCCACCCAATCACTTGGTGTGAATTAAGAAGACATTGGGTAGAAAAGCTAATTCATGGCACCACACATTGGTTTTAACTCATTTAGTCATTCTGCAATTGAATATTAGGTATTGAATATGCACTTTATTTCAGGGGTCACCTAACTTTTTCCATACTGGACTAGATAGTAAATATTTTAAACTTTGCTGGCCAAATGATCTCTACCACAATAGCTCAACTCTGCACAAAAGCAGCCGTGGGTAATAGGTAAACAAACGAGTGTGGCTGTGTGCCAGTAAAACTTTATTTGCAGAAACAGGCCGTGGGCCAGGTTTGGCCCTTGAGCCATAGTTTAAGGACCTCCGTTCCATGGCCCAGCTAGCTGCTGAGTTCATGGTCCTCAAGAGTATCAACAGGCAACCCTCAGCTAGTCTGATAAGTTAGGAAAGACTTTTTGAGGAAGACACCATTGAGCTGAGATCACAGAAAAAGATGTTCATGTTGTAAAATTCAGTATCAGGACATTTTAATTTTTTTTTTTGCCAGTTGGAATGGTAGGTAATGTTAAGCATTGGTAGCAGGCTCTGATGGTGGAGACATGGTGAAAAGGGTCCTCTTGGAGGAAGTGAACGGGCAGTCTTTCTAGATAGAATAGCTGATGAAATCACAGGGTACCTTCCTGGTCCCTCCTTACCATAATCACTGTGGAGTATGGCTGATGACATGGGGTCCTTCTTTGGAGAACATTTTGATCTCTATAATAAGGACAGTGTTTCTCAGTACTTGTTAGTCCTGGGTACTATCAGCCTGGGGCCCAATCTCTTTATGTCCTGTTTGCCAGGAAACGTTGGGCCCAGTGTACCCATTTCAGGTCACCACCATGTGTATTTTCAATGATTAAACTCATGGCCAGTTCATCCTGTTTTCCTGCCATTGGTTTTCCTCACCACACACTCATCTGGGAATGTGCGATCCAGGCCTCCCGCTCCCTGTCTTTGATCTTTTCCAGAATCCTTGTCCAGAGGCGGGGGCCTCTTTCCCCTCCAAGGTCCTGTTCTGGTGGATTTCTGGGTAAGTAAAGCGGCAGGGCAGGGGCTGGGATGGTGTTCCCACCCACTTGCTCTTGCTTCTTCCCTTCCTCATCACAGCTATCCCACCCTAACTCTGAGGGTCCCCCAAAGCTGACAGACCAGCCAAGCTTCAGCCAGCCAGCCTCACTTAACCTCTGAGTCTGTTTTTTTTTTTCTTATCTGTAAAATGGTCAAGAATAAGGCAGACTCATCTGAGAATTAAATAAGATGATCTTGGTAAACTGAGGACAAAGCCAAAATCAAAATCACTGCCCCCGAGTCGATTCCAAATCATAATGACCCCATACGACTGGTTTCTCACCACTCATCTGTCAGTTTGCCGTACTTGTGACAAAGTACTTGTGAGTTGCTGTGATTCTGGAAGCTGTGCCACAGTCAAGAAATCAAACGACGTATTGCATTAGGTAAAGCTGCTGTACAAGACCTTTTTAAAGTGTTGAAGAGCAAAGATGTCAGCTTGAGGACTAAGTAAGGTGCGCCTGACCCAAACCATGGTGTTTTCAGTAACCTCAGATGCATGCAAAAGCCAGACAGTGAATAAGGAAGACTGTAGAAGAATTGATGCTTTTGAGTTATGATGTTGGAGGAGAATATTGAAAATGCAATGGGCTGCCAAAAGAACCAACAGATCTGTGTTGTAAGAAGTGTAGCCAGAGTGCTCCTTAGAGGCCAGGATGGCCAAACTTCATCTCTCATACTTTGGACATATTGTCAGGAGGGACCAATCGCTGGAGAAGGATATCATGTTTGGTAAGGTGGAGGGTCAGAGAAAAAGAGGAAGACCCCCAACAAGATGGACTGGCAAAGTGGCAGCATCAATGGGCTCAAGAGTAGCAACAATTATGAGGTTGGCCCAGGATCGGGCAATGTTTCAGTCTGCTGTGCATAAGGTCGCTATGAGTCAGTACCAACTTGATGGCACCTAACCACAACAATGACATGACAGTTTTCTGAGTCTGCAAATGTTTAAAGCAGCAGGCTGCCTCATCTTTCTCCCACAGAGCAGCTGGTAGGTTTGAACCACTGTCCCAAGAGGTTAACCACTGTGCCACCAGAGCTCCTTTGTCAACTGAGAAGTGTCTTACAAAAATCAGTTTTCATTTTATAGAGGAGCCAGCAGAGGTGCAAAGAGGAAAGTGACAAGCTTAGGGCCACACAGCCATCCACCAGGGGGACGACAGATGGGGCCACTCCTGTTCACCCTCTTTTACAGGCTGGTCTGCAGGGGCTACAGGAGGCCGCTGAGACCAAAAGACTTCTGGTCGCTTGGGAAAGAAAACTCCTCAGAAGAACTTGTTTCTCAGCTGGAAAGGGAATGGATGAGAAACCGGGCAAGGTGAGCGCATAGAAGTAAAGAGTTCAGCTGGATGTTGGCACTCATCATTTGGCCCCAAATGCGACACCCCCTGTGACCCTACTCCCGTTGATCCCACAAGCATTCCTTGATTAGGCCCAAGATACAGTTTTTCCTGGAGTGTTTTGCAGATTCCAGAAGGAGCCTGACAAATGGTGAAGTCTTTGAGGTCTCAGAAGGAAGTAGTCATGGTGGGGAGGCAGGCAGGAGACAAAGTATTTTAAGTCTGGTGGGATGAAGAATTGTACAGCTGCCTGTGACACTCAGGCACGTACTCATTTATTGTTGTTGTGTGCTGTTGAGTCAGTTTTGACTCACAATGACCCTGTAAAGGGTTTCTGAGGGCGTAAATCTTTATAGAAGCAGAAAGCCTCATTTTCCTCCCGCTAAGCAGCTGGTGGATTTGAACTGCTGACCTTGTGATTAGCAGCCCAGTGCGTAACCCACTACACACCAGTGCCCCATGTATTATGAAACCTTAGTAATTAACTTCCTAGACCTCAGTTTTCTCACCTGATTCATGAAGATGTCATTAGCTCCTAGCTCAGAGCCTGTAGGGTATGGAGACAAGACACTTCATAGAAAAGGATTTATTGAAATCTTGGGAGATGGTCAGAACTCACGCATATTAGTTTATCCTCCAGAACTGGGTCTAACTCCTTCCAGAGCTATCTACCCTGCCTCACTTTTTTTTTTTTTTGGTTTGTCTTTAGCCTTTTTTTCCCATTGTTTTTTGTTGATTATATCATTTTCCTTGTTTTAAATAATATTTATTTTTGTTGGCAATATACACAACCAAACCTCTACCCATCTGCAATTTCTACAGTGACGTTCGGGACCTACTTCACATTGTGTCAAACTTTTCACGGTCATCACCCATATTGTTTCATCCCCATGAATTTAGTCTCTCTGTCCCTTAAAGTTCTAATCTGTGCTTTGGGGTAACTGTCAATTGTCAGCTGACACTCATATAGCTAATTTGTTATATAAGCACCATGCTCGAGACACTATTAATTTGGTTAAATTATAGTTTAGTCTAACAATGTGTTCATGGGATAGTTTGGGTTTAGGATATAAAGGTCATTTCTAGGCATTAGATTGAGGGATTCTACCAGTCTTAATGGGCCTAGTAATTCTGGTTTCCATGGGAGTTTGAACTCCTCTTCTATGTGTTTCCGCTTTTTTATCAAGATCCATCTATTGGGCCCTTCATCAAAATATTCAGTAATGGAAGCTGGGCACCACTCATTTCTCCTGGTCTCATAGTATGGAGTCAGCTAATCTTGAAGTCCATTTCCTTTCGTTGATGCCACATCACTCTGGGTGTCCCATGGGCTCCTTCTCCCCCTGTTGTCCCAGGCAGATGGAGACCAAATTTTATATCTTGGATTGCTGCTCATCAGCTTTTAAGGCCCTAGACACTACTCACCAAAACCTAATAGGAAGAACAGAATCTTTTACGTGTTGCCCTTCGTATCGTCTCTGGAAACTCATGTGATGCTTCAGAGTGTGAGGAACCCAGTTTCAGAACCACCAGTCTAGAGAAATGAGCCTTCAGTATCAACTAAACAAATCTGGTTGAATGTTGCCTACCACCGCATAGAGAATGACTTGAGACCATTTAACGTCAGTGTTTCAGGAGACAGAACAAGCCTCACTTAACTCTTCAGGGAGTGTCACAAGGTTGCCCTGCACATACTAGGATGACTAAATCCCAAAAATTAGATGAAGAAAGAGAAAGAGAGAGAGTCTGGGTAGTGGCTTATATTACTGAGAAGGTAGAACGCCTTTCCTAGCATCTATATAGAAAATCCCAAGGAAGGTTTGTGATTGGTCTGACTTGAGTCTGTGCGTGTTATGTGCTGTCGAGTCGGTTCCGACTCATAGCGACCCTGAACAGGGTTACCGAGGCTGTCAATCTTTACGAGAACAGAAAGCCTCATCTTTCTCCCACGGAGCAGCTGGTAGTTTCAAACTGCTGACCTTGCGGTTTGCAGCCCGATTCTGTGCATAGCAGGAGCCAGTCCTGTGGTTAGTGATCTAATAATGCTGCTATACTAGAAATACCACAAGTGGATGCCTTTAACAAACAGAAATGTGTTCTCTCACAGTTTAGGATAAAAGTCTGTGTTCAGAGCACCAGGTCTAGGGGAAGGCTTTCTCTTTGTCAGCTCTGGGGAAAGGTCCTTGTCTCCTTTCAGCACCTGTAGGCCTGACCTTCCTTGGAGATGTTCTTGGATCAATCTTCCCCTGGATCTAGGAACTTCACAATGCAGGGACCCCAGGTTCAAAAGATACACTTCACTCCTGGCTCTTCTTTCTGGGTACCAGTAGGTCCCTCTGAACTGTGATTGCCTGTTTAATCTCTTTTGTATCTCAAACGAGATTAACTTGAGATACAGCCTAATCCTGTCGGTTGCATCTCTCCTCATGAAGTGATTACTACATTTTTAACTGCTGAACCAGCCAAGTTGACACAAAACACTAACCCTCACAGGGAAGGAGTCCCATCACAGGAGGTAGGAGAGAGGCTGCTCCCCAGAGGAAGGGGAAGGGGGTGCTGTTTTCTAAAGGGGGGGAAGTGATATCAACAGACCAAAACAGCTACTTCCCCTTCACCACAGGCACACCCTGCAACATTGCTGCTCCACTCAAACAATTTTACAGAAATGGTGGTTGTGGTTATGTGTCGTGGAGTCGGTTCCGACTCACAGTGACCCTGCACAGGGTTTCCAAGGCTGCAAATCTTTACGGGAGCAGAAAGCCTCGTTTGTCTCCCACGGAAGAGCTGGTAGTTTCGAACTGCTGACCTTGAAGTTAGCAGCCTGACTCGTAAGCACTATGCTACCAGAGTGGCCAAATGATTTCCAGAGGAATCAGGAGGTCTAGCTCACTGTCTCCCAGCTCCTGACTTTTCTCCGAGTTATCATCCCCTAACAGTGGGACTAGCAGACAGAAACATTCCACAGAACACTTCGAGAGCCCTTTGGCACACAGTTAACAGGAAGAAAGGGGAAAGGTAAAATTAGGCAAAGCCCCGTATCACTCACTTGCTGAATTGATTAATTACACACAGAGAGGACTTTGGTTTCTGTTTCTGAAATATTGTGTAACCACTGAGGGAAGGAAAGGGAGGTTATTGAGAGGGGTCACAAACCAGCCACCTGCTGGCCAAGCCAAGTTCACAAGGTATGTGTGTGATTCATGTAGTGTTTTTGTTGTTACTGTTTTGAGTTTTAATAGGCGTCCTGGTGTGGAGCTGTGGGATAATGCACTAGATCACAAGGTCAGTTTGAACTGCTTAGTCAGTGGTTCAAATTCATTAGCTGCTCCTTGGAAACCTATATAGGGTCACTATGAGTCAGAACTGACTCCACGACATTTAATAATAACAAGAACAAAATTTAGAACTTTGGAGATTTCCCATTGAAAATTTCAGCACTTCTTGCTTTGCCAACTGTGCATTTGCTTTTTAAAGTAATCTCTTCCCTATTAAGAGTATAGAGATGGAATTTTCTCTCAGTGCTCTTTTGTTCTGGGCTCTAATTACATCCAGTTAAGTTCAAATTACATAAGGAGCTTTGTAATGCAAAAGATCTCAGGGATCTTGTGTTGGTGAAAATATTCATCTACTTCTTTACATAATCCATACACATTTTCATCCTAAAGGCTATTAAGTAAAAATGTACCAATAAACACATAAAAGGTTGTTAAAAAAATAATAAATCAGCATTTCTGACTTTATGGCACGGATTGGCACAGTGGCAGCATCAATGGGCTCAGGAGTAGTAACGATGGTGAGGTTGGCCCAGGAGCAGGCAGTGTTTCATTCTGTTGTACACAGTGTCGCTATGAGTGGTACTGACTTGATGGCACAAAACAACAATAACAGGCCCCAACCTACTCTAATATGACCTTATGTTAACCTAGCAATAGCATCTTCAAAGACTCCTTTTCTAAATAAGGTCATATTCCCAGGGACAGGGATTAGGACTTTAACATATGTTTTGGGGAGACAGAATTCATTCCATAGCAGCTATGTTGTTGTTGTTAAGTGCCAGAGTCAGTTCTGACTCATAGCAACCCTGTATAGGGTTTCTGAGGAGCAGTTGGGGCGTTTGAACTGCCAACCTTGCAGTTCGCAGTCCAATGCTTATCCTACAGTGCCACACTAGGAAGGAAATAAGCAGGGTGATTTGAACTTACTTAAGAAGGGCTTCCCTGGGCAAGCCTTTTGTATCCCCCAACCTATACTTGGCCTAGGCCACTAACTCATGCCCTAGCCTCGCTCCCTGGTCATTTGAATTTGTGAGTCCTGCACTAAATGACCAAAGGCCATGGACCTAGTGAGTGATCTTCCCTGATCTCAAATCCCTGCTCTGCTCTTCACTGCATGGTCTCAAATCTCACCACCTCACAGACCCTCAGTCTCTTCTTCAGTAAAATGGGAAGTCTAGCAAATAATTCATTCATCTGCAAGGAGGTCCAAAGGCTGCCTGAGCCATAGGTTGTTAGAAGTAGGAAGGACCCAGAGAGCAGGGCAGCCCTTCCTTTGACTCACCAGGCCACCATAGCACAGAGAAGATACCTATTTGTTCAAGGCCACACAGCAACTAGGGTAGTCTTTCACAGCATCACCCCTACTTCTCTGTTGCAGCCGAGGATTAGCCTCCTGCATGACCCCTTGTGTTCCTGTGACCTGCTTCCCTTCCCTTAGCTTTGCCCTGTAGTCCCTGGTATGACTAAGGCTGGGGGTCTCATTGATCCTAGACTGCCTTAACTTCCATCTGTGATTTAATGATTTAACCTAGAACCAGAGTTTTACAGGAGAAAGATGTGGCAGTCTGCTTCTGTAAAGAGTTACAGTTTCAGAAACCCTCTAGGTCAGTTCAACCCTGTCTAATAGAGTTACACTGAATCGGAACTGACTTGATGGCAAAGTTTGGTTTTTTGACCAGGGTTGTTGTTGGTGGTGGTTGTGTGCCAGGGAGTCGATTCCTACTCCTAGCTACCCTGGATAGAGTTGTTTTTTTTGTTTTTCTTTAAGGTTTTTATTGTGGATTGAGTGAATGTTTACAGGATATACCAACAGTTTTACATTCAACAAATCATATACCTTGTTTCATTACAATGATTATAATCCCCTCCATGTACCATCAATTAACAGTATTTCTCTCTATCCACTTTAGCTTTTTAAAAAAACAAACAAAAAATCCACTCAGGCATATATAATAATTTACATCTCCAAAGGGCACATTCTGCAAGTCTGCTCCTGGCCACCAGCTCTTAGTCCTTCTCTTCTTAGTCCATGAATCTAGAGTCCTCAGCTGCTTCCTCTCTCCATGCCCCCATCTCTGCCTCCATCTCTGGCACTGCAGCTTCTCTGGATAAGGTCCTGCATTCTGCTTGTGTGCTTCTTAATTAATGGTCTGAGGGTCCTCTGTTTCTGGACTGTAAGATTAACCACTCCCCTGTTTTTGTCACAAAATTTTTACCTTTACAATTGTGACAGTCGCAATTAGTCATGATGACAATTATTCACTATTGAATCTTAAGAATCTTATCCCCATTCACCAGTCCCATCTAGACAAGATGACAGCTATTCAGTGGGGACTCTTTCTTTGCCCCCATATTCTTAAACTCCCTCTTGAAACCTTGTAAGCCAGTTACTTTGTGCCTTTATTGGCCCCTCATTTTAGGTAGCCAATGTCTATGTTGCCCGTCCCTGTCTACCCTGTGTACAGAGGGGATAGCATTGATACTTGATGTGAAAACTCTTTCCCTCTCTGTTGGTATTTAGAGTAACTGCTGCTCTGAGTATAGGTCAGGCTCATCAAATTGAAGCAATTTACCCTTGTTTCCTTTTATCCAAAAAAAAAAATTTTTTTTTTTTTTTTCAATCTTCCTCTAGTCGAGTTCTGATTATCGAGCCATCGAGGCTAGGTCAAAATGGTACTGTATGCAAGTTTGGGTGTCTT
>NW_006408696.1:4380789-4381489 GCF_000296735.1 Chrysochloris asiatica | reverse complement strand
TCTTTTATCTTAGTAGTGTTGAGAGATTTATCTTCTAGCTCACTAGTTCTGGCTTCTATCTCTTCAATTCTATTCCTTTGCCCTTTCAGTGTATTCTCCATTTCTCATATTCTAATATTAATTATTTAGATCTCTTTCCATAGGTTTTTAATTGTTTCCCATGCTGTATCTATCTTTTTTTTTTTTTTTCTGGATCATATGATATTTTTATTTCCAACTTTGTGAGGAAACGCCGTATTGTTTTCCAGAGTGGTTGGACCATTTTGCATTCCCACCAGCAATGTAGGAGATTCCCAGTCTCATCATATCTTCACCAGCATTTATTGCCCTCTGCATTTTTGAACTTCACTGTTATTGCTGGTGTGAGATGATATCTCATTAATGTTTTGATTTGCATCTCTCTAAGGATCTCTGGCAGCGTAGTGGTTACGAATCGAGTTGCTAACCTCAGGGTCAGCAATTCGAAACTACTAGCGGTTCCATAAGAGAAAGATGAGGCTTTCTACTCCTGTAAAGATTTACAGCCTCGGACACCCTGTACAGGGTTGCTATGAGTCGGAACCGACTCCACAGCACACAACCACCACCATCAGTCACCAACGATCATGAATATTTCTTCATATGTTTATTGGCTACCCAAAGTTATTCCATGGTGAAGTGTCTGTTCATTTCCTGCGGCCATTTTTTTTTTTTTTTTTTA
>NW_006408696.1:4352734-4377399 GCF_000296735.1 Chrysochloris asiatica | reverse complement strand
GCGCCAGCCTTGTGGTTCAAACCAGCTTTGCAGTCTAGTGCATTAACCCACAGTGCCAGAGAGGGTTAAAAAGAGAGTTTGGGCTGAGGGTGAGTTTTTGTTACTGGCAGCAGATTCTTTTAGAAAAAGGTGATGGGAGCGCATCATGGAAACTCTCACCTGTGCCTCCGTGTGGAGGTGGTTGTGCTGGTGAGCGCTTTTGTGTGTATATTTTCAAGACAAATACAAGATGATAAAAAGGTGGGGAGCGAGACTGGATCCAGGGTGCATCCGCCTGTTTGGGAAAAGAACCCCGTAATGTCTGGCCCTGCTACTGGCTTCTAAGAGTACAGAAAAAGGTCCAGAGCAGCTTCTCTCCTTCCCTTAGACACACCAAGGCCGCCATATTGGAAAGGAAAGGAGGCAGGGGAGCTGAGCCCCAGGAGACCGAGGCCTTCCTACGGAAAGAAGGAAGCAAGAGGGGCCCGCTGCTGGGCGCTATCTGGCAGGTGTCCCGCTCAGCCTTCCTCCTGGGTACCCTCAGCCTTCTCATCAGCGACGTCTTCAGGTTCACTGTTCCCAAGCTCCTCAGGTGGGTCTAGACCTTGGGAATCTTGCTAAGGACTGTTCCATTGTTACTGTACAGTTGGCTCTTTAGCCCCTGCTGTCAGTAACACTAATGAGAATCAATGTGCATTTTATTCACAAATCTGGAAGGCTGCGAGATTCATCTCAGACTGTCTTGGCTTCCCCCATATGGTTGAAGTTTTTATACCCTCCTGGATATTAACCCATTTGTTTTTGTCACATTCGTTTCTCAGAGTTTACCACCCCACTCCCATCCGGTTAAGCAATCTGCATTCCCCCAGCTCAAAGTCCTTTACCCTCGGGGAGTAACTCCTTTGTTTCCCTTCAGACAAAGAGTGATATTATTGAAGACACTTGGGTACCAGACACTTGGGTACCAGACATTCCTCTAGTTTTCTGAGTTTTTAATGTACAATACACAACTGTTTCCACTGTGTATCACAGGAGCATGTACACAGGGAGAAGTTAGGACTGTAATGACTGGGACAATGACTTAAAAGGGTTTAAACAGAAAAAAAAAACCAACTTATTGACCATCCTTCTTTGGGTGGTAACGGCAAACCTCTAGGGCAAGTGGAGTTTCACCTTTGCTTCTTCTTTCTGCCCACATTCTGTCTTTCAAAGCCTCCAAGCCCAGAGCACCAAAGGGTGGGTGAGACAGATCCAGAGGAAGGAAAACCACTAGATGAGAAAGCAGTTGACCTTAGGAAGGAAAATGATGTAAACTCAGACCTGATTGTATCAGTTAGCTTTTTTTTTTCTTTTATATCAGTTAGCTTTTGCTGGGTAACAAAACACCCCAAAAGTTAATAACTTAAAACTGCAGACGTGTATTTATTTAGCTCAGTTCTTCATAATGTGATTCAGTGTTTGGATTAGGCTCAGCTGGGCAGTTCTTCTGGCCCTGGCTGGGTTCATTTTGATGCCTGTGGTCAGCTGCCGGGTTGGCTGGTGATTGGATAGTCTGAGGCTGCCTCAGCTGGGACGGCTTGAGGCTGATCCGTGTGCTCTCTCCTGCTCCAGATGGTCAGTTCAGTCCCAAGAGATGGAGCAAACGCTGCATGATCTCTTGGGGCTTTGGCTTGGATCTGGCACAATGCCACCTCTACCTTGTTCACATGGCCAGTCCAGATTCAAGGAGTGGGAAGAGCTCCTCTTGGTGGAGGGGCTGCCAAAGTCACAGTGGAGAGGAGTGTGAGCAGTGGGGGTGTTGTAGCCTGTTGTATGTCTACCACTGATGCTCCATACCTGGCCAGCCTTGGGGCAGGGCAGCCTCATGGGCATCTGTTCTTACCAGCTGCATCCTTTCCCTCTGCCCCAAGCCTGTTTCTGGAGTTTATCGGCGATCCTGAGGCCCCGGCCTGGAAGGGCTACCTCATCGTTGTGCTGATGTTCCTTTGTGCCTGCCTACAAACGCTCTTTGATCAGCAGCACATGTACAGGCTGAAGCTGCTGCAGATGCGGCTGCGTGCAGCCATCACTGGCCTGGTGAACAGAAAGGTGAGCCCCAGAAGGAGAGTTCCTTCCCCCCTAACAATCCACAGACGGAAGTTCCAGTGAGGAAAGGTAAGGCCATTTTCAGTGGCTGTGTTCTTGCTGATACTACACTCTCATCTCTCACACACCACTCTCCCCTCCTTAGCTGTTTCTGTAAGACCTTGCATACTGACACCCAGCCCTGGGAATCTCTCTGGGCCACATCATATCACATGACCTCTCCTCCCTAGCATATCCCCTTCCAACCTCATAGGTCTTCCTTCAGTTCCTGAGACCCCTCTCCCCCCGCCCCACCCCCCCCCTGCCTTGTCTAATTGGCAGACACTCTCCACACCTGTGGGATCAGCTCTGGACTGCTAGCCACAAGGTCGGCGATTCAAACCCACTAGCCACTCCTCCAAAACCCTACACAGGGTCATTATGAGTCAGAACCAACTCCACAGCACTTAACAGCAATAACTTCACACCCACGAGGATAAAGGGCTAACTCTCTGGCTGTGTAGGATTTCCAAGGTGACCTTGCAGTTCAAACAGACCTTGCTGTCTAGTGCTTACTTACCATACAGCACCACACCAGGACTCCTGGGATATAGTTGTTGTTGTTAAGTACCGTGGAGTCGGCTCTGACTCATAGTGACCCTGCACAGGGTTTCTGAAGCTGTAAATCTTTACGGGAGCAGAACGCCTCATCTTTCTCCCGCAGAACAGCTGGTAGTTTCGAACTGCTGACCTTGAGGTTGGCTGCCTGACTTGTAACCACTACGCTACCAGAGCTCCTTGGGATATAGTTAGCACTCAGTAAACAATCACTTGGCACTAACCCAGTGTCTTTATTGCTCTTACCATTGTTATATGCGATTATTGTATTCATTATCATTACCTCAGCATTTTAAGCAGTATTTTTGGTTCTGGCATATCCCTCAACTCCCACAATAGCCATGTGACAATGACCAAGGAGGTTTTATCAGCCCATATTACAGATTAGGAAACTGAGGTTCAGGGGGAAGAGCTGGACGCACGGTCGCTCAGTGCAGCCTGGAACCCAGCCTGCCAGGTGGCTGAGTTTTTGCTCCATCCTCACCAATAATCTCCGTCTCCACTCCTTCGTCCACCCTCTCTTCAGCCCCGCTGCCCTCCTCTGACATCAGACACTGTCCTGCCTTGCACAGGTCCTGGCTCTGTCCAGTGCCTCCAGAAACACCAGCGCAGTGGGGGACGTGGTCAACCTGGTGTCCGTGGATGTGCAGCGGCTTATCGAGAGCATCCTGTACCTCAATGGGCTGTGGCTGCCTCTCGTCTGGATCGTCCTGTGCTTCATCCTCCTGTGGCAGGTGCGGCAGGGCGGGGCGGAGAGAGACGGATTTGCACTGAATTCTCTTCCTTCCTCAGTCTGTCTGTGTCTGCACACCACGAGCAGGTAAAATGGGAAAAGGCATCACGTTGGATGGTCTGAGCTTGATGCCACCCTCTCTGGGCCTCAGTTCCTTGTCTGTAAAATGAGGCTGAGGGTGCTGATGCTGCCTATGATACTGGCACTTGTTGGGTGCGGTGTTGGGTATCCAACAGGCAGATTAAGTGTGTTTGAAGATGAGGCACCAGCAATCACGGGAAACAAAGACAGAGATTTTGAGGGAAACGATTGACTACCTCATTTTTGGAAAGCATTTGTTATTGTTGTTAGGTGCCAATGAGTCGTCACCAACTCATAGTGACCCTGTGCACAGAAGAACGAAATATTGCCCAGTCCTGGACCAACCTCACTGTTGTTGCCATGCTTAAGTCCATCTTGGCCAATCCATCTCGTTAGGGATCTTCCTCATTTTCTCTGACCCTCCATCTTACCAAACATGATATCCTTCTCCTGCGATGGTCCCTCCTGACAATATGTCTGAAGTATGAAAGACAAAGTTTGACCATCTTGGCCTCCAAGGAGCACTCTGGCTGTACTTCTGCCAAAACGGATTTATTGGTTCTTTTGGAAGCCCGTGGCACTTTCAATATTCTCCTCCAACACCATAACTCAAAAGCATCAATTCTTCTACGGTCTTCCTTATTCACTGTCTAGATTTTGCATGCATATGAGGTTATTGAAAATACCATGGCTTGGGTCAGATGCACCTTAGTCTTCAAGTTGACATCTTTGCTCTTCAACACTTTAAAAAGGTCTTGTGCATCGGGTTTGCCTAATGCAATACATCGTTTGATTTCTTGACTGCTGCTTCCATTAGTGTTGATAGTTGATCCAAGAAGAATGAAGTCCTTGACAACTTCAATCTGTTCTCTGGTGAGAAGAATGTTGTTTATTGGTTCAGTAGTGAGGATTTTTGTTTTCTTGACATTGAGATGCAATCCATACTGAAGGCTGTGCTCTTTGATCTTCATCAGTAAATATTTTAAGTCTTCTTCATTTTCAGCAAGCTAAGTTGTATCATCTGCATATCTCAGGTTGTTGATGATTCTTCCTCCAATGCTGATGCCATGTTTTTCTTCACATAAGCCAGCTTCTTGGATTATTTGCTTAGCATACAGGTTGAATAAGAAAGGTGTCGCACACCTTTCTTAATTTTAAACCATTCAGTGTTCCATGTTCTGTTTGAACAACTGCCTTTTGGTCCATGTACAGATTCTTCATGAGCACAATTAAGCGTTCACAATGGGGTCATTATGCTAAAAATCAAAAGTCTGTCTGACTTCTTTAAGTGCATTTTGTGATTTAAGCTTGTCGTTGTTGTTTGTTTTAATTAAGAGCACCGACTACGCAGGACTTTCTGAGTTTGAATCCTGTCTCTACTGTTTACTAGGTATAAAAACTCTCTGTACCACAGCCTCCTCATCTGTAAACTGGGATCATAAAGCCTCTGCCCTAGACTTGTGGATGGATTAATTATGTGACTCCTTAGAAGGCATTTGCAGTGATACCTGGCACAAAGTTGTACTCGTAGTTGTTTGTTAGGGTTACTGCTCTGTGTTATGCTTGGGGACTGTATGACTATCTTATTCTAGAGCATACCAGGGGTGAGTACAGAGCTCCACAAACGTTTGCTAAAAGGGCCAGGTAATAGTTTAGGTTTTATGGGCTACACGGTCTTTGTCACAACTATTGGACTCTGTGGTTTAATACAAAAGTAACCATGTTGTTGTTTTGTGCCATCAACTCACTTCCAACCCATAGCATCTTTATAGGACAGAGTCGAACTGCTCCAGAGGCTGTCCTCTGGAATCTCTATGGGAGCAGACCATCAGCTCCTTCTCCCTCACAGTAACTGATGGGGTCAAACCCCCAACTTTTCACTTAGCAGCTGAGTACTTAACCACTGCATCACCAGGATTCTTTCCCAAAACAACCATATTGTTGATGTTGTTTAAGTGCGTTGAGTCAATGCTGATGCATAGCGACCCTGTATAGGGTTTCCGAGGAGCAGCTGGAGGGTGTGAACTGCTGATCTTGCAGTTCAAGCCGACCTTTCAGTCCAGTGCATTATCCTACAGCGCCACGATGGACGTGGCTGTGTTCCAATACAATTACTGTGTGTGCAATGAACTTAGAATTACATGGAATGTTCACATATCATGAACTCTATTCTCCATTTGATTTTTTAAAGCCATTAAAAAATGTCAAGACCATTCTTGGTCACGGGCCGGCTGTGGAGTCCATTCTGACTCATAACTGACCCTATAGAGCAGAGTAGAGCTGTCCTATAGTGTTTCCAAGTCTGTCGTCTTTAGTCTTTACAGAGCCGACTGTTACATCCTTCTCCCTTGAGCAGTGGATGGGTTCAAACCACCAGCCTGGTCTTCTGGACCACCGTGGCACCCGTGTACAAACACATGCTACAGAATTTGGCTCCTGGACCATAGTTCATGGCCCCCTGTGTGGAGATACTAGTGAGACAAGGATGGTGCCCCTCCCATTCTTCTCACCCACCTCTTGCTTGGGAGATGACTCAGCACTTTGTTGACTTGGTCACATTGAACTCCAGGGCCTGGTACACAGTTGGTGCTCAGCAAGTACATGCAGGACATTTCAAACAGTGCCGGACACACTGTAACAAGAGGGAGGGGAATAAGGAGAGGCCTGGGAAAATGCAGGACAGTGGAGAGGGTAAAGCACAGGCCAAGGTGATACCAATCAGCCGGGGCCGGCAAGCCACTGACATCATTTACTATCATGTTGTAGAAATGCAATCCTGGCTCATGAACCGTGATGGGAAAGGTTAGGGTTGACAAGACTTGCTTGAGTCAGGCTCATGTAAGTAATAGTTGGAACTCTGAGTTATGGTGCCTCTCTAGGCCTCAGCTGCCTCATCTGTAAAATGGGGAAATACTTCACTGAGGGAAGAGGTATGTCAAGCTAGAAACGCTCGTCCAGAACCTATAAATGCCTGATTTTACCAGAAAAGAAAGAGGGAACCAAAAATAAGAGCTGTGGCGAAGTAGGAAAACTAGGTTAGAGCCATGGTGGCCGCCAAAAGCTTTTCAAGAACTGATGGTTGGCGGTCAGCCTTCAGAAGCACGTGGAGCGTGGTGATAACTGGCAGTTAGTAGGCTTGGTTGTTGTGTGCGCTCATAGAGTCTTGGGGTGGTGCTGTAGGATAAGCACTGGACCACAAGGTCAGTTTGAACCACAGGGCTGGCAGTTCAAACTACCAACTGCTCCTTGAAAAGCCTAAGCAAAGTCACTATGCGTCGGAACCGACTCAACGGCACTTAACAACAGCAACTGTGTGGTCATGGTTATTGTTGCAACCTGGACAGAAATGAGGGCAGGAAGTAGGGATTGTGAAAAAGGTCAATCGTGAGAATATGCAAGTGGCAAGAGCTAGACCAAAAGTCCCAATAGGATCCTGTCTCTGCCACCTCATCATACCGTCTTCTGGCCCACAGTAAAATTTTTGTACAACAAGCAATGTACTTCGAACTAAAAGGTTGCTGGTTCAAGCCCGCCACCTGCTCTGCAGGAGAAAGATACGGTTTTCTGCTTCTGCAAAAATTTACAGCCTCATAAACCCTATACAGTGTCACAATGAGTCGAAACTGATTCAACAGTACCTAACAACAAATAGAAGTTTGAAAATTTTGCAAAAAGGTAGAGAAATAAGTCAGCACCTTGGTGCGCTTTCCTGGCTCTTGGCAGGCCCTCCTGCTTAAGGAGTGGTCGGGCCTTGGGGCTTGTTGCGGTGGAGGTGGTTGTTGTTGTTGTTGTTATGTGCCGTGGAGTCGGTTCCGACTCATAGTGACCCTGTACGGGATTTCCGAGGCTGTAAATCTTTATGGGAGCAGAAAGTCTCATCTTTCTCCCACTGAACAGCTGGTAGTTTCAAACTGCTGACCTTGCGGTTTGCAGCCCGATTCGTAAACACTACGCTACCAGAGCTCCTTCGGTTCTGACTCATATGACTGTACAGGATTTCCGAGGATTGCCTATGGGATTTGAACCACCAACTTTTAGTTTAGCAGTCTGGTGCTTCTACAGTGCTATGCTACCATTTGGGAATTTAGCCCTTTGTTGACAAATATTTGAGTAGTTCAGACTCCTACTGGTGTAGTTACAAGTCTGGCTGCTAACCTCAAGGTCAGCAGTTTGAAACTACCAGCTGTTCTGCAGGAGAAAGATGAGGCTTTCTGCTCCCGTAAAGGTTTACAGCCTCGGAAACCCTATGCAGGGTCGTTACGAGTCGAAACTGACTCCACGGCACCTAACCACCACTACCATTAGAGGACCACATGGGCACTTCTCTGTTGATCCACTAGATGGCGCCATTGCAGCACCAATTCATTCAATTTGCTCACAGGTTCCCAAGATTAGAAACCAATAGTTCCTGAAGCTAAGAGGGGAAACTGAAGGCCAGAGACTGGGACCAGGCAGTGCTCCTCCGGAGGATTAGCTTGATTGCCCTCAGGAGGAATCAGTTCACAGCTTGAGGTGAATTTAGAAATGATTGACTTGTAAAGATTGATTTCATCTCCTCATTTTCCAGACCAGAAACCAAAGCTGAGAGATGGAGTAAGGCTATCCCAAAGTTACAAAGCTTGTTAAGGGCATAGAGTTGCCAGACAGAAAAAGGGTGCCCAGCTAAATGTGAATTTGAGATCAACAGCCAATCGTTTCTTTGTATAAGCATATCCCAAGTATGCATGGGACATACTTACACTAAAATGAACACTTGGTATGTGCCATGGCCTGTCTCCCCCGGCCCAAGCTGAGGAATTTTCAATAAACTCATATGCATGTGAAACTTGGACAATGAATAAGGAAGACCATAGAAGAATAAATGCATTTGAATTACAGTGTTGGAGAAGAATATTGAAATTACCACGGACTGCCAGAAGAACAAACAAATCTGTGTTGGAAGAAGTACAGCCAGAATGTTCCCTAGAAGCTGCTGGTGGTGGTGGTGTGCCGTGGAGTCGGTTCCGACTCATAGCGACCCTGTACAGGGTTTCCGAGGCTGTAAATCTTATGGGAGCAGAAAGCCTCATCTTTCTCCCATGGAACAGCTGGTAGTTTCGAACTGCTGATCTTGCGGTTAACAGAAGCTAGGATGGCAAGATTTAGTCTCTCAGACTTTGGACATAATAACCAGAGGGACCAGTCCCTGGAGAAGGACATCATGTGTGGTAAAGTAGAGGGTCAGAGAAAAAGAGGAAGATCCCCTCTTATGAGAAGGATTGGCACAGTGGCAGTGCAGTGGTGGGTTCAAGTGTAACAGCGATTGTGAGGGTGGTACAGGGCTGGGCGCTGTTTCCTTCTGTGGTGTGTAGGGTCACTATAAGTGGAAGCCGACTCGATGGCACTCAACAATCACAAAAACAACGTCCTATCTCAAACACTTGACCTTCAGTCCACTTAACAGCCACATTGTTGCTGTTAGCGGCTCCCAGGGTCAGCAGCTCCCAGGATGGTCAGCAGCACAGCAGAGTAAAACGCGCCAGGTCCTGCACTGTCTCCAGCGTCATTTGGAAATTAGACCAATGGCTGATTTTCAGAAGTACATCACTAGACCTTGCTTCCTATCCATCTTAGCTTGGAAGCTCCACTGAAACTTTTGAGCATCCTAATCACACACAAGCCTCCACTTTAAGGTGCATTGGGTGGGAATTGAACCCCGGTCTCCTGCATGGAAGGAGACACATGGTAAGTGACAGGCCAACATTTGAACCTGGTCCTGATTTCAGTGGTCCCAACTTCACTCTCTTGCCCTGTCCCTCTTGATGCCTGTCTTAAGTATAACCCCACCCCACCCCCTCTGTGTGAGGTGGCTTACTTCCTCTCCTTAGAGGAGAAGGACCCCATTTTCAGAAGGCCTCTCCTTCCATGGACCCCCATGGTCTCAGTCTCCAGGACTTGGTGGCTGCTACTCTCCAACTCCCTGGCTCTCCCCACATCAGGACCTGAGTGTGAGCCCAGCACTGACCAAATCCCTCAGGGCCAACAGCTGGGCCCCTGCCCGCTTCTGTCCCCAGCTCCTAGGACCATCTGCCCTCACAGCCATTGCTGTCTTCCTGGGCCTCCTCCCTCTGAATTTCTTCATTACCAAGAAGAGGAACCACCATCAGGTTTGTATTGGGAGAAGGAATGCTGGGAGGGGCTGGGGAGTTGGGTAGGGTGGCACTTTCTGGTGAGTCTTGCCCCTCTCTCTGACCTGCCCCCATTCCAGAAACTGGGGGTCTCCTTCCCTCACACCCACTGCACCAACACATTCAGTCGAGCTCTCCTTCTAACTATCAAGAAGTGCCCCTCCTGCGGCCCTCCCAACCCCACCTATCTCACCTGCACCCTGCAGTTAGCTCCACTCTGCCTCGCCCCCACAGCCTCTCCACGTGTCTCACCTTTTGCCTAGAACCCACAGAGGCCTCAGAGGTCTCCTCTCTCCCCAAGTCAAAGCCAGGGAGAGTGATCTGCGTTCTAGACTGGCCCCCTCCTCTCTGCCCCTTTGGCCCCAGGAAGAGCAGATGCGGCAGAAAGATGCTCGGGCGCGTCTCTCCAGCTCCATCCTCAGGAGTGCCAGGGTCATCAAGTTCCACGGCTGGGAGGAGGCCTTCCTGGGCCGAGTCCTGCACATCCGGGACCAGGAGCTGGGCGCCCTGCGGACCTCCGGCCTCTTGTTCTGCATGTCCCTGGTGTCCTTCCACATGTCCACGTTTCTGGTGACGTCACTCAGCTCTCACTGCAGAGCTTGGGGTTGCTGAGGGCAGTGAGGCTGGGTAGCCCCAGATCCCGGTGACCACCTTCCCCACCCACAAACATACCTGTTCTAGGTCTGTTTGTCCAGATCCTGCTTTCTAAGTTTGCTAACCAATCGCTTCTCATCCCATTGAGGTGACAAAGGCTGGTACTTAGCCCACCCTCCCTTCTCCACCTGAAAGGAACCCTGGTGGTTGAGTGCTTAGTTATTAGCCAAAAGGTCAGAAGTTCAAACCTACCAGCCGCTCCATGGAAGGTCCATGTGGCAGTTGTTTCCATGGAGATGACAACCCGACACCCTCGGGAGTAGCCCTATTCCACCCTGTAGGGTTTCTGTGAGTCCGACTCGACTCGACAGCAGTGGGTTTGGGTTTCTCCTGGAGTCCCGGGCAGCTGAGATGGAGAGAAGCTTAGAGATGCAGCTACTGCTTAGGTGGTCTCTTCACAAATCTGCCTGGCCTTGAGGATGCGCCACAAAGCATGGCAGAGAGACCCCCTTACACACACACCAGGCCTGGGAGTGTCGGCTTCCTCCTTTCCTTTAGTTCACAAACTGCTGCTGCAGCTCTGACTCAGGCCAGGCCTCTACTCAGTGACTCACCACTCCTTCCAGAATAATCCATGCTCTTCATCAGACGGCAAGGCTAGGGACACAAGGGCCTTTCCCATGGTTACCTCTAGGAATTAGGACTGCAGGGGCCATTAGCCAGAACAGATGGCACAATGTGGTTACACAACTGCAAGGACTGACACTTAGAACCACGAAGGCTCCCCAAACAGCTCAACTGAGTCCTTACAACTCCAGATGACCACTATCTCCAGTGACCACTACTCTAGGTGACACCATCATGAGTGACCGTCACACCGAGTAATCATCATCCCCAGTGACCACTACACCATATGACATGAGCCGCCATCAGTCGGTCATACCAAGTAACCATTCCACCAATTCACCATCGTATCACCAGTGACACCTAGAAATAAAACGTCACCAACACCCAGCCCTAAACTAGCCCCCGTGACACCCAGAACCACAAAAGCCACCAGTCCTGACAGCCTTCAGTGCTGCTAGAGCACCAGCTTCAGAGTCAGCTTCCAGGGCATTCTGGAACCACAAGTCCCACTTGTGTCCAGACCCTCTGCTGTCCAGGTGATTCTGACTCAGTGACCCTGTAGGACAGAGGAGAACTGCCTCATTGGGTGTCCAAGGCTGTCATCTCTACAGGTGAGTCCTGGGGTGGTGCTGTGGGTTAGTGCGCTGGACTGCAAGGTCAGTGGTTCAAGCTCACTGGCTGCTCCTTGGAAACCCTATACAGGGTTACTATGGGTCGGAACCGACTC
Source organism: Chrysochloris asiatica (assembly GCF_000296735.1). Taxonomy (NCBI): domain Eukaryota; kingdom Metazoa; phylum Chordata; class Mammalia; order Afrosoricida; family Chrysochloridae; genus Chrysochloris; species Chrysochloris asiatica. The sequence goes on along the minus strand of NW_006408696.1, from coordinate 4,365,809 downwards.
ATCTTTTTCCCGCAGAACAGCTGGTAGTTTTGAACTACTGATCTTGTGGTTCGCAGCCTGATTCGTAACCACTGTGCTACCAGAGCTCCTTATGACACCAGGGCAGAACCACTAAAATGCTGCTAATATCTAGAGTTACAATCTTTCTCAATGCCTGAAACCATGAGTTTCTGATACTTTGAATGATGGGAACACCCATTCATTCCCCTGCTTTACAGTACTCACGTATGAAAAGGATAGACGCCATCTTTTTATGACATAGGAGCCATGATGGCACAATGATTAAAGCACTCAATTTCTAACAGAAAGATCAAGGGTTCACACCTACCAGTGGTCCCGCAAGAGAAAACACCCAATGATTGGATAGGGAGCATTATGGGGCAGTTCTCCTGTGTCACATGAGTCCGTGTGAATTAGCATCAACTTGGTGGCACACAGCAATGACCTAAGATGAGGATTGGGCTGGGGGTAGAAGAGTTTGGAGTGAGATCTCTGTATTCCAACAGTGTGTACCTGTCCAATGGGCCACAGCTAGTGGTCCACAGCTAATCTGGGCCCCCCAGCTAGAAATGAAGCCCCATACTCACCATGCCTGTGTCTCACCAGGTGGCACTGGTTGTGTTTGCTGTCCACACTCTGGTGGCTGAGGAGAATGCCATGAATGCAGAGAAAGCCTTTGTGACTCTCACAATTCTCCACATCCTCAACAAGGCCCAGGCCTTCCTGCCGTTCTCCATCCATTCCATTGTCCAGGTGAGGCCAGGGTGGAGGCTGCCTTGGGAAAGTCAGCAGTGCCTGGGCCCTGTCCTCCCTGAGCCCACTGTCAGCAGACAGGAAAGGAGATGGAGAGAGTGAGGAAGGAGCAGTGGGAAGAAGAGGAGAACCAGAGGGTGCAGCAGAAAGAGAAGCAACTTAGTCTTGAAGACAAGATGGCGGCCTTAGAAATGCTGAAAGTACATGCACCAATCTGTCCATCATTCTGGGTTCCGTTGACACAGAGCAATGTCAGACATCCCCGAACCACCCATATTAAATGGCTGCTGCTTTTGTTACCAAAAATGGATGGGTTATGGGAAAAAAAAGCAGGAGTCTCTCAGGTGGACAAAGTTTGAAATGATTTCTTAAAATGTCTTCATGGTGCTATCAGAAAGTCCATCGGCCTCTTCCCCAGTCTTGTGTGCAGAATAGTTGGTTGGTTGATCCAGTTATGCTCATCAGAAATAATGAGGTAGAAGGGACCACCACTTCCCTCTGCCCTGTTTCAGTCACCCAGGAAACCACAATATGTAGGGCTCATTAGATGGGACTCTTTCCTGCACATCTTGGGGCACCTGATTTGCTCTCTAGCATTGGTGACGTGAGGCTTTGGATTCCGCAGGCCCGTGTGTCCTTTGACCGCCTGGTCACTTTCCTGTGCCTGGAAGAAGTGGCCCCTGGTGCTGTGGACACACATCCATCCAGCTGCTGTGAGTTCTGAGTTGAGTGTGGGAAGGATGGAGGGGGGTTGTGGGGCTCCCCAGACTATCAGCAAAGGCCAGTGTCCTAGCTAGGAGGAAGCAGCGGGGCTGTCCTGAATGGGACGGCACATTGAGATCATGTCCCTTGCTTTGCAACTTGGAGACAGGCCAGTGGGACCGCTCTTTCCACCAGTCATGCAACAAATGCTGGTTGAGCCCCTGCACCCATCTGGGTGTGTGGTGTGAGCAGGACAGACCAGGGAGTTAGCAGGGTGGCGTTTCAACAGAAAACATCAGTGATATTGAGGATGCCATTGTACCCTGAGACCCACTTAGCTTTACTTACCTGCGCCTTGCCACGCTGGCCCAGTGCCTTCAACACAGCATCTGTGGATCTAGAGGCTTTAATTGCTATAATGGGAGGGCCAACTCACCTTCCCTTAATGTAACAGGAATAGTCAAACTGCTTGGAGTCCTGTAGGATAAGCACTGGACTGCTAACCATAAGTCGGTGGCAAACTCTCCAGCTGCTCCTTGGGAACCCTATACAGGGTTGCTGTGAGTTGGAACTGACTTGACTACACCTAACAACAATAACAGTCTGCTTACCTAGAAGACACCAGCCTCATTTTTAAAAGCCCACCTGTTCACATTAGACAGCCTAGGGTCCAAATCCTGACCTTGCCACCAAAAAGCTGTGTTACCTTGACAAGCTATTCTCTCTCAGCCTGTGTTAATGGTGGTGATGGCAATGTGCCATGGAGTCGGATCTGACTTAATAGCCACCCTGGAGAGGGTTAAATGAGTTCATAATCGAGCTGGACTTAGAGCCAGGCACAAAATAAGTGCTGAGTTATTTTATGATAAGAAGGTAGCCTGGTGGTGGTGGTTGTATGCCATGGAGTTGCTTCCGACTTACAGCGACCCTGATTGGCTGATGAGTTTGAGCCCGCTGACCTTGTGGTTAATATCCGGTGCCTATCCTACAGCACCATACCAGGACTCCTAAGATCACCTGGTGATTTTAATTAACTTTGTTGTTGCTGTTGTTAAGTGGCGTTGAGTCAGTTTTGACTCAGAGAGACCCTGTATAAATTTCCAAGGCTTTAAATCTTTGTGGGAGCACAAAGCTTCATCTTTCTCATGCAAAGCAGCTGGTGGGCTTGAACTGCTGACCTCGTGGCTTTCAGTCCAGTGCTTATTCTACAGAGCCACCATATCCCCATAATTATTATAATGAATTCATTATTTCAGTTATTATTATAATGATTATTAGCAACTACACCACAAATGGAAGTAAACTAAAAATCTTTTGTTGTTGGATACCAGCGAGTCAATTTTCGACTCCTACTGACTCCATGCCACAGAGTAGAGCTGCCCTGTGAGTTTCCTAGGTTACAATCCTTATGGGAACAGCTCATGAGGTCAGTCTCACATGAAGCTTTGGGGTGGATTCCAACAGCCAGTTAGCAGCTGATCACTTAACTGTCTGTATCACTAAGACATCAAACTTGGGCTTCTGAGGCTCCTCAAAGCTCTGGCACATTCTCAGCTAGAGCACAGCCATGTCCCCGAGTCGGTGTGAAGCCTGAGCTCAGAACGCAGGTGCCAGGCTTATCCCAGGTAGGGTCCTAGGTTCCTCAACTGCAGTGTGCAGCTTGTGCCCACAGCTTGTAGCATCCTCCAAAGAGTGCTTTCTCCTTTCCCCACAAAGAGTTCCGGGTTCCTTCCGAGGGCAAGCATCTCCCCGCTAAAACCATCAGTAGCCACTGTGTCCACTAGACACAGAGGGGACAATTAGAATGTAACGCGTGTGCATTCCACGCCCAGTTAATGCCTGTTGTCCTGGTGAAATCCACAGCACACCCTTTCACTCTCCAAAGTGTTCTGAATGGGCAAAAAATGATATCAGTAGTCCATACACTTTCTCGTGAAAAGGGTCAGATAGCAATTCCTTTAGCCTTGTGAACTCTCTGTTCCGACCACTCAGTTCCATCATTGTAGTGAGAAAGCAGCTATAAACGATGCATAAACAGGTCGGGGAGAGGACTGTGTGCCAATACACTTTATTTACAAGACGAGGTAGTGGGCCTGATTTGGATTGTGGTTCGTAGACCCTTGAATTCTGTATGTAACTGATGCAGTAAGAACACGACCTCCCCAGGGTCACAGAGCAAGCCAGGCAGTAGTGGGACCATTTGTTTAATCTGAGATTCCCTCCTGCACTTGCTGCCCCTCGGAGCAAGACCAGGGGGAACTCTTGGAGCATCCCTGTTAACTAGCCTCTCCTGCCACACAGCTGCCGGGGAGGACTGCATCACTGTACGCCACGGCACCTTCGCCTGGTCCCAGGAGAGCCCTCCCTGTCTCCAGAGGTACAGAATGGCCACCCTGCTCACCATGTTTGTGTTTACAGGGAACTGACACGCCACTTCCTGTGTGAGAGGTGGGCTAGGCTGGTCCCGGGCTCTGCGGGGGAGATTCCTAGGACCCCCATACCTGGCACAGAGAGTCTTGGGAAAGGAAAGTTTGTGGTGTTGTGTACTGAATAGGGTATTTGAATTTCCCCCAGTCTGGCACTATAGGATAAGCACTGGACTGTTAACTACAAGGTCAGCGGTTCACACCCACCAACCACGCCTTGTAAACCCTCTACAAGGTTGTACTATAAGTTGGAACTGACTCAATGGCACTTAACAACCACCACCAGGAGGACACCCCTCTGCTTCCCAGGTTGGCCAAGATGGCGCCATGGGAGGCCAAGTCAAGAGGAATCCAAAGACACCCCTCAATCATAGAACTGTTACTCCCTTCCCCCCATCAACTTTCAGACAAATAGATAGGAATGTGCTCCTCACTGTAGTCAAAAGGGCAGCATTTGCCCCAAAGCAAGGCTTCAGAGGCAGGCAGGGGCAGGAAGGAAGGACCCAGGGAAGGAGTCAGAAGGACATTGCTGTCCTGAGGGGATTACAACCGATGTCATGAAGCAAAACATGCACAAAGTGTCAAATGGAAAACTTAATTTGTTCTGTAAACTTTCATCTAAACCACAGTAAGAAGGGTTTTCCCAAAAAAGAGGATCCCTAAAGCCAGGCACCATCTGTCCCGCCTGTCTCGGTCATCAGGTCATTGCCACCTCCAGCCTCCAGCTCTTTGGCTGGGTTCAGGGTAGAAACCCTACCGGGCTCCAAAACTCAAGTACTTAAGAAGGAAAAGAAAGTTCCATGGACAGTAAAACACACACACTGAACTGCCCTTGAGTCGGTTCCTACTTAGTAAAAAACAAATTTCTTGTTGTCAAGTCAATTCCAACACAAGGTTGTTGGTTCAAACTCACCAGCCGCTCCTTGGAAAGCCTATACTGGGTCACTATGAGTCGGAACCGACTCGATGGCACTTACAATAACAACAGCAGCACAGGGTAGATCTGCCCTGTTGGGTTTCGAAGGCTGTCGTCTTTACAGAAGCGGACTGCCTCATCGTTCTCCCACAGAGAGGCTGGTGGATTCAAACACCTACCTTTTGGTTAGCAACTGAGCACTTTATCACTGTACCACCAGGGTTCCTTGGATACCTACATATCCCTGATTTTCTGGAGGTAGATCCCCAGGCCTTCTAGTGTACCTGTGGGTGGAGTTGAACCGCCACCTTTCCGGTCAGCAGCCAAGTACTTAACCAGTTACACTTCCCAGGGACTCTAGCCTAGGCAGACCTTAAGTCCGCTGTCATTCATTCACCACACAGAATTTAGTGAGCATTTACTATGTGCCGGGGACACTATCGTGAACAAGACAGATGAGCTCCCTGCTCTCTTGGGGCTGACATTGTAAAGATGAGGCGCCAATGGGAAATCAGGGTGAGGGGACAGGGTGTGCTGCTGAGGAAAGGAGGGCTGGCATTGAAGCTGAGATGGGAATGAAGGGAAGGAGTGAGGCTGGCAGGTGTCTGGGGACAGGACTTTCTGGGCAGTATAACAGCAAGTGCCAAGGTCCTGTGACTGGAGAGTACCCAGACCAGGATTCCTCAGCCTCAGCACTGCTGACATTTGAGTGACAATCTCCCCATCCATTGGTGGCAGCCTTGCAGGATCCCTGGACTCTTAACTACTAGATGCCAGGAGGGCCCTCCCCCCCTTCCCCCCTTCCCCCAGCTTGTCACAACCAAACATGTCTCCAAACATGGCCCAAGCCCCCCTCAGATGAGACCACTGGCTCTTGTGTTCAAGAAGCAGCAGGCGGTCAGTTGGCTGAGGTGGGCACCTAGGCGGAGTGGTGGGAGATGTGCAGGACGAGATCAGCAACTGTCAGGACTTGGCTTTAACCTCTGGGGTAGAGGAGGGTGCACAGCAGGCAATGGGGGCATACGGCAGGAACCTGGGCGTGAGACGTTGCAGGTGAAGCCCTCCTGCCACCTGGGATTCTGTGTGATGTGTAAGCATTGTGTGAGCATCTGTGTGCCTACTCGTGTATGTATACATTGTGCAAGCATGTGTGTGCGTGTACATATGTGTGTGGGGGTGTATGTTGGCACACACCTGCAGTAACTGTGCATACTTGTAGTGCGTAGGCAGTGTGCACGTGTGTACACACGAGTGTGTGCATGTGTGGTACATGTGTGCAGGTTTGTAGTGAGCATGTGTGTGTGTGCATACACGTGTGCAGAGTGTGCACTTTGCATTGAGTATAGTGTGTGCGTGTGTGTGCTGCATGCACACTTGTAGTGAGCATGTATTGTGTGTGTGTGTACACATGTGACTGCATGCATGGGCATGTGCACATATGAGCGCATGTGTGCATGCTGTGTGTGTGTGTGCACACGGTGTAGGGGAATGGCTGCTCAAGTGACCAGACAAGGACTGGGTGGGAAAGAACTTTTGGTGAGTCCCCGGATGAGCCACCCAACTAGAAAGCTGGGCTCTGCTGGGGGCTCTACACTGCTGTGCAGATGGCCTGGGCCTTCCCCAGGGCCACAGCTCGCCTCCTGTGTTGCCAGGATCAACCTCACGGTGCCCCAGGGTTCTCTGCTGGCTGTCATTGGTCCAGTGGGGGCAGGGAAATCCTCCCTGCTTTCTGCCCTCCTAGGAGAGCTTTCCAAGGTGGAAGGAGCAGTGAGCACCAAGGTGAGGCCTCATGCCCCTGCCTGTATGCTAAACCCATTCCCATCTTACAAGCCCCTCTGATCCTCCCAGCTCCTCACACTCTTCCCCAACCCCTCCCAAAGTGCTCCTGTCTCTGCCCCACCCACCTCCCAGTGACCAGGGTGAGCTGTGTTGTAGGGTCCCGTGGCCTACGTGCCCCAGGAGGCATGGCTCCAGAACGCCTCGGTGGTGGAGAACGTGTGCTTCCAGCAGGAGCTGGACCCGCCGTGGCTGGAGCAAGTCCTAGAGGCCTGTGCTCTGTGGCCGGATGTGGACCGCTTTCCCGCGGGAGTGCACACTCAGGTTGGGGAGCAGGTAGGTCCTCAGGCTTCCTGGGAGGCAGTGTGGTGGGTGGTGTGGAGAAAACCGTGGAGGGGAAGATAGGACAGCGGAGACATGGGAGAGAAGATGGGCCAGCTTAGCATCACGTACACAGTGGTGGGGGTGTTGTGTGCCATGGAGTCGGTTCTGACTCATAGCCACCCTGCATAGGGTTTCTGAGGCTATAAATCTTTTCTCCTGATGAGCAACTGGTAGATTCCCATTGCTGACCTTGTGGTTAGTAGCCCAGCTCATAACCCTCTATGCTACCAGGCTTAAGCACACACTTGGAAAGTGCCTAAACAGTCATGAATGGACAAGAGATCAGAAATAGAGACTTAGGGAGAAGCGGGACAGGGTTTTGTGCTACAGACTCTCCAGTCCTGGAGCGACAGGACTTGGGCTCCTGCCTCCCTTTACTTGCCTTATGGGGGCACATGGACAAATTGCTACCTGTCTCAGGGTCTCCGCCAAGGTTCTGGGCATCAATGTCTTAGAATCAAGGTCTGGGTTTTGTAAATAGTTTTATTGGAACAGAGCCACGCCCATCCGTGCACCCCTGGTTGTGACTGCTCTGTGTAAGTAGTTGCCACGGGTCCTTCCACAAGCCTAAAATGGTCGCTACCCGGTTCTTTATGGATGGAGCTGGTGGCCCCTGGATTAAGGGATTGTCAGTGGAAGAGTGGGAGTTAGTGTTAAGGGTGTGTGCGAGGTGTCCTGGGGGAGGAGGAGGAGAGAGGACGGAAGGGTCTCCAGGAGCCCCCAGGTAGACTGGAGCAGAGGTGAACCGAAGAAGCTGAGAACGGGGCAGGGGCTGAGTGCTTGCCTAGTGGCATCTAAAGTTTGTCCAGCTGAATCATGTACAGAGCCAAACATCTGACCTTCTAGTACCTTGTCTTTCCTCCGCCTGCCCACCTCATTCCTCCAAGACTCCACTCCCAAACCGTGATGCCATCCTTGAATCCTCCTCTTCTCTCACACTACATCTCATCCGTCCACCCTCCGAGCATACCCAGAATGCTCTGGTATTGTCCACCATCAACTCCCTACGTTGGCTTCAGTGACCTCCTCTTGGCCTGTCTACCCTCCCCTACTCATCAAATCCCAGCTGCGGAGTCTTATAAACATCAGGTCACGTCCAGTGTCTCCCCTTTTTCCTCAGAGTCAAAACCAAAATCCTGACAGTTGCCAAACAAACTGCCCCCTAATCTGACCCCAGCTATCTCTAACCCCATTTCCTGCTGGGCTCACCCTTCCCACCGCACTCCTGCTACATAGGTCTCCCACCCAGAGTATCTCCCACCTCGGTCCCTTTGCACCTGCTGTTACCATACTTGGAAAGCTCTTCCCAGGGGTCCTTGGCTCATCCCTCACTTCTGTTGGATGTCAACCAATATGTCACCTTAATGGGGAGGTCTCCCCTGTCCACACTGGTACACCCCACACCCCACTGCTCTAGTATTCCTCACAGCACCATTTGATATACTTGTATCATAGAATCTGTCCAATTCATAGCGACCTGTATAGGGTTTCCAAGGAGCAGCTGGTAGATTTGAACTGCTGACCTTATGGTTAGCAGTCCAAAGCTTATCCTAGAGTGCCTCACCAGGTCTTAGTTACTTATTTATTGTCTGTCTCCTGCCCACCCCCATTAGAATGTAAGAGCTATAAGAGAAGATACTTTGTTTTGTTCGTTGCTATGTCCCCACACTGGCTATATGGCAGGCCAGTTGACTAACTCATGGTGACCTCAGGTGTTAGAGAAGAACCGTCTCTGTAGGGTTGACAGTAGCGGATTTATTTTTTGGAAGGAGATCTCAAAGCCTTTCTCCCAAGCACTTCTGAAGGGACTCAAATCTCCAAACTTCTAGGTAGCAGCTGAGCACCTTAACCATCTTCACCCCTAGGGCCCTCTGAGTACATAGTAGACATGTAGGTAAATATCAGGTGGAGGAATGACTGATGAACGACAAGAAGCAATTGGTGTCAAGATGGCGACAGAAGCCAGAGTGAAGGAGAAACAAGTGAGACTGGAGATGGAGAATGAAAAAAGCTCCTCCAGGAAGCCAGGCAGTCACAGGGAAAAGAGAAGCTGGGTGGAGGTTGGAGGGGTTGGTCTGCTGCAACGAGAGCAAGTCGTGGCAGCTGAAGCCCTACCCCTCTCTCGTGGCCGTCACAGGGCATGAATCTCTCAGGGGGCCAGAAGCAGCGGCTGAACCTGGCCCGAGCCGTGTACAGAAAGGCGGCCGTATACCTGCTGGATGACCCCCTGGCGGCCCTGGATGCCCGTGTCGGTCAGCACGTCTTCCACCAGGTCATCGGGCCCAGTGGGCTGCTCCAGGGAACGGTAACACTGGGGAGGGTGTGTGAGAGGAGCCCCCTGTCAATTTTACTACCCCTCCTCCAGTCCAGCTCTCTGATTTGTACTGGTCAGCTGTTGCTAGGTCCTGCTGCGTAACAAACAGCCCCCAGAGCTCAGTTGTTGACACCAGCTCACTGGTCTGGGGTCCCGCTTCTACATCTCTGGGCCAGGCTCAGGTGAGCTCCATGTGTCGTCTTGTTTGGAGACATGGCTTAAAGGAGCCTCCTCTATTGGGACATGCTGTTTCCAAGGAAGTGGACAGAACAGTGGGGGGAGCCTGCCAGGTACTCTCAGCCTAGGGACACCCCCCACCATCTCAGTTATGGCAGGCTGATCCAGCAAATGAGTGTATCTTCCTCTCCTTCCCTCCTCAGACACGGGTCCTTGTGACTCATGCGCTCCACATCCTGCCCCAGGCTGATCGGATTGTGGTCCTGGTGGATGGGGTCATTGCAGAGATGGGATCCTACCAGGAGCTTCTGGACAGGAAGGGGGTCCTGGTGGACCTTCTAGGCCAGGCTGGGCAGCCAGGAGATGGAGGAGAAGGAGGTACTGGCTGCACTTTGTTGAATCTCTGTGCCTGGCCCCCTACCACCCTTGGGGAGAAGGTGCTAAGGGTCCACTGGGGTTAAGGTGGTGCTTCCTTGGGACTACCCTTTCATGATCACAGAATGGGCAGAGAACTTCTAGAATGATACATGATTTCTTTTGCTTTCTACAAGCCTCCATGAGGCATACGGGCTATTCTGCCCTGTTTTTAGGTGAGCACACTGGAGCAAAAAGATCCAGTCACATGCCCAAGGTCACGGTGATGGAGCCAAGGTTGAACTTAGGTGTGTCCAGCCTCAGAGTCTATGATCTAAGCAAGAAGGTCATTGGTGCCGAGAGACCAGAGTCCTACAGTGTGCTAATGAGGGCCTCTCAGAGCCCAGAGAACATAGGGGCTGCTGGGTAAATGACAATGTTCTAGAAGGAATTCACACACCAAATCCACTGTCATACAGTGGGTGCCAACGCATAGCAACCCTATGAGGTGGAATAGAATCACTGCCCTGTGTATGTAGTTTCCAAGGCTATATAAGTCTTTATGGAAACTGACTGCTACTCCTTTCTCCCGTGGCTCAGCTGGTGGGTTTGAACTGCTGATCTTGCAGTGAGCAGCTGGGTGCTTAGTTCTTCTGCCACCAGTTCACACACAGTGAATGGGAAGTGACAGCTGGTGACACTTCATGGGCCTTCCTCTTGTTACCATCACAGTGCCCTTGAGAGGATGCTGCTGAGACAATCGCCCCGTTTTACAGATGAGAAAACTGAGGCCTGAGGTCACATGGCTCCGTGGGTGGTGGTGTTGGGATTTGAACCTAGGCAACTCACTCCTGAGTATGTGTTTGTGATTAGGGTGCTGTGTGCCACATCACCTGACAAAGGCAGGACTCACACTTGGGTCTCTCTAGCCCCAGGCTTTATACTTTCTAGAAACATCTGCTTGTGGGCCACAAAGTCACCATCCAGAGCCCAGTCAGGGAAATGGGGAGGGGCTCCTGAGGAAGACAAAACCTGAGGTTGTGGGGGGATTCTCTGAGGAAGAACATCCCAGGCACAAGAAACCCCTTGAACAAGGTGTCAAGGAGCCAGGAGGAGCTCGGCTTTGTGTAGTGTTCGTGGATGTGTTGACACCCCCAGTTGGTAAGCAGGAGCCCAGTGGTGCAGTGGATGAAGCTTCAGACTACTAACAGAAAGGTTGGCGGTTTGAATCCAGCAGCAGCTCCACGGGAGAAAGGATTTCCAGCCTCGGAAACCCTCTGGGGCCAGTCATACTGCTCTGTCCAGGGTCCCTGTGAGTCAATTGGCAGTGGTCTGTAAGCTTAGAGGAGGGGGCTCAGCTGTGTTTATTGACTAAATGAAGGAGGTAGCTGGAAGAGCCTAAGGAGGGTTAAGAGGACACTAGGGAGGTGACAGGAACTAGAGGAGAAGAAATAGATGCACAGGAAATAACCCCTCAGCCAGTGGTGTCCAAGCATGGCGGGACCCATGGCACTGACACTGTTGTAACCGCTGTGTGACTAGATTCCCGTAATCTCACAGAAACCGACCCTCCAACCCATGCCGAGGATTCCAGCGGCAACCCTGGAGGCGAGAAGTCCGCGGGCAGTTCCAAGAGGTCAGTCCAGGGGATATGGAGAATGGGATGGGCACTTACATCTCAGGAGGTTGGGGAGGCCAGAACCATAATGGGCTGAGCACCTGCTGTGTACCCACTGCTGTGTGGTCCTCGGCTGAGAGAGTGGATCATCAAAAGCTAATTGACATTCAGTTTGCCAAAATGTTTAACTCCCCAAGTGGCTGGTTCACCAGATGACCAGTTTGCCACAGGTCAGGGTGGCCAGGCTGCTGCACTGGGGGAAGGGCACTGCCCAGATTTAACTTCCTACAGGGATCAAGGTCCCCCAAGGTCTCCGTGTACTCTCCCCGATGACTGACACTTTTAGACCTGAAAGTGAACTAAAGATTGCTTATGAGAATTGTCTCATTGCCCAGGTGGGACAGGGCTGGTTCCCAGGGAAGACCCTTAGCGCAGTTGTTCTTAACCACACTGGGTCCTGATGTGCATACTTTGGCAGGCATGCTATGCAAAGGTCTTGGGTCTACACCTGTAACATCTGTAGGCGCTGGTCAGACACACAAACATGCTGTCCACTTTTCTCCCAGGCCCCTCCACAGAGGAATGCCTGGCCCACGCACAGCTGGACTCACTGTGGAGCTGTCCGCCACAGGCAGAGGGACCTGCCTCCAAAGTGGCCTTGTAAAACAGAACAAATGATCACTGGGGCCAGAAGGCTTGAGCTCAAGTGTCAGTCATCAGCGGGTGGGGTGCAGGGAGACTTTGGGGGACCTTGATCCCTGTAGGAAATTAAATCTAGGCATTGCCCTTCCCCCGGTGCAGCAGCTTGGCCACCCTGAGAGCACTCCTGGGTCATAGGTAAACTGGCAGTACTGTCTGTCCTCACGGTATGGAATAACCCTGAAAAAGATGAGATGGATAGATGGGCACACAGATGACAGACAGACAAAAATGGTAGATGGGTGGGTAGCCGGATGGATGGACAGATGGACAGAGATAGAGATGACAGATAATGGGTGGATGATGGAAAGATAGATGGGTGACTAAATGGATGGCTAGACATAGATGATAGAGTTGATGGATGGACAGACGGATGGACGGAGACAGAGATGATATAGATGATAGGTGGGTAGGTAAGTGAATGGATGGATTGACAGACATAGATGACAGATGATGGGTAGGGGTAGGTAGATAGACAGATGGACAGACATATAGATGACACAGATAGTAGGCAGGTAACTGGACGGACAAACATATAGATGGTAGAGATGGATGGACAGATGGACATAGAAGGTAGATATGTGGAGATGATGTGTGGGTGGTGTAGACATATACAGATGGCATGATGGGTGAATTGGCGGGGGGAGGAGTGGACAGACAGATGGGATGGATAGATGGATCACACTCATCCACAGTTGAAAGGGACATTCAGAAAACTCTTTTGCATCTGAACTGTACAAATTGACGTTGTGCTGGACCGACAGATCTGAGGGATGCAGCAGGGCAAGCCGACTGCAGCAAAGCTTAGGCCAAACTGAAAACACTGAAACCCAAGTTCCCAAATGAGCAAAGAGGTTCAACCAGTGGATGGGGCTGGGAGAACAGGCTCGCTGGGCTGCAGATGACCTTTAGTGGGCAGTGGATGGGGCTGGGAGAACAGGCTCGCTGGGCTGCAG
>NW_006408696.1:4332197-4352629 GCF_000296735.1 Chrysochloris asiatica | reverse complement strand
GAACAGGCTCGCTGGGCTGCAGATGACCTTTAGTGGGCAGTGGATGGGGCTGCGAGAACAGGCTCGCTGGGCTGCAGATGACCTTTAGTGGGCAGCCCAGAGAGAGGAGGGACGTGACACAGAGTTGGTGCTCACATGTTAGCAGGATGGCTGGAAGGATGGATGAGTGAGTAGAATGCATCCTAAAGTAAGAGAGTGGGGCATACCCCATGGGGAAAGACACTTAATTGTCCTCATTTCCTCTAAATGTCAGGTTCATCAAGTTAGTCCCTGAGGAGGACATCACCACCTCAAAGGTCCAGACAAGGGTCACCTTAGATGAGCCTGAGGGGACAGGACGGCCAGCAGAAGGAGACCACATGCCATACGGCAGGGTAACCACCAGCTGCTCCATTCCCTCCCCACCTGCTGCTCCCCTGGAGATCCCAAACCTGCCGCCGGACACAGCAAGGGGATGGGCAGGGGTGGGGCAGGGAGGGCAGGTACCTGCTATGTGCCAAATTAGCTTTCAAGCACTTCATATTTGTTACTCCTCACAAGTACTTAAAAATGTGGATGGGGATAGCTTCATTTTAGAGATGACGAAACTGAGGTCTGAAAAGTTCAGAGACTTGTCTATATTCTCATAGCTAGCAAGTAGCCAAGTTGAGAATCAAATCTAGGTCTGTCTGAATTTGAAACTTGTATTTTTCTCCTCTTTTATACTGTTTAATCAATCCACCCATCCACCTACTTACTGGTATATTTATCCATCCATTCACCCATCTATCTACCTACCCATCCATTCATCCCAACCATCTATCCACACATTCATCTACCATCCCCCACTTTCAGACATTTACCCACCCACCCAACCACCCATCTATCCTCCTACCCACCTCTCTAGCCATTCAGTGATCTGTCTTTTCACCTATTCTCTGTCTCATATACCCACCCATCCATTCACCTACTCATTCATCTATCCAGCCAGCCAGCCAGCCAGCCATTTACCTGTTCACTCACCCACCCAGATGACATTTATAGGGCATCCACTAAGTGCCTGCCAGGCCAAGTCTGTGCCTTAGTGGAGACTTCATCCTAGTTAGAGGGAGATAGACCACAAACAATGAGGCTGATGATGGTAAATGCTAAAGAGGAAACAAAACAGGGGGAGGACACGGAGACAGCAGGGGGATGGGGTCACCTGTGAATCAGATGCTCTGAGAGGTGACATCTGATCAGATCCCTGAAGGTGCTGAGGAGCAAGTGGTGGGAAGAGGCTGGGAAGTGTGTTGCAGGCCGAGGGAACAGCAGGTGCAAAGGCTCTGCAGTGGAAGGAGCTTGAGGTGCCAGAGAAGAGAGTTGTGGCTCCATGAGGCTGGGTGAGGTCAGAGATGGACAAGGAGTTTGGATTTTCTTCTAAGAGCAAGGAAAACCCAGGGGCGGGTCAGCCACAGCAAGCCAGGGTCAGACAGAGATGTTTCAGAAGTCACGCTGGACCTTAAGCAGGTTGCTTACCCTCTTCATGCCTCAGTTTCTTTATCTGTAAAATGGGGATGATTGTGAGGTTAGAGAACACGTGCTGGGCTTGTTCCATAGTTAGTGCCATTAGATCAGTTCCATCTCATGGCGACCCTGTGTAGGGTTCCAAGGAGCAGCTAATGGGTGTGAGCTGCTGACCCTGTGGTTAGCAATCCATTGCTTATCCTATAGAGCCACACTAGGACCCCACTCCGTAGTAGGTGTTCAGTAAATTCCTCCAAATCCAGAAAGTGCTCCTGCCTGTTAACTTTAGGTCTCCCCTGCCCCACTAGGGCTTCCTAGAGGAAGGGGGTCTGGAGTGTAGACAGGGCTCCTGGTGGGAGGTATTCTGCAGAGTCCTCTTCCTCTCCCCACTGTGTCCATAGGTGAAGGCCGCCATGTACCTGACGTACCTGCGGGCAGTGGGCGTCCCCGTCGGCCTCTACATGCTCGTCCTCTTCCTCTGCCAGCAAGTGGCCTCCTTCTGCCACAGCTACTGGTTGAGCCTGTGGGCAGACGACCCCATCGTGGATGGGCGGCAGGTGCACGCTGCCCTGCGTGGCTGGGTCTTCGGGTTCCTCGGCTGTCTCCAAGGTGACCTCTACCAGCACCCCCCGCAGCTCAATCCAGGGTTGCTCAGGGCTCCCTGGTTTACCCATCCCTGGCTTACCCTGTCCTCCCCGCACATGTCCTGGGCCCAAGAACAGACCTGCATCCTTACTCTGGGGCCCTGGGAAGTGGGGGGACAGGACCCATCCCTCCTTTTCTGGACCCTTCAGTCGCTGCCAGCCTCACCTGCAAATGCAGAAACAGAGGGGTCTCAAATGCTGAATCTTGGCCCCAGATGTTGAGACAGCTGAGTACCTAGGACTCTGCCTAAGTCCGACTGCTGGCTCTGAGCCCCCTCACCCCAGACACACACTGCCACCCTCACCTCTTCTGTTTTTGGTTTTGAACTTGCAGTTGTTAGTGAGATCCTTGTAGACTTGCATGCAGACAATGAAGGGCCAGCTCCCGTGCACTCTGCCTACGTACCCCAGATAGTGTAGTATTGTAATCAGGATAGCTGGGTATTGTCATCAGGAGAGCCGGGTATTGACATGAAGAGAATCCACCACTTATCTTCAGATGTGTCCCCAGTTCTCCCCATCACATGTGTTACTTGTACCTGGGAGTTCTGTACAATTTTGTCACCTGCAAAGGTCTGTGTGGCCATTGCTTCAGTCAGCACTCCGAACAGATCCAACAGCATACAACCCCTCCTATTGCCTCTCCCCACAACCCCAATCCCTGCTCAGCTCCTCCTTTCAAAGCGTGACCTGGCTGAGCAGAATGACAAGATTAAGCTGTGCGTTTAGCCTCGTCTTTGAAAGGGGTACCCCCATCTTCACGTTTCTTGCAGTCTGCCTGATTCACAGGGGGACCTTGTCCAGGGCCCCCAAAGGCTGTGGATGTTTGTCCTCTTCTGTAAAATAGGTGCATCGCGCCTAAGCACTGAGGAGTTTTCTAGTTCAGGAATCCACAGACTGCTCACCAGAGCAGGTAGACAAAGGTGTGGTTCCAGGAAAGTGAGTTAAAAAAGAGGAGTTAGAAAGTCAGCCAAGCCTTGTTAACCCACTGCCACCAGGAAAGTGAGTTAAAAAAGAGGAGTTAGAGAGTCAGCCAAGCCTTGTTAACCCACTGCCACCCAGTCAATTCTGATTCATAAGGACCCTCGAGGACAGAGCAGAACTCAAATAGAGCTTCCGAGGCTACAGATCTTATAGGAGCAGACAGCCTCATCTTTCTCCTGAGAAATCGCTGGTGGATGAATGTGTAGCCCACTAACCACCAGGTCCTTGTTGCATGAATTCAGCTGGCCATCAGGAGACACACTGATGTTGTTAGGTGCCATCTTGTCTGTTCTGACCCATAGCAGAAAGAAACACTGCCCAGGCCTACACCAGCCTTACTACCCTCTCAAAATCTGTCCACAACCCTCCCTCGTTGGATAGGCCAGGGCAGGTCTTAGATCCCCATTCTAAAAATGAGTGGTCAGTTACATCTCTTGATTATAAGGAACAGAAAATTCAACTCCAGTTCCAACTGGTTAAAGCAACAAGAGAATTTGTTGGCTCATACATCCGGAATCCATAAGTAATGGATTCAACTATGGTTACATCCAGGGGATGTCAGTAGGAGTCCGAAATTATATCATTTATTTCCACTGTGAGAGCTTCCTCTCCACGCAGACTCTCTTCCCCAAGTGGTGATAAGATGGGATCCCACAGAATATTCTAGCAAAATCCCAGACCCCACTCTCCTGGCCCAGGTTGGCCCATGTTTTCACCCTGAACCAATTACTCTGGTTTGGATTGGCCAGAGGTAGAATTTGTCCCACCCAAGAGATCGGGGTGAAGTTAGCCCCGTCCCAAGCATGTGGCTGGTCACTGGAAGACAGGGTGGTTCCACCAGAGGACACTCTTCAGTGGCACCATGGGGGTGTAGGGGGCTTACCCAAGGGACTCCACCATTATGTGTGACCCCTTTGCTCCCCAGCCATCGGGCTGTTTGCCTCCATGGCCATGGTGATCCTAGGCGGGGCTCGGGCATCCCGCCAGCTCTTCCGGAGGCTTCTGTGGGATGTGGTGCGATCTCCCGTCAGCTTCTTTGAGCAGACGCCCACTGGGAACCTGCTGAACCGCTTCTCCAAGGAGACAGACACGGTAGATGTGGACATCCCAGACAAACTCCGCTCCTTGCTGACCTATGTCTTTGGACTCCTGGAGGTCAGCCTGGTGGTGGTGGTGGCCACTCCACTGGTCCTTGTGGCCCTCTTACCGCTGTTCATCCTGTACGCTGGGTTTCAGGTAAGGAGAAGTCACAGGGTCTCTGGGAAGGACTCTGTCTGAGAAGTTCTGCACAGTTGCCTGCCCACTTCTAATACTTGCTCCATTCTCTGTCTCCCAAATGTTCAGGTCAGAGTCTTTTGTTGTTGTTGTTGTTTAATCCTTTTATTATTTATTTTGCAATCAACCAATCGCATCTTATTTCATTGTAATGCTTACAATCCCCTTTTTGATGTACACAAAAACACACAGGAATATAGAATAGCTTAAACAACCAAAGCACACATTTTGCAAACCAGCCTCCTGGCTGCCAGCACATAGCCTTTCTCTTTCCGTGAATGTAGAGTCCTCTGCTTACTCTCTCTCTCCATGCTATCACCTCTGTCTCCGTCTCTGGTGGTGCTGCTTCTTTGGTTAGGATCCCACATTCCGCTCATGCTCTTCCCTCTTGCTGGCCCTAGGGTCCTCTGTTCCTGGACTGTAAGATTAACTACTCCCCACTTTTTGTTTTACAGTCAAGAGTCTTTTTTAATACCTAAGCTGTTGCACTTCTGCTGTGGCGTTGGCTTTCTCTTTACCAGTTATCTGGAGACCAGGCAGGGCTCAGTCTCAAAGATTCTTGTGTTGGGCAAGAGCTTCTTCTCTGTGGCCAGGGTCAAAGACCAGCTAAAATGAGCCCAAACCAAAGAACAGACTTGAATGGTGTCCACTTTGGGGATGCCTTGGAACTGGCTGTCACCTCCACAGTTCAGTGATTCTCACAGTACTACCCCAAGACCAGCAGCAGCAGCCTGTTAGAAATGCAGATTCTCAGGCCTCACCCCAGACCTACTGAATCAGACCCTCTGCGGGTGAGGCCCAGCAGTCTGTGTCTTAACAGACCCTCCAAACCAACACTCACCATTCTGATACATTCGACAACCACTGAGTAGACTGTCCTTGGTCAAAGTTTACAAACTTCTTTTTTTCCCCCCACAGGGGGCAGATCTGATTGCTGCTGGCAACACCAGACTTACATCATCCCGCCTTAGCAACTTCAGCACAAAGAAAACTCTCCTCCAGCTAAGGTTCATATGTTGGTGGTGTTGTCAAGTGCCATCGAGTCAGTTCCGACTCATAGCAACCCTATATCCAGTTTCTGAGGCTTATAAATCTTTGTGGGAACAGAAAGCCTCATCTTTCTCCTGGGGAGCGCTGGCGGGCTTGAACTGCCAATTTTGTAATTCTCAGTCATATATCATAGATTAATCCCAGGGAAGAGCCCCATTGGCCCTTTATGAGTCATGTGCCTGTCCCTGAATGAATCACAGTGGCCAACAGGATGGTGTACCCTGACTGGCTGGGCTAGGTCGTGTGATCAGAATCCAGGATTGACAGTCCCACTAGGAAATGAGTAGAGTAGAAACAACGTGGCAGGAAGACGCAAACCCGTCCTCTCAGTCTTCTTGAAGCAGAAAAGGGCTGCGTCTCTTTCGCAAGCTTTGGACTCAGACAGTTGGTGCTGTTGTGGTTAAGTGCCGACAGAAGTGGGTTGAAATCCAGGCCTTGCCATGCATGTCCTGTAGAGGCTGGGAGCAGCTGCTTGCCCCACCCCTAAGCCTCAGGTGTTCTCATCTGTGAAGTGGGACCAGCACCAGGGCCCACACAGTGAATGAGGTACTTAGTAAAGGAAAGGGGCCCTGGTGGCTCACTGGGGCACCCATTGGGCTGCTACCCACAAGGTCAGCAGTTTGAACCCTCCAGTCACTGTCGAGAGAAAGATGAGGCTGTCTGCTCCTGTAAAGATTTACAGGCTCAGAAACCCCGCGGGGCAGTTCTACTCCATCCTCTAGGGCCACTGTGAGTTGGGACCAATGAATGGCAGTGGCTTTGTAAAGAAGCTGTTGATCCTGGAGTCTGATAATGACACTTAATTCTCTGTGTGCCTCACGTCCCAAGCAGTTGGCATGTAACCCTTAGGTTTACTGAGTGAATTCAACTGGACCAGCTGCCTTCCATGAAGGGGAGCACAGTGGCTGCATCCGATAAATACTGGTCTGCAAACCACAAGGCCAGCGGTTCGAGCCCAGCAGTCCATGGGAGAAAGATGAGGCTTTCTGCTCCTGTGAAGATTAAAACCTATCCAGGGTTGCCGAGTCAGAATCAACTCGAAGGCACTTCACAACAGCAGCTGCCTCCATGGTGCTATCCATTTGTGCCCCTTCTCTGATTTGCCCTGAGTGAAGCAGTTGGCATTGGTGCTATGAAATGAGACATTTAAACTAGATCAGTGGCTCTTAACCACATCAGAATCCACTGGAAGGCTTTTAAGAAAAATACCCAAGCCAAGGTGCCAGTCCCAGAGATTCTGATTCATATATTCTGGGGCACTGGAGGTTCTTAAAGTTCCCCAGGTGATCTTTTAAAAAGACATTAACTCTGTAAGGAAACTGGGGCCCAGAGAGGGGAAGCAAGGGGTCCAAGGTCACACAGCATAACAAAATCTGGTCAGGAACCTTGTGTTGGCGCTGCCAGTGGTTCTGCGAGCCACCTCTCTCTGTCTGTGGTCTCTTCCAGAGCCTCTATGTGGCCAGCTCGTGCCAGCTGCGACGTCTGGAGTCAGTCAGACACTCGTCTGTGTGCTCCCACATAGCCGAGATGTTCCAGGGCAGCACAGTGATCAGGGCCTTCCGGGCCCAGAGTTCCTTTGTGACTCAGAGTAATGCACACGTGGATGAGAGCCAGAGGGTCAGTTTCCCACGACTGGTGGCTGACAGGTAAGATCCTGGGGGCAGAGAAGGCCCCAGAGAGTGACACCAGTGGTAAATCACACTTTGTGGCCAGAGAGGTCAAGTGGACAACCTGAGATCACACAGCGAGTTGCACACAAAGCTGAGGCTAGATCCCACAGGTTGCCTCTCAGCAGACAGATGGAACCTGGCCCAGAGGGTCCCCAAAGGCAGCTGAGCAGGAGGTACAGGGCTCAGCAGAGAGAAGAAAGCACTGATGTCAGACAAGTGGACCAGTCTCTGCTGCCATGGTAACAGAGAAACTAACACCCTCGTCTCCTTTCAGTCCAAAACAAGAGCAAGAACACAAGCTGTGAGCATAGACATGGCAGGTTCAAATCCCAGCTCTGTCAGATGGGAATTACTAGATCACCGTACAGGGTCATCTGGAAGACAGAAGGGCCTGTGTGGTAAAGTTCAGTTCTCCTGAGGCAAGTTTTCATCAGTCTGTTTGTTGGGCTGTGTACCTAGCTCCTCAGATATGCCAGGCACACTGCCGTTGGCTCAATAAATCCTTGTGGGAAGATTCAGTGAGCGAACAAACAGAAGAGTCGGAGTTTAGTAACACCCATCAGGCCCAGCGCTAGACTGGGCATGGGGCTGGGAACAAGACACACAGGACACTGCCCTCAGGAAGTTGTGTTGTACTGGTGGACACTGATGGGCCACACTGCTGAAAAGGTTCTGTTACCAAGAGGGACAACCGTTAGGAAGGAAGTCGTCATCAGAGAGGGGTAGAGGAGGAGTCAGGGAAGGCTCTCAGAGGAGTTGACGTTTTTAGCTGACTTGTGCCAGAAGATAGAGGTTAGGTCGGAGGTGGGACATGAGTTGGCATATTCCAGGAGCAGAGCAGTGGCCCTCACTAACACTCTACCGAGTACCGTGTGTGCCAGGCCCTGCCCGAGCTGGCACGGATGAGTCAGAAGAACATTGTCACCTCCTCCCACCATCAAGCTTGGGTGGGATCTGGGGAACAAGAAGACCATCGCTGGGACTCCCACGGTGTGTGAGCTGGCCAGTGACCAGGCTGTGTGCCCAGAGAAGCAGGTCCAGGCAGTTCCAGGCACCGCTGACCCCCTGCTCTCCACCTTCCCCGCAGGTGGCTCGCTGCCAATCTGGAGCTCCTAGGGAACATCCTGGTGTTGGCGGCTGCCATGTGTGCTGTGTGGAGCAAGACCTACCTGAGAGCAGGCCTCGTGGGCTTCTCTGTCTCCACTGCCCTCCAGGTACTCCTGCCCTCCTCCAGCCTGGGCTCGGGTGCCAGCCGGTCCAAAGACAACACCTACCAGTAGGGTTCCCAAGGACCCCAAGTCTCAACCCTCAACGGTGAGGAAATGGTAGCTCTACCAGGGCTGGACTTACTGAGGTGACCTTGTGGTTCTGAGAGCCTCAGTGTGCACATCTAGAATATGGGCAGCAATCCCACCCATCCAGATGTTGCAAGGACCAATGGCGATAAAGTGTGTGTTTCCAGGGCATCCTGATTAATTGTCACAACAGTTGGTGTTAGGCCATGATCAACAGTGTGAAGGAAAAGAATACACGATGGGGCATCAAAAAGCTCTTAGGAAAATGGAGTAGGAAGCTTACAGAAATTTTCCACGAACTTTTTAAAGTCCCAGTGTATCTGCATATAAATAGTATGTGGTGGTGGTTGTGTGCTGTTTGGTTGGTTCTGACTCAGTGATTCTGTATAGGGCTTCAAGGCTGAAATCCTTATGGGAGCAGGAAGCCTCATCTTTTTCCCACAGATAGCTGATGGATTCAAACTGTTGACATGTAACCCACTACACTACCAGGGTCCTTTAAATTGTCTGTCTGTTGTTGTTAAGTGCCATCGAGTCAGTTCCTACCCATAGCGACCCCTATATAGGGTTTCCGAAGAATGGCTGGTGAGCTTGAACCACTACCGACCTTTCAGTTCAAACCAACTTTGCAGTCCAGCGCATTAACCCACAGCGCCATGCCATGACTGTATAAATAGTCTTTAGCGCTAATTACTATGCATGACCCAGGCATTGTTCTAAGTGCCTTATGAACATTTGTGTTAACTCCTATAACCTTGCTCGCGACCCCATTAGGAAGTCGCTACTATTATACTTGTTCCTGGGGGCTACAAACAGTTAAGCACTTAACTACTGATTGAAGGTTGGTGGTTCAAACCCATGCAGAGTCACTCTGAACGAGAGGCCTGGAAGTCTGGTTCCAAAAGATTGCAGCCTTGAAACCCCTGTGGTGCACAGTGCAGCTCTGCACACACGGGGTCACCCTGAGTCAACATTAACTCCTTACCAGCTGGTTTAGATTGGGTTTGAACTCTTACTTTGATTTTGTAGTGGAGGCAGCTAGGGCGCAGAGAACATAAGGATAAGGCAGAGTAGGGAATGGAGCATGATGAGGCCAGGCATCGTTTGCTACTGCAAGGAAGACAAGTGATGGTGGAGGGAGAGCATCAATGAGAGGAGGCTCCCAGCAGAGGGAACAGCAGGAGCAAAGGCCCTGAGGCAGGAGTGTGCCTATGCCAGGTGAGTCAGGAATAGCATGACAGACCAGTGTGGCCGTAGGGGGTGAGGTAAGGCAGAGCGAGAGTGGAGGGTATGAATGTCTGAATGTGCAGGACACACAGGCCCTGGTGTGGAGCTTGAGGTGGGAAATCACTGGAAGCCTAGCACCCCTGGGAAAGCTTTTGGAATGGAAAGTCAGTGGGCCGGGGACCTGCTGGGTATCCTGGGGAGGGCCACACACCCTCTCTGTTCCTGTCTCCCACTTGCATGAAGATGGGTTAGAGAGCTGACATCTGTGGGCTCCTTTCTGCTCTGTGTACTCTGCATCTAGGAAGGGAGAGAGAAGCGAGCAGGACTGGAGGAAGGAAGGTTGCTATCTGCTGCAACCAAATACGATCCCGTGAGCCCAGGTCTTTGAACTGCCCTGTCCCTGCATCCTCTCCTTGGTCCCCTTCCTCAGTGGCCAGTTCTAGCCTGCGGTGGCCTTACTGAGGCCTAGCCTGAGGGATCTTCTCATACCAGGTGACACAGACGCTGCAGTGGGCGGTCCGAAGCTGGACAGAGCTGGAAAGTGGCATTGTGGCGGTGGAGAGAATGAAGGACTACTCCCAAACACCTAAGGAGGTGACAGGGCAGGGTGGAGTTGCAGGGCCCAGCCAGGACCTAGACAGTGGAACTAGTTGTCATGGGCTTTGGCATCTGCATGCTCTTCTCCCCAACCCAACCCCACCAACCTAAGCCAGGGCCCCAGGACAGGGTGCCAGTAATGGTGTGGAGCCAGAGTTCAATCCTGCTCCCTTTGCTTACTAGCTTGAGCAAAGCAGGGCACCCATACGGAGCCTCAGGGAACCAGCAGCGTTACAATAAAAGCAGCAACATCACAAGAACACAACAGTAATGGAACAAAACAAAATCTAATTCCATCTTTGCCATGGAGTTGATTCCTACTCAGGGCAACACATGTGCTACAGAGTAGAACGGGCTCCATAGGATTTGTTTTTGTTTTTAAAGATTTTAGGGTTTATTAACCCTCTGGTGAAAAATCCAGTCATTGCAGAATCATTATTCCTTCTTTTTGCCAGCACCAACATTCACCTTTGCAGTTCCCCTGACTTAGTTTATTCTGTTTTTGCGTTCCTTGCACTGTTTTCTTCTTCTCAGACAGGCCATGCCTTGCAAGTCTGTGTTTAGGTTCATTTTTCTTTGCATAATCCAAGGATACATAAATCATGCTGAAGCCAGTAGTCTTGCCACCATCAAAATGGGTTCTGAATCCAAACACAAAGATGACCTCTGGTGTCATATATTTTGGCAAATTTTCCCAGAATTTCTGTTTTAGGCACTGTTGCTTTCTTGGGGTGAAGGACATCAATGACCATCTGTTTCCGCTGAAGTAGTCGGTTGGTCATGAACTTCTTGGTCTGGATGGATACTGTGTCATTCATGATGGCGGCAGACGCTTAGGCATCCAGGGAGGGAAAAAGCTCCATAGGGTTTTCTTTGTTGTAATTTTTAAGGGAGCAAATCACCAGACCTTTCTTCCACCGAGCCACTGGGTGGGTTCCAACATCCATCCTTTAGGGGAGCAGCCAACTGCAAACCGCATGTGCCACCCAGCCTCCTGGCACACAATGGCTCTGGGTTTACTTGGAGCATCCAATGAGGCCTTGCAACAAAGCAGTCCACTGCTTTTTCTAGCCCGTCTTCACAGCTAGGGAAGTTGGATTCCAGGATGTTGACTGACCTGTACCAGGTCACAGGGATTGTAAACAGCAGGGTTCCCACCAGTCTTGCCTTCTTCTCACGAGAACATCATTCTTTGACACGAAGCAGCAGCTCATTATTGATAAACAGTAGATGGTATCAGATATCTGTCTTGAGCCCACGTTCCATGCCCTCATCTTATTCCCCTAACAACGCTGCAATAGCAGTAAGTACACCCACTTTATAGAAGAGGAAACTGAGGCTCAGACAACTGAGCCATTTAGTAAGAAGCCTTGGAGAAAGGTTCCTCTGACTCATTGTCCCTTCCTGCCTTAGGCCCCCTGGAGGCTGCCCACCTGTGCAGCCCAGCCCCCCTGGCCTCACGCAGGGCAGATTGAGTTCCGGGGCTTTGGGCTGCGGTATGGGCCTGAACTCCCACTGGCTGTGCGAGATGTGTCTGTCAGAATCCACCCAGGAGAGAAGGTGAGTGGTTCTCCCCAGGCGTCAGTCACGGTAAGACTGAGCACTTGCTGCCTCCTAAACATCCTCTCTGCATGCACCCCAGCTGGACTTCTAAATTGCTCCTGTCTTACTGATGTGCTCTGCTCCCCACGACCTCCCCAGATCAGGCACCTCCGGACCCCCTTCTTCTAACGTTTGTTGGAAACCTCCTAAGTGCTGCACCTGTGCTGAACACTGAGGGTTGCATGGGCTTGGATTCTGGATTTGCCATGCATGACGTTGGTCAAGTCAGTTTATGGCTCTGGGCCCTAGTTTTCCCATCATAAGATGGGAATAATAGTATCGACTTCATGGAGTTGGTGTGATGTTTAATCGGGTTAATATGTGCAGTGTAGTTGAACAAATTCACAACAGGAACTTGGAAGATCAGACAAGAACCTTAAGGAGCGGTGATTTCTGTTAACTGGGGAGAAACTGATCAGAGAATGGTTGTATGTTACCACTGTCACTGAATTGTACCTGTAGAAACAGTTGAATTGGTGTGTGTTTCACTGCATATGAAGGTAAGTCAAAAAGTATTGCTATAAGATTCAAGGCACAGCTGGTGAGCTTCTGACCTGGCAGTCCAACACATTAACCCACAGTGCCACAACAGGTCTCCCTTATTACATGTTGTTAAGTGTCGAGTCGGTCCGACCCATAGCAGCCCTATATAGGGTTTCCAAGGAGCAATAAGTTCATACGCATGTGAAAGTTAGACAGTGAATAAGGAAGACTGTAGAAGAATTGATGCTCTTGAGTTATGGTATTAGAGGAGAATATTGAAGGTGCCATGGGCTGCCAAAAGAACCAACAGATCTGTGTTGGAAGAAGTGCAGCCAGAGTGCTCCTTGGAGGCCAGAATGACCAAACTTCATCTCTCATACATCGGACATACTTGTCAGGAGGGACCAGTCGCTGGAGAAGGATATCATGTTTGGTAGGGTGGAGGGTCAGAGAAAACGAGGAAGACCTCCAGCGAGATGTTTTGACAAAGTGGCAGAATCAGTGGGCCCAAGCGTAGCAATGATAGTGAGGTTGGCCCAGGATCAGGCAGTGTTTCATTGTGCTGTGCACGGAGTCAGTGCCGACTTGATGGCACCTAACAAGAAGACGACGACTGGTGGAGTCCTGGTGTGGCGCTGTGGGTTAATGTACCAGACTGTAAAGCCGTTTGAACTGCAAGGTTGGCAGTTCAAGCTCACCAGCTGCTCCTCAGAAACCCTATACAGGTCGCTGTTGGTCAGAATTGACTCGATGGCACTTCACAAGACTGGTGGTGGTGGTTATGTGCCACAGAGTCGGTTTGACTCATAGAGACCCTGTATAGGGTTTCCAAGGCTGTATAGGGTATCTGAGGCTTTACGGGAGCAGAAAGCTTCATCTTTCTCCCGTGGAACAGGTGGTAGTTTTGAACTGCTGACCATGAGATTAACAGCCTGACTCATAACCACAGTGCTGCCAGAGCTCCTTCCTAACAAGACTAAGACAAATATATTACTGAGAGAACTTGCCTTCAGCCCTCCACTGAATGCAGAGATGTGTTTAAACACGTGTTATTTGGAATAAACCCAGGCATGTAAACAGGAGTCCTAGTAACAATACTTTTGGACTTACCAGCATCACTAAGTGATTGTTTCAAAGTGCCTGGAGCAGTACCTGCCACACAACAAGCACTCATGAAAGCATTTACTTCTTAGCGTTGGCATTTTGTCTCTCACAACACTCCTATGAAGGAGCTCCGCTATCCCACTGAACAGGTCTTATAGATCCTGATTGGGCCCTGTCATGGAATCCCTGTCCCTGCCACCCTCTTCGTCCCCTCCCTATGGGAACTGCAGGTGGCCATCGTAGGCTTCCAACTCAGGCCTCGGCCCCTCCTGTTAGCTCTCTCAGTGATTCCCCTGCTGCAGGCCCTCAGCCAGCTTCACCCGTCAGAGCCACAACTTCTGAGCTTGGCATTTAAGGCCCTGCCCAGTCTGTACCCAGCCCACTTCTCTGTAGCTTCCTGCCTATCCCCCATTCATTCCTCTGCCAGGATTTAGCTAATCTCAGCTGCCTCAGTGCCCAGTGGTCAGACAAGGTACTGCCCTCAGTGGACTTGCATTCTAGCACATGGTGGGCTTAGCCCCATCCTTCAGGATTCCTCTCACATTTCCTCACCCCCACGAAATCTCCGGAGTAGCCTTCTACTCTAGCCCAGGCAGCATGAATAGTGTCCATTGCTGCGGGCCGGGAGCTGGATCCTAAGAGCACTTATTCATCACTCAGAGGAGCCCTAGTGGCACACTGGGTAAGAGCTGGACTAAGTCAAAGGTGGGCGGTTCAACCCTACCAACTGCTCTGTGGCTGTCTGTTTCTGTAAAGACGTTAAGACTGGAAACTCGACGGGGCAGTTCTACTCTGTCCTCCAAGGTCGCTAGGAGGCAGAATTCACTCCATGTTGTTAAGTGCTGCTGAGTTGGTTCCCCCTCATAGCAACCCCATAAAGGGTTTTTGAGGAGTTGGTGGGTTTGAACTGGTGACCCTGTGGTTTGTAGTCCAGTGCTGACCCTACAGCACCACACCAGGTATTTGTTATACTCTGAGTGAGTTGGCTCAGTTGTACTACTTCCAAGACCAGAGAGCGCTGTGGAGCAAGAACTCCTTAATTTCTGTATTTCTGGTGTCTAATGGAGTGCCTGCCTGGTAGCATAGTGGTTACAAATTGGGCTGCGAACCTTAAGGTCAGCAGTTCGAAACTACCAGCAGTTCTGCAGGAGAAAGATGAGGCTTTCTGCTCCCGTAAAGATATACAGCCTCAGAAACCCTGTACAGGGTCGCTATGGGTCAGAACCGTCTCGACAGCACTTAACAACAATGGAGTGCCTGACATGCAGTGGGTGACTCACTTCATTTATTAAACAATTAAGTTTTGACTCTGGCCATTTGTCAGGTCCTGAGAATGCAGCAGTAAGCAAGAGCAAGAAGGCTGGTAGGGAGCGTGGGGAAAGAAGGAGTATAAGGGTAGATAAAAAGATACAGTATGGAAGATGGGCAGGTGGGATGGAAGGCTGAGGGTTGGATGGAGGGATAGGAGAATGGGGTGGGATTAAAGATGCAGGATGGTGAAAGTGGAGGCTGTAAAGATGGGAGACAGAAGTGCAGAAGCGCCCTAGGATACTGCGGCAGCAGATGCACAGGACTGGTAACGGCAAAGTCCGCACTGAATCCCATCAGCTGCTCTCAGAAACCTATACAGGGTTGACATGAGTCAGATCCGACTTGATGACACATAGTAACTATAATGGAAGGGTAGGGATAGGTGGGAAGATGGGGGTGATATGCCAGGATGAAGGGAAGATAGAGGAATTCACAGATGGAAGGCGGGATAGCTTTGTGCGTGCATCTCCAGAAGGATTAACCGATGGATAACTGGGCAGCTGAAGAATGTGGCTGGACAGATAGATCTGGACATAGGGAGAACCTCTCAGGGCTCAGCCAGGTCTGGTTAGTGCAGCCCTTGCTCTCTGTCCCCTGGCAGGTGGGCATTGTAGGCAGGACAGGTGCTGGTAAGTCCTCCCTGGCCGGGGGTCTGTTGCGGCTCCTGGAGGCAGCAGAAGGCAGGATCTGGATCGACGGGGTCCCCATCGACTGTGTGGGGCTACACACACTGCGGTCCAGAATCACCATTATCCCCCAGGTCAGGACGGGGGAGCCGAGGGTGCGGGGGTGGGGCAGGCAGAGGTGCACAGCCCCACTAGGCCCTGCTCTGACCTTCTGTCTTATGACCAAGGACCCCATCCTGTTCCCTGGCTCTCTGCGGATGAACCTCGACCTGCTAGATGAGCACACAGACGAGGCCATCTGGGCGGCCCTGGAGACCATGCAGCTCAAAGCCTTGGTGGCCAGCCTGCCCGGTCAGCTGCAGTACAAGTGTATCGACCAGGGGGACAACCTGAGGTACAGTCACCTCACCTTGGGCACTGGATGGGTCCTCAGGAATTCTGCCTCCCCCATGCATTGTTAGCCCTAGGGTCCCAGGGCGGAGCAACCGAATTGCACTCAACTGGTAGCGTAGTGGTTGTGAATTGGGCTGTGAACCGCAGGCCAGCAGTTAGAAACTACCAGCTGTTCTGCGGGAGAAACATGAGGCTCTGCTCCCGTAAAGATTTATAGCCTCGGAAACCCTGTACAACAAGGTCGCTATGAGTTGGAACTGACTCCATGGCACACAGCCACCAGCCACTAATCTAAAGGATTCGTGGTGTGGCACTGTAGGATAAGCACTGGGGTTGCAAACCACGAAGTCAGTGGCTCAAACCCACCAGCTTCTCCTTGGAAACTCCATACTATGAATCAGAGTCGACTTGACGGCACTAAACCTTTTTTCCTTGGAGGTGAGATGGGGTGGGGCTATAAAAATGTATTGCGCTTGTTACTGGGGGCAGACCTCAAACCCACAGTGAGTATTAAGCAGCAGATTGTGTTTGCCTTTTTAAAAGCCGAGACCTTCTGGAATCAAACACTTTTTCGGGCGCTGAAAGTTTTGGGACAAGACTGGGTGTTAGTGGTTCCCAGGCAGCAGAGAGGCAGTGTAGCTCAGTGGCCAAGAGCATAAATGAGTGCCAGACAGCCTGGCTTCCAAATGAGGCTTCCTCCACTGTTGTGCCTCAGTTTCCCCATCTCCCAAATGGGGATGATAGTACCTACCTACCAGCGTGAGGGTTAAATGAGTCATGTGTGTGAGACTGGAAACAAGAAGTGTTCACCTCAGAGTTGGAATTGGAAAACCTAAAGACTTGACCAAGGCTGCCCACCTTGTCAGGGTGAGGTGGGAGCAAGGCCCAGGCAGACTTACCCGGACTAGGTGTTATTACTTCAGCAAAAGGGAATATGGTGAGGAAACCGCCTAAACCATACCTGGTCCTCGAGGCCCAGCCAATGCGGTCAGGCTCTGCCACTCACGGGCTGTGACTTTGAGCCTCAGTGTCCCCACCTGTAATTACAGAGCGTCCACACTGTGCTGAGGGCTTGTCACCACGCATGTACGCGAGCCCTTTTATGTGACCACTCTTCACGGCTCAGTGCCTGACTCCACTTCCCCTTGTCCTTGGATTAAAATATGAGGGACTTCAAAAGGTTCATGGAAAATGGAATGAAAAGATAACAAAATTTCCCATGAACCTTTTGAAGCCCTTTGTATATACCAGCACTGAGGAGACCACAGAAGAGAAAAATCATTTCACCAGGGAGGAAACTGAGGCACAGAGGGTTTGAATGAACTTGCCTGAAGTTATCCTGCTTGAAAATGGCCTTTCTGACTGCACACCCGTGTGAGGGCTTACTCACCCCTAGCTTCTGTGGACATCATGGGGACCCAAGGGTGGGTGCACCTTAGAGACCCTGATGTGTCCAATCTAACGACCCCACTCGTCCCCAGCGTGGGCCAGAAGCAGCTCCTGTGTCTGGCTCGCACCCTGCTCCGGAAAACCCAGATCCTCATCCTGGATGAGGCGACGGCAGCCGTGGACCCTGGGACGGAGCGTCAGATCCAGGCGGCCCTCAGGAGCTGGTTTGCTCAGTGCACAGTCCTCTTCATTGCCCACCGCCTGCGCTCGGTGCTGGATTGCGCCAGGTAAAGTACTCCCACCAGCCCCTGAAGGGTGAGCAGGTAGAGGAGGGGCTGGGTACAACGTCTAGCTTCTGAAGGGCCCACAGGTGGCAAGACTGATGCCCTCAGGAAGGGATGACTCCAAGAACACATGCATCTCAGTTCAGCCTGGGTCAGGCGGGAGCCCGCCTGGGCCTCCCCTCTGAGTTCTCGGGAGTGTCTGGGCTGATGTTGAAAGAGCTGCCTTCTCCCTGTCCCCACTACAGAGTGCTGGTCATGGACAAGGGGCAGGTGGCGGAGAGTGGCAGCCCAGCCCAGCTGCTGGCCCAGAAAGGCCTGTTTTACAGATTGGCTCAGGAGTCAGGCCTGGTCTGAGCCAGCTCTCCCCTTTACCCCTGGAAGAAAAATGGCAGATCCCCACGGAGTATCATATCCAGAAGTTCTCGGCAGCCCCAACTCTGGGCTCATCCAGACTGGATGTTGGCGGTAGCTCTCAATCCTGGCTGCCCACTGCGTTCACATGGGGCTCCACACAGACCAACTCCATCAGAATCCTAGGTTGGGAACTTTTTATTCTGAGATCATTGATCTTGTTTACCCTTTTATCCAGTTCCCCCCAAGGGAACATTTGAAAATAGTTCACTATTATCACCAGGATGTTGACCTAAGCCACCGCACTTATTCAGATTTCCCGAGTGTTACTTTACCTGGCGAGCTTGTGTGTGACAAGCATGTCTCTGCAGTTCTGTCACCCGTGTGGGCTCCGTTAGGCCCACACCAGGGCACCCTGGAGTCCTCTACAAGTTACCAGATGCCCGTAATCCAAACCTGTCATCGAGTCAATTCTAACTCACTGGGTACCAGGTTTCCACAGGTGTCATGGAGAAGCAGGCTGCCACAGGTTTCTCCCATGGAGTAGGTGGTTGGTTCAAACTGCCGATCTGTCAGCAGCTAAGCTTTAATCATTGTACACCAGGGCTTCATGGGACACAAGTTACATCCAAGAAAAACCATAATGTGGACTCCCTTGATCCACGCTGTGCAGTCTTGTTTTAATGGGGTATCTACCTCATCCCCACAAACACGGAACTGAGCCACATGCCTTGCCCATAGAATGGAACTGCTGTCACTGGGAACATTGCTATTAGGCCCCCTTTACAGATGAGAAAACTGAGACAGGGATTTGAACGCGAGTGGCCCGGCTCCAGAGGTCACAGTCCCACCCACTACCTGTGCCACGCTGCCCTGTGCTCACATCCTTAGATCCGGAGCAGCCACCCAGCAGTAACAGCTGGAATTAATACTTTGAAATCCCACCCAAAGGGAAGGAAGTGGCTTCCTGTCTGCCTCAAGCAGAGAGAATGACTGAGTGAGTGTAGTTTTCCCCAGCACAGTGATTGCACTAAGGGGATGACTGGGGTCTCCCATCTCTGCTGGTGGTCTAGGCTCAGGCAGCACAATGACCTCATTGTACTGAAGAGGGAGCTGGTTCCACAGAGCAGGTTCTAGAAAGCTGAGTGCACACCACAGTTCCCAAAGAATCAATTTGAGGTGCCCTATGTGCCCACATCCTAGAGACAGTGCAGTGATTAAACAGCGGAGCTGCCATTCTAGAGACAAACGAAGGAAGCCAGCAATGAATGCTGCCTCGGCGGGGAGAGGGGGTTCCGTCCGCAGGACTGCTTTGGCTGCTGAAGACCAGCAAGGAGGTGCATGTGGCTGAGAGCCCCCATGGTGCAGGGCTTCAAACTGAATTATGTTCCCCTAAGTTCAGTATTGCCAATCCTAACCCCATACCTGTGGTGATCGTCCCATTTAGGAATGGGTTTCCCCCCAGAACAGACAGAATGAGCACTTTCCTCAGACTTGGTGCCCTGACTTTGAGAAAATAAATGTTTGTTAAAGCCACGCCCCTGGTGTGTCTGCTACTAGATAATGAAGTGTTCAGGGGCAGCGTTTCAGAGGGTCACTGAGTCTGCAGGTTGAACACCGGGGTGGGGACCGTGGGAGACCATTGTGTGGTAAAAGGAGAGATGATGAGGGGGAAGCCAGACTGGAATGTGCCCAGGGGGGAGATAATGGAAACAGGCCCCACTCCCCAGCCCTCTGAGCACCGAGAGACTCCCTTTCAATGAGAAGCGCATTGGTCGCCCGCCCTCCATACACAGTACTGAAAGCACGTCTCTCCCCAGGATGAGCAGCTTCGAGCGTCTCCCTAAACCCTGTGTTCTGATTCCAGGGCCACTTCCTGCCATCTCTTAGTAAAGCAGATTCAAGCTCAGTCCAACCCTAGTACATACCAGGAGTTCTGATGTGGTGCTAGAGGTTCATGCGCTGGACTGCAAGGTTGGTCTGAGCCTCAAGGTTTGCGATTCAAACCCACCAGTCGCTTCTTGCACTTGGAAACCCTATACAGGGTCGCTATGAGTTGGAACCGATTCTATGGCACTTAGCAACAAAGAAGTACACACCCAGACACACACCAAGTTAAGTTCTGAGTAAACTGAAGATCTGACCTGGGCCTTCACGAAGGTTCAAAGGTGGGTCAGGCTGAAATAGAAACATTATCTCCCCATGGCACACCCAAGCAAAAAAGTACTCTAATGGTAATAACCTCATGGTGGTGGTTGTTAGGTGCCATTGAGTTGGCACCGACTCATAGCGACCTTATGCACAGCAAAATGAAACAATGTCCGATCCTGGGACAATCTCACTACCGCTGCCACACTTGAGTCCATCGATGCTTCTGCCTGGCCAATCCATCTCATTGGGGGTCTTCCTCTTTTTCTCTGATCCTCCATCTTACCAAACATGATATCCTTCTCCAGCAACTGTTCCCTCCTGACAGTATGTCCAAGTTATGAGAGATGAAGTTTAGCCATCTCGGCCTCTAAGGAGCACTCTGGCTGCACTTCTTCCAAAACAGATCTATTGGTCCTTTTGGCAGCCCATGGCACTTTTAGTATTCTCCAACACCATAACTCAAAAGCATCAATTCTTCTACGGTTTTCCTTATTCACTGTCCAGCTTTCAC
>NW_006408696.1:4324801-4331781 GCF_000296735.1 Chrysochloris asiatica | reverse complement strand
GCCACGTTTTTCTTCATAGAACCCAGCTTCTCATATTATTTGCTCAGCATACAGGTTGAATAAGTATGGTGAAAGAACACAACCTTGTCGCACACCTTTCTTAATTTTAAAACATTATGTTCCCATGTTCTGTTCGAACAACTGCTTCTTGGTCCAGGTACAGATTCCTCATGGTGCTTAGTTGCCCCTAACGCAATGACCCAAATACAATGGGATCAGCAGTTGTGATCTACAAATCACTGGCTTTCAAAGGAGGTCTCCAGGCCTTTCTTCCTACTTGCTCTGGAAGCTTTGTTGAATCCTGTTCAGCATCAACATCATGCAAGTCTCCAGTGACAGAGGGCTGTCAGCTGTACTTGAGGCACACTGGCTGGGAATCAAACTGGAGTCTCCCACATGGAAGGGGACCTGTACTGTTGATTCAGTCCTCCCTTTGGGAATAACTTTGATGGTGGTTGAAATAGTTGTGCCATGGATTTTGACTCATAGTGGACCCATATAGGGTTTCCTAAGACAGTACATCTTTATGGGAAAGCCTCATCTTTCTCCCAAGGAGCAACTAGTAGATTTGAACTGTTGACCTTGTGGTTAGCAGCCCAGCTTGTAATCCTGTATGCTACCAGAGCTTCTTGGTAATTAGCTTACCAGCTACATTTTACTCAGTCTTTGTACTTCTTGGCCCTAATGCCAACTGTTTCAGTGGCGGAGGTGGGGATAGTTGGGGGGGAAGTGGTGGCAGTGCTGGAGGGAAAATGGGTGCTGCTAGAATGTTCCATCTGCACACTGCACTTGGCACATGGCTTCAGAATGTGACAGAAATGGTAGGTGTGCTCCCAATTTCAGGCCTTCCTCACTAACCTAGACTCACCCAATTTGAACTCAGAAACCAAATAGAAAAGTTTGCGGAAATTTTCCTTTCTTAATTCTATTTATTTCCTCCACAAACTTTTTGAAGCCCTCTCATAGATTTTTTTTTTAGATACCCATCTCATTGCCCATTAGAACTCAGAAACCAAATAAGCCAGAATAGGGAGAAATACTGGTCTTCCATACGCTCCTGGTGTAGTGCTGTAGGATCAGTACTGGACCATGTACAAGGTTGGCAGTTCAAACCCACCAGCTGCTCCTTGGAAACTCTATACAGGGTTGCTATGAGTTGGAGTCAAGTTGACGGCACTTAAAGACATAGGCTCCCTTACATTTTCCAGTGTCTTTGTGGTTTGCCTGAGACCATGTGACTGAATTTAGCCAATGGAAGAGGAGTGGCATTAAGTCACTTCTGGTTTAAGAGACTTAAAAGTGAAAGGGAGTCACCTACCTTCTCCCCCTTGCTGTGGTGACCAGGAAGCCAGCTCTGGTGATATCTGAAGACGTCATAAGCCCCAAACACTCTGCATCTGTCTCCCGCAGCAATGGAAGTTCCTCATAAAAAATGGGATGAGCAAGCAGGCAATCAACCCTTGTGTTCATTTACCAAGATTTCACATTGTTACTGCAGCATAGCCTAACCTATCCCAAAATAAAGGGGTTTTTCAAGGGTAGCCATGGCTACGTGCCATTTATGCCTCACCTGTGCCTTAGAAACTGACCACATGTTCCACACACATCACTGCTAAATCATACAACAATCCCACCCTTTGCTTAGGAACCGAGGCATGGAGCCAGCATGTGACAAGGGCTAGCCACAGAGCCCAGGCTCTGTCCACCTGCCGCCTGACTCCCCACTGAACCCCACCCCCAACTCCTGACCCCCAGACTTCTTGTCTCTGATGGCAGCTCCCCCTACAGACACCTTGACAGCCACAGGGGGATGAGTTGAGCAGCCTTCGCTAAGACCCCAAAGAAAGTGGAACAGTCATTTAGAAAGAAATAAAATATATTTTTACTGCAAAAATCTTTGTTTGGTTTTGCAAATATTCACGTTTCCAGTGTAAGTCATTACAAAAAAAGATATCCAAGAAAAATTTGGCCTATCTAACGTTCTAACGTGAAAGAATGGTATAATTTACCCAAAAAAAAAAAAAAAAGTATTAATAAATATATTATTTTCACCTAAAAGAAGAAAGATGCTTCTCTGCATTTGAAGTCGGCAACATAGTTCACCACAAGTCTGAACTGTGGGGCAGCATGACCCCTCTGCTTTTTTGGGTCTCACCTTGGCCATTAACCAGGAGGCCCAAGGGGACACTCCTTGAAGGACTCCACATTTCCGTTTTCTTCCAGGAACCCACAGACACACTGTCAGATGCAGGGCCAACTTGGCTATACCCTGGAAATGCTGTTCTGCCCATATGTCCTCCTCCACCCAAGTAAAACTCTTAAGACTGTTTTCTTCCCTTGGAGTGGTACTTAAAAAACAACAACAACAACAAGCAAAATCGTGTATATACATATATATATATATATATATATAAATATATATATATATCATCACTGATAGTCATTAAGTGGGAGCTTTCCTTGTCCTGGAAGAGGCTCAGTAACTAAATCATTAAGTTCTTACACTGCCATCCTTGGCAGTAAGCGCAATCCAAGGGTGAGAAATTAAAATACAAGGAAAGGTACCTTGAGACTAGAAAAACTAGATGGTGCCCGGCTTCTCCACTACTGACCATTCAGATCAGGAACATTAATAGCCAGTCCCAGATAAAGGGAGGAAAATGTAGAACAAAACTCAAATTTAAAATGGGTCAGGTTTACTGAGTCAGTAAAGACTACAGTTTGAACCTATTACCCCAGCACACCACTCCTGGTGGTCACCTATCAGCCAAAACACTAAATAGTGCATAAATAATATTACCCAGAAGTAGTGTGCTGTTCTAGGCAATCATCTAAATGAGACCTACTGGTCAACATTTACCCTTGGCCAAAGATGAAAAGGTACGGGGGACAGGGAAACTAGATGAATAAAAACATAACAACCAGAAAGGAAATCACAAAAATGCTGACAAATTGTGAAAAGTGTAACCAGCGTCACTGATATGTATAGAAATTATTAATGAAAACCTAATTTGCTATGTAAATTTTCTCCCAAATCATATATCTTTTTTAAAAAAATAGAAATAGGGAGGGAAGACTCAAAGGAACATTTTGGTACCAATGGATAGTATTTGGGAGGTTAGTGCCGCTCATCACATTATAACCATTAGCAGACCGGCATCTCTCAGGGACCACTAAACCCATTCTAGCAATGAGTCAACCGAGGCAGGAAGAACACAGGGAAAGACTGAAAAGGGTGCACTGAGTTGGTTAGTCTGCATCAAGAGATGGCCTCCTGGCTCTGCTATGCCAGGTCCCTGTCATCTCTAACTCCAGCCAAGTTCCTTGGTGAGAAGAAGGTGCATGGGTGAGGAAGGCCGTCTCTGGCCTCTGAGGAAGCTCTCTTGGAGGCAGCTTGGAGATGTCGGTGCCCTGCTTGGAGATGTCGGTTCCCCACGTCTAAGTGGCCCCTAGGATTGCCCAACAGTGAGAAGGATTTTCACCCAGCCCTTTGCCTCAAAACTGTAGCCCTGAGGAAATGACACATTCTTGGTGGAGCTGGTGATGAGGGGAGCAGATGGGAGCTGAGAGCTTCCTGAAGACTCGGAATCCACAGACTTCCTTCCACTGGAGAGATCTGAGACGGTTGGCTGGATTTGGTCACTAGCACACTGTATACAATCAGCATCTCTAGAAGTCTGTCTACCACACCTGTGGAAACAGCCCTGTGACAAGTTAGCATTCCAAGGGGCCAGAGGACGCAGGTGTCTGGTGGGAGGGGTCTACACCTCTCCTGCTCAGCATGGCCAATCCCAGGCGGGTGGTGCTTTGGTTTTTTTGGGTTTTCTCTTTTTTGGTTTCAGTTCTTGGGTTCTCAAGGGTTCTGACTTGTCCTGGATGGTGGCAGGTGGGGCCTGCAATTCTGAGCAGATGAGACAGCTGTGAGCTCACACCAAGCCAGCATCTTTGGCCATGCTATAGAACAGGCCTCTCTGCTGCAACAGGTCAGCCGGAGGGCCGCACTCTCGGATCTCCCCTCTGTCCAGGACAATGACCCTGAAGGAAGAGGGCACACAGGTGTGAAGGGAAGGGAAGAATCACTTGAGAAAGCCACTGCTCTAGGTCAGGCCTCCAGCATCTTCTGCCAGGGTTCACGGTTAGCAGCCCAACGCATAACTCACAGTCCCACCAGGCTTCCTTTGGGAGGATCCAGCCCTGCCCACTTCTGACCACTTTCAACAACTCTCCCAGGACTCTAACAAGCCAGCAGCGCCTGGCACAGGTGGTGTCCATCCAACGATCACAACTACAGCCTACTGCCATGGAACTGAACCAACAGGGTTCCAAGGTGGCCAGCTTTCTGGACGCAGACGGCCTCATCTTTCTCCTGCAGAGCAGCTAGTGGATTTAAACCACCAATCTTTTGGTTTGCAGTAGAGTGCTTAATCGCTATGCCACCAGACAACCTTGGTGGTGGTGGTGGTGGTGGTGTGCCACCGAATCAGTTCTGACTCATGGCGACCCTGTATAGGCTTTCCTAGGCTGTAAACCTTTACAGAAGCAGAAAGCCTCATTTTTCTCTTGTGGGGTGGCTGGTAGATTTGAACTGCTGATCTTGTGGTTAGCAGGCCAACACACAATCCACTATGCTACCAGGGCTCCTCAAACAGCCTTACTTTAAAAGTGTCCTATCATTTCCCTCCTTAACACTCTCCAGTGGCTTCTGGGTTCTTCTGGAATTAAGTCCCAAACTTGTTACCTGCGAGATCCAGCCCCTACTGACCTTTCTGATCTCCTTCCAATCCAGCTCATTCCTACATCAGGACCTTTACCTGTGGTTGTGCCCTCTGCCTAGAACGGTCTTTCTTCCTCCAGATCAGATGCTGGAAAATTGTGGCTAAAGTTTTACTGGAACACAACCACGCATCTCTGTGGCTTCTTTGCGCTACAACACTGAGTAGTGATGGAGATCATGTGGCCTGCGAAGCTGAAAACATCTGCTCTCTGATCCTTTACTTTTAGAAAAAGTGTGCTGATCCTCAAGTAAGACCTCCCCACAGAACTCCTTCTTGTCATTGTTACCTCTCAGGCCTTCCCTGACCTGACAGCTTGAACTCAAACCCCAATCCCTTGGTACTTTTTTTCCTGTTGTCTTCACGTCCATTCCGACTCAGTGACCCCCCCCAGGACAGAACAGGGTTGCCCCATAGGCTTTCCAAGGCTGTCAATCTTTACAGACACACTCAGCCACATATCTTTCTTCTGAAGAGTGCCTGGTGGGTTCACACCACCAATCGTTCGATTTGCCATTGCGTGCTTAACCACTGTGCCACCAGGGATCCTTTCCCTGGTTAGCAGGGTCATGTGATGCTTTTCTTAGACTCTAGGCATTTTTTTCTTTGTGGACAATAACTCCCTTTATATGACATTAACTGGCACTTTAGGATAAGCTAACTTACAAAGTCAGCTGTTCAAATCTACTAGCCGCTCCTTGGAAACCCTATGTAGGGTTGCTGTGACTCACAACAATAAGGCATTAATTAAGATAATCCATATATTCAGTTCTTTCTTCTGATTTTAAAGGAACTGAAAGATTCCTCTGGAGCCCTAACTTAGCAGGGGTCTGAGGCCCGGTGCCTCACTATCATGCCAGCAATCACCACTCTCTGAAACATCCTTGCTTTGACTTGCTACTGCGTGTACTGTCTGCCCCCATCTAAGCTATGGGGTCCCTATGTGGGCACTGTGAGTCTCAGGGTCCACGCAGTGCCAGGGGAGCAGCGGGCAGGCAGCCATCACGGTGTCAGGAAGACCTGGTGCCCCCTGGGGAAGGGCCAATGGGGCGGGCTGTCACTGAGCATGAGGAGGGTGTGGAAGGAGTGAGTGTGCGAGCGAGCCGGTGGACGGGGCACAGTCAGGGTGTCACCTTGTGTAGTCCATGATGGTGTTGAGCCGGTGAGCAATGGTAAGGACAGTGCAGTTGTCAAACTGGGTCCGGATGGTGGACTGAATAAGGTCGTCCGTCTCCAGGTCCACGGCTGCTGTTGCTTCGTCCAATACCAGGATCTTGGTCTTCCTCAGCAGGGCCCGAGCCAAGCACACTAGCTGGCGCTGTCCAACACTTGACCAGGAAGAAACCAGAAGAGAGAATGTCAAAACAACCCAACCAGGGCCCAGGTCTGAGCTGGCAAAAGGCAGAAGAGGCACTGCACTGCTCAAGCCATGGGAGCATGTACACTCGCCACATCTGTGCCCAAGAGAGACATTACTAATCATTCAAGAAAGACCACTTCCACTCTCCACATTCATGACAGACATTTCCACTCTCCACATCTGTGTTTATGACAGACCTTAATATTCAGACGAGAATACTTCCCCCCTCACAACATCTGTGCCCATGGTAGACATCACTAATCAATCAAGAATACTTTCACTCTCCAGATCTGTGCCTATGACAGATATCACTAATCAATCACGGACCACTTCCATTCTTCACATCTGT
This sequence comes from Chrysochloris asiatica, assembly GCF_000296735.1. Lineage (NCBI taxonomy): Eukaryota > Metazoa > Chordata > Mammalia > Afrosoricida > Chrysochloridae > Chrysochloris > Chrysochloris asiatica. Next base: position 4,325,300 of record NW_006408696.1, on the reverse strand, counting down.
GTTCATGACAAGACATTACTAAACAACTGAGAATACTTCCCTTCACAACATCTATGCCTAGGAGAGACCTCACTAATCAATCGAGCAAGAATACTTTTAATTCCCCATAGCTGTGCCTAAGGAGCTCTGGTAGCGTAGTGGTTACGAATTAGGCTGTGAACCGCAAGGTTAGCAGTTCGAAACTACTAGCTGTTTCGCAGGAGAAAGATGAGGCGTTCTGCTCCTGTAAAGATATACAGCCTCGGAAACCCTGTACAGGGTCACTATGAGTCGGTTCCGACTCCACGGCACATAACCACCAACAACTACCATAGCTGTGCCTATGGCAGACATCACTAATCAATCAAGAAAGACTACTTCCACTCTCCACATCCGTGTTTATGACAGACATTACTAATTAAATCAGCAGGAACATTTCTACTCTCCACATTGGTGTCCATGGCAGACATCACTAATAGATCGAGCACCCTTTCCTGTGGAGCTGGAAGCATGCTCAGAA
>NW_006408696.1:4315910-4322166 GCF_000296735.1 Chrysochloris asiatica | reverse complement strand
ACTTAGATGGGTGTGTATTTTGGTATTTTTTATGCTTTCTGAATGCCTCCAGGTGGATGTGATCAGGAAATGGGCTTCCCTTTTTACTCTTCTTCCTTTATCTCAGCGGTTCTGCCAGGTGTCTGTGGCCGCTCCGATCCTTTCCCCACATGGTCTCACCCAAGATGGCGGCTCCTGGAGCAGCCGAGTGTCCTGGACTTGAAAGCAATAGATTTCTTGCTTCTGCCACAAATTCCCCCAGCTGTGAGCCTTCCAATTGTCTAAGTATTCCTTTATATGTGGTTCAGAGTTCTGGGACCATCCCCTGATCCCGCTTGGTCGGGTATTCTGTGTTATTGTTGGCGGAGCTCTCTGCTATACGTCCACCCGATCCACCATCTTGTTTGTTCTGACGATACTAGAAGTTTTGACCAGTTCAGCATAGATGGTGTGACAGGCATTAGGTCCCTGTATTCATGTTTTCTGGAGGGTCCTCCCAGTCTGAGTCTAGACTCAGCTATATGCCTTGCATTGACTGTCATGCTAAGTAAGGCCAGTGTAGGCTGGCGATGGAACTGCATGCTGGGCCTTGCCCACTCTGGCACCTCTGCCGTATCCATGAGAGCATGCAGGAGTGGAGCTTGAAGACAACAGACCTGTGGAGCAGACCTAACTGTCTCAGCCGACAGCCAGCTGACCAGAGACACGTAAATGCGCCTGGCCAGGAATGGGAGAGCCAGGTGGGACCAAAGCGGTGGTGGAGTGGGTGCTGAACACTGAAGGCCTTTGTGGTCGGCTGTGATGTGGGAGCCTGGAGGGGGGTTCCAGCTGAGTCCAACAGAGGCACACCAGGTGCTGTCTTGGGCATCCAGGGCATTGGTGGCAGCTCAGAGGACAGTTATTACATTACCAGGGGGTATGTAGTGCTACAGGATAAGCACTGGACTACAAGGTCAGAGGTGTAAAACCACCAGCTGCTTCTTGGGAACCCTATACAGGGTTGCTATGAGTCAGAACCAACTTGGCAACACTTAACAACATAGAAACCGAACAACTGGATCGCCTCTCCACCAAAGGGAGCAGTATAAGGCAACGTATTAGCCGTTCTGCATGGACTCTAGAGGTGGAAAGAGCCCATTTTACAGATAAGGAAACTGAGGCTCTAAGTGGCTAAGGAACACACTCCAGGACAAACAGCTAGTCGCTGGCAGAGCTGGAACCCACCTACCTCAGGTTCTCCCCTCCTTCTGCGCACTCGTGGTTCAGCTTATCTGGAAGGGCTGACACGAAGTTCTTCAGGTGAGCCAGCTCCAGGGATGTCCAGATCTCTTCATCTGAGTACTGGCTGAATGGGTCCAAGTTCATGCGGAGGGAGCCCGAGAACAAAACAGGGTCCTGTTCAGAGAGCAGACAGGAAAGCAGCATGAGAAGCCCACCATCACACGATACTCCGACGACAGTGTTCTCACCAGGACGATGGCAGAGGGCTTCTCAGAGTGAAGGAGGTTTCTTTTTTGAACTTCTCAGAGCCTCCAGCAATCAGGGTGAGGGGACATGCTGTCGGGGAGTCCTCCCTGCCCCCACCCCACCTCCAAGAGAATCTGAGAAGGAACTTTAGGGAAATCCGTTTGTTGATTACAAGTAAGCAGTAAGAGGTGACATACTAGGGATTCAGCACCTACAGGGATCAATTCAGAAAAGTCTGATTTTTGCCCAGTTCTTATGAGGGTTGGAGATGTTCCTTCCTGAATCTGGGAGGCAGCAGACAGAAGCCAGGGCTCTGCTGCACTGTGTGAGTGGACGGCAAGAGCAAGGACACAGAGACGAAGACTCATACTACTTGCTGTGGAACTGATTCGGACTCACAGTGCCCGCCCCGTGTGTGTCAGAGTAGGACTCTGCTCCACGGGGCTGATTTTTCCAAAGCACATCTCCACCTACTTCCAAAATGCCTCTGGATGAACTTGAACTGCCAGCCTTCCGGTTAGTAGTCAAGCACTTAACCAGTGGCGCCACTCAGGGACACCAGATAAAGGACCACCCCCTGGCTAAGGCCCACACTGTGCTCAAGAGGAAAAGAACAGAACAGTGAACGTCACCAAACACAATGGAAACAATCAAGTAGGAGCAAATTCACATCTGTCCTGTAGCAAATGCACGTTGGTCCTGAAAGCAGGTGTTCTGTGCTGATGTGTTCTCAGCACCTGCCCCAGCCCCACCTGGGGGATGATGGTGATCTTGAAGCGGAGACTGTGCAGGCCAATCTGGGCAATGTTGATGCCATCGATGATGATCTGGCCTTCGGCTGACTCATTGATCCGAAACAAGCCCAGGGTCAGAGATGACTTCCCGGCTCCTGTCCTCCCCACGATGCCAACCTGTGGAAGAGGAAGGGCCCAGGGAGAGTGGGAATGCTGGTATGTGGGGTAGCCCCATGCCAGTGTTTCCCCATTTTGGGTATCTTTCCCATCACCATTCACCTAACCCAACAGGTTTCTGGCTCCCTGAGAAAATGAGTTCTTTTCCTAAGTCCCTGAGACGTAACAGATAAGCATCAGGCAGAAGGGATTTTTCAACAAAGCCCCATTATCTTCAAATCAAGATAAAAGTAAGCAATCCTCAGGTTAAGGAGCCCTAGTGGCACAGTGGTAAAGGCATTGGCTGCTCACCCAAAGGTCAGCAGTTCAAACCTAGCAGAGGCTCCTGGGGATAGCAATCTGCTCTCATGAAGATGGCAGCCTAGGAAACGCGGGGACACACTTCTATTCTGTCGTACTGGGATGTCTGAGTCACAATCAACTTGATGACATACAACAACAACCTGAAGACATTTTCTCACACTGGATTTTCAGTCCCCTGATAGCGAGGGTTCCATCCTCAACTTCTGAAACAGTCCAATGATTCCAGCAGAACCCCATCTCAGTAGAGGTGAGCCAAGAGGTCACAGATGTGACCTGGTCTCCACTTAGCCCCCCGTGAGGGAACTGACCAGCTGCCACTGATTCAAATCTGACTCCCGGTGACCCTGTGGGTTTCAGAGTTGAACTGCCCTCCGTCAAGTTTACAACAGCTGTAACCTTTCTTAACTTGATTGCCAGGACTTTCTTCCAAGGTGCCCCTGGGTAGGTTCGAATGGCAAACCTTTATAGGTTCGTAGCCAAGCTCTCATCCACCTGTGCCATCCTGGTGCCTTCAGAAAACGAGGCTCCCATTGCATGGTCAGTGACTGCCGGTCCTGCAAAGGCCTGGTCATAGCTCTCTCCTTCTATCCAGGCTTCCTTATGAGAAGAGTCAGAGTGCCAAAGAGTGTGCACATCAATTCCCAGGTCAGAAGATGAGCCCTAACTCTGCTCTAACTGAGGACTAACATTCTCAGCTTTGTGGAAGGGCTTCAGGGAAAGGTTGTTCCTGGAGCAGCACGGGACCAGGGGAAGGTTCCAAACTTCCGACAACGTCCCTACCTCCTCCTCTGAGCCATCCCTAATAGTGATGGAAGCATCTTTCTATTCCAGAGACTAACTTACATGCCTGTGGGGGCCAACTAGGCATATGAGCCGGTGTAGGATGGGACTGGTCTCACTAAGAAAGAGCCCCATGTGGGCAGTGTAAGACCACTGTTTTGCAGACATTCCAATTTTTCAAGAAAAGTAGAAAATGGGGTTTTAATATAAAATCTCCCAGATTTTTATGGGAAACTGATTCAGATTAAATAACAACATGTCTATGGGCCTCATCGGGCTACTGGGCTTCCCCATCTGCAGCCCAGCTAGAAGTCCTTGGGGGTGGGGGCAGCTTTTACTTCCATGAGCCCCCACTCCCCACTAAAGGCCTAGCCCTCCCGGACCTGGGACAGATGGGGAGAGACGGTGCCTCCAGCTTCATCTGTCTGGTAGCAGCCAACACCCAAGTGTGAAAGTGCAGGGGTATGGGTGGCGGGCACCCACCTTCTCTCCGCCGTCGATAGTGACATTGATGTTCTTGAGCACAAGGTCCAGGTCATCTCGGTAACGCAGGCCATAGTCACGGAACTCCACACGGCCCACCTGGGGCCAGTTGCTGGGCGGAGCCGACCCCTCGATTTGCCAGGGAGCCTGCAATCAAGGTAGAAGACAGAGTTAGGAACTCAAAGTCCACTCCTAGTCCCTTCCAGTCCCATCTCCCTCCTGCTCACTGACCACCTGGTCACGCCTCGAACATACTTGCATGTCTCGTTCCTGGCCTCTGCGTGTGCGCGTACCGCCTCCACCAGCTGGATATTCTCCAACCTACCCTCCAGTTCTCGGGCCAATGTGACCAGCCTCCCTCCCGGTCCTGCACCCTCTCCCCTCCCTGAGCACTGACACCCATGTCCACTGGAAGAGCCACTGTGTGGACAAGCTCTGGCAGGGCAGGCTAACAGCTCTATCCCCAGGACCCACCGCACACACTCACGTGTATGAAAGCCAGACCCAGAAACCTGTCTGTGAGACAAACCAAACCAAACCTATTGTCACCAAGTCAATTCTGACTCATTGCGACCCTATTAGAGTTTCTGAGGCTGCAAATCTTGATGGAAGGAGAACACTACGTCTTTCTCCCATGTGGGTTTGAACCGCCAACCTTCTCATGACAGGCCAGTGCCAATAGAGAGCAATATACAAGTGGCTAAGACTGTACCCTGTTAACGGCACAACACTGGCAGGAGCTGGGAAAACCAGACAGTCCACTGAGTTCTGGCTCTCCCAGAGTTATCTCCCCTGAGCAGATACTCCAGGGCTGGGGGCAATATAACAAGAAGCAGCACTCACTGCCAACCACATGCCCCCCCTTCCCAGGGTTTACACATGAGGACGCTGAGACACAGAGAGGGCTAGTGCTTTACCTAGGGTCACACAGCTCTGATCACTGCAAAGGGGACTTTACAACTTTTAGGGACCGGACACGCACAAATGACGGGTTTGGCTGCAGTTGTTCGGAACACAGTCCGGAAGTCCCAAGAAAGGCATAGAAACATACAGAAAATGCCTGTTACCTTTCAGACAGAAAACAGGTTGGCTGGAGAAGTTCTAATAGAAGGAATGTGATTTTACTGAGTGCTTATAGTGTGCTAGGCCGCTATGCTAAGTGCTAGGGCTATAACTTAGGGTCCACGAGCACCTCACAGTGACCCGAGAGGTAGAGCTAGTGTTACACACAGGGACGAGTGTGGTGAAGAGTAGAAATAACAGGCGGACCCTATTTATGATGAAAGAACAAGAACCATGTGCATGTATGTGGGAATGCATGGGGGGGGGGGCGGGTAATGCACGAGAAAAATCCAGGAGGCAACACCAGGCTTAGCAGAGGTTATGTCTGGGGAAGGAGACAAGCCAAGGATCGTCCCTCTCTTTTCCTCATCAACTTCTTCATTCTTCTCCCACACCACCACCCCCAATGAGGCAAAATTTACCTGACATAAAATTCACAATTTTAAAAGGTTGAATTCAGTGACATTTAGGACACTCGTTAATGGCATGCCGCTTACATGTTTAATGTATGTACACAAATGAAAGGGGCATGCTGTAAGGGCCTACTTATAACTATTTGAGAGGGCTGAAAAAACAAAACAAAACTGGAGAATGGAATTGAAAGGTAATGGATTTTTCCCAGGAACTTTGGGAAGCCCCCTTATCTGTCTGTGGAAGGTCTATGAGTGTATGTGTCACCAAACCCCACTGACATCAAGGCTATGCTGATTTCAAGTCACCCTCTAGGACAACTCAATGGCACGAACAACATAAGACAGAACAGAATTGCCCTAATGGACTTCCGCTGTGGTGCTGTGGGTTAATGCACCAGACTGCAAAGCCGTCTGAACTGCAAGGCCAGCGGTTCAAGCTCACCAGTTGCTCCTCAGAAATCCTATACAGGGTCACTATGGGTTGGAAACGACTCAACAGCACGCAACAACAACAACAAAGGGTTTCTGAAGACTTTCTGAATGTCACATCTTTCTCCCACAGAGAGGCTGGCGGGTTTGAACCGCACACCTTTCAGGTAGCAGCTGAGCTCTTAACCACTGCGCCACCAGGATGTGTGCTCTCTCTCTCTCTCTCAATACATTATTTATACATAAATGAGGGTAAGTCAAATAGTTTTGCTACTAGTGTCCTAGTTCATACATTCAGGGATTCATTCCAAACAAAATGTGTTTGTGTCTCTGGGATCAGTGGATGGACGGCCGCAGACAAGCTCTCTAAGGAATACACTTATCTCAGGCTCATATAGGCGGCCTTCAGAGAAAAGGCCCAATCCAAAC
>NW_006408696.1:4297633-4315705 GCF_000296735.1 Chrysochloris asiatica | reverse complement strand
TGTGGCTTCCTTGGCCTTCGAAGAAAAGGCCCAATTCGAAGCAGAGGTTCAATTCAAGGCAGAGGTCAGCTCAGAAGGTCATGGTAATGATTTCATGGATTCCAAAGGGGTAACTTTGATCTTGAAGGATAAAAGGCAATCATGGGGGCTTATTATAATGAAGTTTTGAGAAAACAGAAAGTTGCCTTGGTGAGAAACAGGCCAGGCAGGTTTAACTTTTCTCCATCACAACAATGCACCTGCTCATTCTTCAGGGGTAGCAAGGACTGTCTCTGAGAATTTCATTAGGAAACCTTACCCCATCCACCCTATAAGCCCTGATCTCGCCCCTTCAGACTCCTTTTGGTTCCCAAATTCAAAGAACTTTTAGAAGCTACATGTAGATTTGAGTCCCTCAAGGTTGCCCAAACTGTAATTTTGACCTGGTGTAAATGGAAGAGCACAGAATTCTTTGGGGAAGGGCTGGAGAGATGGAAACACCACCATCAGACATGTATGGACCTAGAGGGAGGGGATGTGGAGAAACAACAGCTTCACATTTTGAAATTTTTATTTAATAAAGGTGTCTATGAGTCAGTAGCAACACCTTTTGGCTTATCCTCATATATATGTGTGTGTATATATCTGTGGTTATGGACAATCTTTACTTTCTCTTTTCTACTTTTCAAGTACATTTTTATTCTAAAAAATAAAAACAATTTAAAAAAGCAAACACAAAATATTTTCAAAGAAATCAATTGTTCACACTTTAAATGGATGAATCACATGGCATGTGAATCATATCTCAATACAGCTATTACAGAAAATACGACCAGAGTGGAAGGGACACTGTAGGATAAGCACTGGACTGCAAGGTTAGCAGTTCAAACCTACCAGCTGTTCTTTGGAAACCCTATGCCTTGTCACTAAGAGAAGAAACTAACTCAGCAGCACCCAATGGGGTGGAAAACTCACGGTGTAATGCACCTTTATTTCCACAGGGGGGCAGTCACGCCATTCTGAATAATGCTCGCTAGTGACAGGACCGGGCTCACTATTTCAGAGCTTTAAGACTACAGGGGCCACCTTTGTGAATCCCTCAGGGCAGGCGTGACTGGGGTCTCGATCCCACTCTCAATGGACATTTATTTTCTCAGGAGGCAGTATTGTCTGATGGCAGAGGGCCTCAGGGTCCAGTCCTGGGTAGGTAACTAACTTCTCTGTGCCTCAGTTTCCTGACCTGTCAAATGGACATAGTTGTAGCAACTAAGGCAATGGAAAATGTTTAGAAAAGTGCTTGACACACTACAGGGCAGTGTGTGTCTTTATTACTATTACTGGTTGTGTTGACAACTCTGAGAATTATTATTGGTACCATTGTTATAAATACTGGTTCTACTGGTAGTGGTGGAAAAGCAGGATAAGAGTTTTTACGGGTAACATAGTAGCTATTAGGGGCAGCATGACAGGAAACTTAAGAGAACTAGGTTCTAGTCCCAGCTCTTCTATTAACCCACAAGGCCCTCCTCCCTCCACCCTTCCCTGGGCTCCCCCTTTTCTCCATCTATAAAATGAGGACTTCCGCTAAATCATAACTAATGGCAGGGTTGCAGAGAGTTTGGTCAATTCTTTACCACATTGTGATTTTTGCAGAATCAGTATCTTTGTTCCTTAAATCCTAAGTAGAATTATGAACACTGTCTGAATGCCCTGACAGTGCACACTCACCCTTAAATGGGTGCCCCAATGCCTGGGGAAAGGTGGGCAACTGTTCAGTCTTTCTTTGTCCAAATGTCAGGCGGTTTTACTGAGGTGACTGGACAAGTGAGAGAGAAAGTTCTACCTGGTGGCAGGCAGGAGATACAAAAGGTAGGGCTGGAGGCTTCTTTAGAGCAAAGAAAACCAATGCCAGGCGGGGGCCCCTACATTACCTCCTTCTCAGTCTCGGAATACTCCTTGAGTCGCTCCACAGCCACTATGTTGGTCTCCATCTCAGACGACATCCGTACCAACCAGTTCAAGTACGTGGTCACCTGTCAGAGGAGGGACCAAGGGCAGTTTCTAGGAGTATGAGTTACCTTTATTAAATAATTACAAATGATGGCCTATTTCAGGTCTAACCAGTATTAAAATAGCACCCCATGTAAATAAAACCCAGATTTGCCACATTGCATTTCTAAATAATCCACGGTCACTCAGGTAATCCCAAAGGAATCTAGGGAATATCTTCAACTTGACAATAATATAAAAACACAATATATTAACGTCAGTAAGGTGCAGCTAAAGCTGGGCTTAGAGGAAAATGCATATAGTCTTAAAAGCACTTCTCTTGCAGCTGGCACCATCCTCACAGGGCACTGGGGAGTTTCCTTGACTGAAGGACGACTCCAGCCGCACATCAACTTCTATTTTCCTTTCTCCTTGTTCCTCAAAACTCCACTCAGACCCTGCCCTCTACACCCCCTCCCACAGAACCTCAAAACCAAGGCCTGGGAACAGGCAATCTGGCGGCTCCATTAAAGAGGAAGAAATGCAGCTGACGTTTTGCTTACCTGCAACGAGTAAGACACGGAGAGTCCCACCAAGCCAGGGCTGAGGTTGTGCCGGGAGATCACTGCGAACAGGGCCGCAAAGAGTACAATGCAGTTGCCGACACACTCCAGCCGCACGGCCAGCCATCTGAGCAAGACACACGGGGAGAGGACAAACACATGTACTGAGTCCGCTGTGCCTTCACCTCTGGGGTCCTTGCTGACTGAAATAGCTCCCCACGAGTTTCTGACACAAGCCTTCTCAGACCCGCAGAGACAAACCCCACAGTATGGAGCAGGGGGTAAGGAGGGCTGAGGGGCCACAATGGCAGCCGTTCCTCACTCATCTGACAACGTCAGGGATAAAGAGACTTCTCTAGCAGCAACGTTCCTGAGGAACAGAAGCCTGCCTTGTGGAAACCTTTTTCTTATTTTAGCCTGCAAAACATTTATATGTATATACACACACACATCTCTGGAAGTTGTGCTGCAAATTCCTAAGTACTAAGAATCTTTGACTATAAGAGGCACCAGGAATTTAAAAGAACCTTGTCTTGGTTATGAGTAGAGTGAGAAATAAACCACTATCCAGAACCATCCTAATTCCACATATGTTAAAGTGTGTATGGTCAGGGAAGAGTACAAGGAGGCTTCAAAAGGTTCATGGAAAAATTCTACTGTAGATTCCATTTTTCCATGAACTTTTGAAGCCTCTTTTATGTGTATACATAAATATACACACATATACGTATATGTTGTTGTTGTTATGTGCCGTGCAGTCGGTTCCGACTCACAGTGACCCTGTACAGGGTTTCCGAGGCTGTAAATCTTTACAGGAGCAGAAAGCCTCATCTTTCTCCTGTGGAGCAGCTGGTAGTTTCAAACTGCTGACTGTGAAATTAGCAGCCCAATTCGTACCCACTACGCTACCAGAGCTCCTTATGTATGTATGTGTATATACACACACGCGCGTTGTTGTTGTTGCCATCAAGGTGACTGTGACTCATGGTGTGTGCAGAGTTGAACTACTCCATAGTGTTTTCATGACTATCACAACCTTTTGGAAGCTGATCACCAGGCCTTTCTTTCGTGGTACTGTGGGTGGTTCAAACTGTTGACCTCTCACCTCACCACGAATATGACAGTTGATGGCTGGTGCTGACAACACTTTCAGATTGGGTACGAACTTCTTGTTAGGGCCACATCTGTTCCACACCTGCCCCCAGCAAGGCACTCAGGTGGGCCCGGTGCACCCACCTGTTGGCCACGATGCTGGGGTAGTAGGCTTTCTGATTCTCATCCACCTTCAGGTCACTCTGGCGGATGAAGCGCTCCTGTTCCTCGAAGGCGCGGATAACGCTGACCCCAAGCAGGGTCTCGTTGAAGTGGGAGTACACTGGAGAGCGGCTGACTGACTCAAGGCGCTTCAGCTGCCTGGAAGAGGCCACGTAGAACCTCTGGGGAACAGACAGACAGGGGAGTCAGCACAAGTCCCCCAGCCCGCACTCCTGTTATGCCAACAGGGACCCAAAGGTCAGAAGTTTGAACCCACCAGCCGTTTCATAGGAGAAAAATGCAGCAATCTGCTACCATAAAGATCACAGTATCAGAACTCCTATAGGGTAATTCTATTCTGTCCTATAGGGTCACTGTGAGGTAGAATTGATTCAACAGCACACAACAACAACAACAACAATCTCTATCTCCAGGAGGTAAAATGTTGGAGTCTGGCTACTCTGCCCTGCCCACCTGGTGGCCGCTCCTTGAGCTGCAGGCACAGAGGTGGCAATAATAGTGACAATGACAAGTGTCACTGTCCTGGGCATGGTTCCAAATGCATTTACATATATCAGCTCTTTTAATCTTCCCCCCAATCCTCCGAGGGTCTGACGACTATCTTACAATGCATAAACTAAGGAATCCTGGGTTGGCACTGGAGGATAAGCACTCAACCGCCAAGGTTGCTTTGATCCGCAAGGTTCAAAGTTCAAATCCACCAGCTGCTTCTCAGAAATCCTACACAGGGACGCTATGAGTCAGAATCCACTTGACAGTTACTTAAAAACAATTTACAGATGAAGTTCTGGTGCGGCGGCTGTAGGATCAACACTGGACTGCGAACCATAAGGTTGGCAGTTCAAATCCACCAGTCACTCCCTGGAAACCCTATAGAGGGCTGCTATGAGTCGGAACCAACTCGATGACACTCAGTGGTCACACACTAGGAAACGGCAGAGCAGGGATTTGAACCCTGGCTATCTGGCCACAAACTGTCAATCTTTCCATCGCACTGGCTCTCTGAGGCCGTTAATGTCTAAGGCTTTAGGGACCCTGAAGTGTGCATACATTCTGATGACATCAGGCTTCAGTTCAAAACCTAACTCTGCTGATTAACAACGCAGCCGCATCTTGGTTCTCTCGGATGTCATATGGGTATAATATGGCCTACTTCACAGCGTTTTTTGAGGATGATATTTAGAATCATATACTCTCACATGTACTATATAGTATGATAATACAGTATACATATATATGTATGACTGTGAACCACCAGGTTGGCAGTTCAAACCTACCAGCTGCTCCTTGGAAACCTTGTACAGGGTTTCCATGGGTTGGGTTTGATGGCACTTAACAATATATTAAATCTGTGTTGGAAAAAGTGCAGCCAGAGTGCTCCTTGGAGGCCAGGATGGCCAAACTTTGTCTCTCATACTTCAGACATATTGTCAGGAGGGACCAGTCGCTGGAGATGGACATCAGGTTTGGTAAGGTGGAGGTCAGAGAAAAAGAGGAAGACCCCCAGAGAGATGGATTGGCAAAGCGGCAGCATCAATGGGCTCAAGCGTGGTAACAATTGTGAAGTTGGCCTAGGACTGGGCAGTGTTTCGGTCCATTGTGCATAGGGTTGCTATGAGTTGGTACCAACTCGATGGCACCTAACAACAACAACTATATATATATATCACTAAGCATAATGTCTAATACTATGAGGTTGCGCAATAAGAAACTGCTGTTTTTGTAGATGAAAAGAGATGAACATCAACTATTTCATGTGAAGTAACAGCAGCTGTTGTTAGCTGTCATCAAGTTGGTCCCTGACTCACGGCATCCCACGTACAACGAACCCTAACAGTGTCTAGTCTCGTAGCCTCCTCAGGATTGGTTAGGGATTAGAGCATTGTTCTCCACAGGTTCTTCCCCGGCCGATACTCGGAAGGAGAGCTTATCAGACCAGGTCTGCTCAGCACAGGGAACATTTATAGTATCCCAGGAACTTCTTTATTTCTAACAGTTAAGACCTACCTCCTGCCACCCACCCACAAGGAACCAACACTATCCTGACTTCTATCACATGAATTACTGCTGTTTGCTCTGGAAAGTCATATAAATGGGACCACACAATGCGCATTCTTTAGTGCCTGGCTTCCGTAGATCAATATGAGACCTTCGAGATTCGTCCACAGTGCTGTGTGAATCAGCAGTTTGTTCCTCTTTATTACGGGGCTGTTTCCATCACATGAACACACTACAACTTATCCAGTGTCTTTACTGATGTCTCATTTGAGGCTATCAGCCATCAAGCTGCTAATAAGCCCATTCTGTTGTGGCTATGTGCTGTCGAGTCGCTTCTGACTCATAGTGACCCTGTATTGTGTTTCTGAGAGCAGCTGGTGGGTTTGAACCACTAACCTTGCAGTTACCAGTCCAGTGCTCATCCACCAAAGCCACACCAGGACGCCGGGCCACGAGCACAAGCTAGCACTACGTATTCTTTTTCTTTTTGCGAAATATATGCTTTCCTTCTGTTTATATACACCTGGGAGATGGTTGGTTATAGGGTAGGTATATATTTAGCTCAAAATGATATTTTAAAAAAAAAAAAAAAAAGGGAAGACAAGTCCCCCACAATCCTAACCCTTAAAAAGGCAATGTTTTCATTTCTCGGCCTCCCTTTCCAGCCCTGCCCACACACAAGACATGTTTTGTCTTAGTTATGATGACAGTGTGCTTGGTCTTCTGCTAAATCCACTCTCTTCATAGTTTAAAAATAAAACGGTCAGGGTTGCAACAGCATCTTCCGAATGACCCACGAGGCCAAGCCACACAGTGCACCACAGAGCAAGCTCCCAGCTGCTCAGAGTGCTCTAAGGTCGTTGTTGGGCTGTTTCTTTTGATCTAGGTCTTTCAGGAAACCTTCCATGCAGGGCATGAAGGTGGCACCATTTTCGGGAACTGGATGATTTTCCAAAAGCCGGGGTGGGGGGTGGGGTGGGGGCACCAGTTCAAAGAAAACACAGTGAACTAAGCCTGCTCCCCAGTATTTCATCATCTTTGTTCACATTCATCAACCTCGGGGCTGCAGTGTGGTGGGGTCTGGCCCTGCTCTCCTACACCCCACCTGGACAGGTCTGTGGTGCAATCTGAGGTACAGGACTCTCTCTGTGTGGCTGCTTACTCTTAGCTTGTGTCGTAGTCGAACACCCCCGTCAAAAGCACCATGGCCTGGCCCACTGCCATGTTGCTGCACATGGGGGCGGCACAAGGCAGGGCAGCCCATCACCGGCACAGACTTTAGACTCCGAGAGACATGAGGCCATCCCCCCAGTCCTGCCACTTGGGTAAATATTTCGCTTCTCTGAGCCCTCCACGTGCTCATCTATCAAATGGAGACACAATAACCTAAGACTCCACAGGTTTACAAAGAGTATGTTGTGAAAACAGTTTCTATACAAGAGACAAGACCAAGTGGAGTCTTGGTGTGGCGCTGTAGGCTAAGGACTGTGCCGCCAAGTCAAAGATCAGTGTTCAAACTCATCAGTCGTTATGCGTCCAAACAGACTTGACAGCATTTAAAAATATCTTATTTTCCAGACCAAAATCTCTTCCGTCTTTTTAAACAGAAACTTGATTTGTTTGGAATGGCAATGTGCCCTACGCTAAAGAAGTCACACAATCTTAGAGAAGCAACCCACTGTGGCCACTGAGTTGATGTCAACTCATAGTGGTGACCCTGTAAAGGGTTTCAGAGACTGTAAATCTTCACAGGAGCAGAAAGCCTTATCCTTCTCCCAAGGAGCAGCTGGTAGGCGAGTAGGTTTGAATTGCCAATCCTGCAGTTAACAGTCAAGTGCCGATCTTAAGCACCACCAAGGCTCCTCGTGGAAGAAGTGATCACACAATTAAGGTCTGGACAATGAGATATATTCAAAGCCGTGTTCCCTTCCCTCAGTCTTGTTATCTGAGACGATGGCTGGCGCTCTAGCAGCCATACAGGACCATGAAAGCAACTTAGTAATGGAAGGATGGTTGAACGAAAAAGAATGAAGCAGTTTGGAATATTAACAAACTCACAGAGCTGCCGTATCAGACCTGAGCTGCCTAAATCTAGATTTCTGTAAAAAGAGAATCTGTAAGGGGGCTTACAAATTAAAGAATGTCACATATATAGACACTTCAATAATAAAGATGTCTTTTTTTTTTTTTTTTTAACAAATTAGTGTGTTTTATTCCTTTTCTAACTTCTTGTTGCTAAGTGCTGTATTCACATTTGACTTATAGAGACCCTGTATAGGGTTTTCGAGGCTGTAAAGTCTTTTCTGGGAGCAAAAGCCTCATCTGTCTCTCAGGGAGTGACTGGTGGACTCGAACTGTTGACCTTCTGGTTCATAATCCAGTGCTTATCCTATGGAGCCACCGTGCTCCCTTTTCTAACTTACTGACAGAAAAATAAAGCATCCTTAAGAATAAAGTAGGTATGGTCATCATAAACTGAAAATAACCAACTTAGGTATCAAAAACGGACAGAAACAAATTCAAACCATCAGACAGTTCCATGCTGGGGACATTGGGAGACCAGGGGAGCATTCAGCAGTAGGCCCTGCCTCTCACCTGAACGAAAAAGTAGATGAGGCCCAGGGGCGGGATGATGACCGCGGCGATGGGCGTGGCCAGCAGGATGATGATGCAGGCTGCGATGACGTTGAACAGGGAGCCCATGAACATTTTGATGACCTGCGGGATCATCGAATCTACCGTGTCCATCTCCTTGGAGAAGCGGTTCACCAGGTTCCCGCTGGGTGTCCGCTCAAAGAAGCTCATGGGCGACCGGAGGACGTTTTGTAGCAGGTCCAGGTGCAGGCGGCGGGAGGCCAAGATACCCCCAATGGACACCGCCATGGAGTAGCCAAACACTGCGATACCTACAAACACGCCAAGCACTCAGGTGGGGACAACACAATGCAGGGAGAGCAGGCTCCCTGCTTCTAATAACAGTACCAATGGTGGTGGTAATAACAATGCCGACGACTACTGATGGGAACCATAAGGATTTGCCAAGGATTGTATGACCCCCCTTTACAGATAAGGAGAATGTAGCTCAGCTGGGTGAATTCTTTGCCCCACCAACACAGGCTGAGCTTTAGGGTCATTCTTTTAATCCAGGCGGTATATGCCTAAGGATCAAAGTTATTCAATGGAACTTTCTACAGTGAAGTGAGGAAATGCTTCAGAGCTCTGCTCTCCAAACAGAGTCCTTGAAATGTGACGATTCCATATATCATTAAAACCCAAATTGTTCCATGTGGCTAGAGCTGTCTAACTGGATAGTGCAATTCCAGAAGGAACCCTGTGTGAACCTAGGTACTTATCACACTCTCTCTGGTCTCCACTGTCCCTCAATGATAATGTGGACGTCTCAGCCTCTAGCCCTATAGGAGGACTAGAGAACCGCAAGAAAATTCATGTCTGCTCTTCTGTTGTCTTCAAAGCCTTCTCCTGGACACCATCACACAATTGTGACTCTCCCAAACACCCAGAGCTGCAACCACCAGCAGGCATTCTTCCCAGAGGAGAGAGTTCACGGGGATGGAGAAGCTGTACGTAGCCTTTTCTCATCAAGCAAGAAACCCAAGTGACACAGGCCAAAATGACAGGCTCTGGAGCCACACTGCCACATCCTGCATGCGGGGCCTTCCACTGAGGTCCACTAGCCCTCTCTGAGCCACAGTCCCCTCATCTGTAAAATAGGGACAGTGACATTTAACGTGTGGATTGTAAAGTGCATGGAGTAGAAGAAACACTCAACAACAAGTATTTATCAGTGTGCACACGCCATGTTATCAGAGACACCGAGCACACAATAGTACGAGCGAGCCATCACCACACAGACGACAGGCAGTTACAAGCATGGCTGCCCAAGCCAGACCAGACAGCAGTGGGAGCGCCGGCATGTTTGGGCAGCTCACTTAACAGTGCTGGCTCTCAGTTTCTGCATCTCTAAAATGGGAAAACACAAATGCCGACCTCGTGGCATTCTAACAAAGATACAGTGAGTGAAGCCTCCAAAAAGTGGCTGGAACTGAGCCAAGTACCCATAAGTGCTCAGTACATGTTAGTTATTACTGTCGATGCTGCTAGGTTTGGGGGTCTCTGTGGGGCACGAAGGAGGACATGAACCAGGGCATTTTAACCCTGTCACTGGTGGTACTCGGGTTAGGGAGATTCTCTTTGTGGGACGTGTCTCTCTGCTCATTGCAAAGTGTTCAGGGGATCCTGGTTTCCAGATGTCAGGAGCACCCCCATGTACAAATGCCTCCACATAATGCCAAATGTACACTGGTGGGCATCACCCTGGGCAGAGAATCATGGGTATAAACCAATTCCCACCCACAGTCAGTGGGTCTGAGTTTACACATGAGACTTTTCAGAAGTCCCTTCACCTTGACAGAGCTACATGGGGTGAGAGATCCTCCCATCTTGCCAACGTCCCAGGTAGCGTTCACCATCAACTTTCCTTCACCTTAAAACAGGTACTTTGAGGCTCCCTTCTCCTGTACCTGCTAGGATGCTATGAAACAAACATTCATTCTACAACTAACCTGAGTGTCTACTGTGTGTTTGGCAGGGTTTGGAATCCACCAAGCCCTGAGATTTGGGGGACCCGTTATATAATTGACAGCCTTTCAGATGCAGAGCGTTTACAGGTACCAGAATCAGCAGGGGAGGGGGGAGGCCCACCTTGGGAAATGCCCAGGGCTCCGTAGACGCTCAGACGGACTTTGGTGTACTTCTGGGTCCCGTTGACGATGGGGTCATCCGTCCAGAGACTGAGCCAGTAGTTAGAAGCCAAGGCAGCCACATGGTTACACAAGAAGAGGAAGATGCTCAGAAAGGAGATGAAGAGTCCGATGGCCTTCATATAGTCCCAGTACACGGACAGCTTGACCTGGCAATGTTGGGGAGAGAAGCCATTGTACCCAACACACCAGCCATGCCCACACGTCAGCAACTCAGTCCTTTCTATACAACTTAACGTTCTGTCACGCTGCATCCAGGTGCAACCTAAAGCAATCTAAAACTGAACATTTCTCAAATCACCCCAGGCTGTCAGGAGCCCTGATTTAAGGCAGTCGGGTCATCTAGGGCCAACCAGAGTCCCCAAGTGCCAAGGCTGCAGCCTGACTACCTGGGTTCTAAACCCAGCTCTGCCATGGGGTAAAGCAGTTTCCACACGTGTCGGCAGTGCTGTGAGGAATTCGTGAGTGAACAAGTACACGCAGAGCACTCAGCACAGAGCGAGTGCTCAGGAGAACCGTCAATGTCTTTACCTTCCCCGTCTGAGCCTTGTCTGCCTCCATCAGTTTCCAGGTGGCCTCCTTCTGGGTCTCAGCTTTCTGCAGCTCCGCGGAGCTGCCATGGTGTCTGCGCGTGTCCCCACTGTAGGTGGAGGAGCTACTGAGCTGTCTGGGGAAAGCAAGGTACAGGGGTGTCAATCAAACCACCTTAAGTTACAGGTATTGCTGCTCAGGTGGTCTGAGTGGGGCACGTTCTGAGGCATATGCAGAGCTGACAGAAGGCTTATTTCCAAAACGTAAAGGCCGTTCGTGTGCCCAACTTTTCCACTTCATCAGCCACCCATATGACTCACTCTCTCCTCCCTCAGACCTGGACCACCAGGAGTCGGGTCTCCACCAGGTAGGACTCTGTCCTTCCAGTCCCTGCCAGTTCTCATGGCCCCTGGTAGGTTGGAGAACTGGGCAGACTCAGAAATCATGGAGATTGTGACCTATACTTACAGTTACTGCTAAAACCAGTAACTGTAAATATAGGTCTGCTATACTTAGCAGTTTAGTTACTGCTAAAAACCAGAAGACAAGCAAAGAGCCACAGGTCTGGGGGAGTTCCCAGCATGGTCCTCCATTGTCCCTGCGATGTGCCCCATCCTCTCCGGTGCATGGACATTCTCACCCACCCTGGAAGCCCCCCAGAAAGCAACTCCAAGATTCCAGGCCCTCTAGTCATGGAACCTCAGTGAATAAGCTGGACTTGGGCCCTAATGCTGAGTTATGATCGATTCAATGGATGAACGTGCATGACAGCTTTTCTCTACACCAGCGCACCCCCAAAACCCAAGGAACGTTATCAAACATTAATGGTTTTGATTTCCACCAATTCTCAGAGCACTTCTGAAAGACCCAAACCTCGCTCACAGTCCTTTATCAGCTGAAGTTTTGGGGCTGGGACTCTTGTTGATTTCAGACAGTAATATGGTTACCATGCTGGATATTAGTTAACTCCCTGGGAATGAACAAAGGCCTCCAGACTCAAGCACCCTAGTATCCCCACAGTGAAATGCACAAATGGCACATTACGTTTTCAACGACTAGCCCAAAGGTTGGTGGTAAACCCATTCCAGAAGAACCTGGGACGACAGACCTCGCAATCTGCCTTGAACACAACAGGAGTCATTCTGCTCAGCACACGTGGGGTTCCTCCTGAGTTGAAATCAGCAACTAACAACAACAACCACAACATATCTGGCTTCAGGTCAGCTTCCATGTTTCCACTCAAGAAGCTGGTCGTACACTTGGGTAAAATGTACATAGTCAGTTTTCCATCAAGAGAATCTACTGAAGACTTCAGGGCTCAGGACTTTTCTTTGGGTCTAGTGTTGTAGATACAGGGTCCTAGTTCTGAGCTCATCTGTACGAGAGGAAACCTGTCCAACAACCCAGAGCTAAGAAGGATTAGGGTTGGGATCCGGATCCATCATCATATGCTGTCTTCCGGGGAGCGTGGGACAAGTGCCTGCTTGCCTGACTCAGGGGATGATACCCACAGCTGAGACAGTCCTGAGTGGGGCTGGTGGCGCTTTCTTGAATGAATGCACGCAGAATGCCTGAAACGACATCTCCAGACACCAGGCACTCTACAGACGGTAGTACCAGCTTCTAGATTCTTGCCCCATGACCCCACCGCCTCCTGGTGTAAGCCCCTCCCCAACTACAGGCCAGACATGTGACTGCTGCCTTAGTGGTCAACCAGACTCCGCTCTCAGCAAGCACGCTCCTGTGAAACGGGTTTCCACGTCAGAGGGGCACAGGGCTTAGACCCTGAAGACTGCCTGTAGCCGGCAGGCAGAACTCAGACTACTATTCATTCGGTCCTCACAGCTCCAGAGCTTGGATGTAGAGCCTTCCTCAGGGGAGATGAGACCCCTGTCCTGGCCAACAGAGACTCCAAGCCAGAGGACCCTGCCCTGCCACTCTGGGGGCGATTTGTTACCTGGCCCTGTTTACTTTCCTGCTTGTCCGCGTGGTACCTCCAACAAGCTCACACTGTCTCCTACCCCTTGGCCTCGGCCCACACCCAGGTACTGATGGTCTAGGCTACCTCACTGTGACTTGGATGGCAGCAACCAAGACTGTTTGTGAGGATGCTGGTGGCAACACCCCAGGTGAGGCACAGCTCTAAGTATGGAGCACACATTGTATGGGCAACACAGCGGCAGGCGAGCAACCTGTGTGCAAGTGGGCAGAGCGATTCATGCCAACTTCCTTCCAATCTGTGTATGTGACCCTGCTGCCTGGCCCCAACTAGGAGCAACTACAGGCAGCCCAGCTCACCTAGAATAACCTCCGGAAGCTACTTATTAAGGAACGGAGCCACGGTGGAGCTGTGAGATAAGCACTGGGCTGTTAACCACAAGGTTGGTGGTTCAAACTCACTAGATGCTCAACATGAGAAAGATGAGGCTCTCTGCTCCCATAAAGATTTAGTCTCTGAAACCCTAAGGAGTGGTCCTCATCTGTCCTCTCGGGTCACTGTGAGCCAGAAGTAACTCATTGGTTTGAGATTTCCTGAGGGGTCCCTGGGTGATACAAAAATGTTAATGCACTCAGCTGCACAATGGAAGGCTAGATGTTCAAGTCTACCCAGAACTGCCTCAGAAGAAAGACCTGGTGATCAACTAAAAAAAAAAAAAAAATCACTGAAAGCCCTCTGGAGCACAGTTCTACTGTGACACACATGGGGTCACCTTGAAGAGGGTCAACTTCATGGCAACTGGCACTGGTGTTGGTATTGGTGTTTGTTGAGTACCAACTCAGGGCAGGGGCTTTACCCACAGTAAATTGTGCACACTGTGGACGGTCCTGCTATAAACCCTACATGGAAGATGAGAAAACGGAGGCAGAGAGAGGGTAAGCAACAGAAGCCTACAGGATGTGAAGCCCCAAGTGCCAAAGGAGCAGACCAGCAGGGAACTTAGGAGTGCTGGCCAGACATTGGATTGGGTTCAAATCCAAGCTCAGCCTCTCTGGAAGCTTCATGGTTTGTGGAATGCTCTGTTTTCCCCAGTCAGTCCCCATCTCCAGGATTCTAGAGGCTGCAGAGCTGGGCCCGGATCCCGACTTCTTGTGCGCTGAGCGTTCACTGTTACTATCACATACTGCTCTTAGTGTCTGCAAGTCCCAGGCCCCTCAGAGTGACCCCACCAAACATGCACACCATGTAGGAACGCAGACGTCTGAAGCAAGCACTGACAGATGACTACATCACAAGGCCCACATGAACCGTGCACTGCAGGAACTGTGTTAGGCTCACCCTTCTGACATCTGCACTCCAGAAAGTGGGCTCCTGGGAGATCTGGGGTTGAGGGGTAGCACAGCACAGCAGGGCCCTAGGGAGCCCGAGGTCTTTTGGGAGGTCATGCTGGCTCCTCGTCCCTCTTGCCAACCTTCCCCTCCAGGCAGGGGACTCCCGCCGCCCTCACCTCTGCAGCTGTTTCCCCGAGGAGTCTGTCACCAGCATTCCATTCTCCATCAGCTTCATCTCCTTCGCTGGACCGCTGCTCCCTGTTAACCCTGACAGGAAAGATAGAGAAGGGGGACTGGAACTTCGTGACAAGGCATCCCTTTGGAGAAAGGAGATGGCCTGGACACCTGGAAGCTCAGAAAGCAAGCCCTGCTTTGCTGAGATCATTCCCAGGCTCCCCGGGAGCCACAGGCTGTGCCTGGAGCTGGGACCATTTGGGTGGAGACAGTGCAGATGAAGCTCTTTGAGGATCCCATCAGCTGAGGGTGCCACGCTAGCCAGGCATCAAGCATCCATCAGCGCAATGGGAAGGACACAGCTCAGCATCAGTATCCCCATTGCCTTAAGATGTACACTTGGGACACCAGGGAACAAAGACCCACGAGCAGGAAAGGGCCCCAAGCATCCCAAGGAGGGGGTGATACGAAACAGAAACAGCACCTAGTTTCACGAGGACCCACACCAACAGGTGGAGTGTTCCACAGGCCCACCAGGCCAGGAGTTAACCCTTCTGTTGCCAGGCCACAGGTAAGTCTAGACATGTCTGGGGTAAGCACTTCTTGAAGAATGAGGAACTATTTCAATATTCTGACTATATTCTGGTACATGAGGCCCCCATCAGCATCCACACTAGCCACTAAAACATCCGCTAGGACTCAGGTGCTTCCTTGGATTTTGAAACATGTTCTACAGATAACTGTAAGGAGCTCTGGTGGCGTGGTTACAAATCAGGTTGCTAATCTTACGGTGTGCAGTTCGAAACTACAAGCTGTCCCACGGGAGAAAGATGATGCTTTCTGCTCCTGTAAAGATTTATAGCCTCAGAAACCCTGTACAGGGTAGCTACGAGTCGGAACCGACTCCACGGCACATAACAACAGATATCTGTGCCACAGCTATGATTGAGAAACACTGCTTTAAACAGTTCCTGCAAGTCAGCATCTTATTCACCCCTTACCCCCAATTAATAACAAAGCTCAAAGAAAAGAGCCGCATCATGCAGGAAGGAGGGCTGATAACAAGCAGGACTTTCATGCAATCACATGCAGCCAGGGCCCAGCAGATGCACGATGCTGCCTGAGATGGCCTTGACTGTGTTTCTCTGAGGCAGAGCGACACTCCCAAAGATGCCTGCGCTGTGGCCAGGGTGCTTCAGAGTTCCCCTCGTCTTCCCCTGTGAGCGTCCCTCTCCTGTCCTGCTCATCACTCAGGGCAGGAACTAGTGCTTCCTTGGTGACTCCCTGTGGTCCCACCAACTAGCCAACAAGTTGACATAGTAACTGGGCCGCTGGAAAGTCTACTGTGACAGGGACAGGACTCAGAGTCCAAGCAGGGTCAGGAGAACACCCGCTGCTTTCACTGGTCCTCACCCATCTGCCTGATCTTGAAGGGATTCACCCTCTTCTTGTCCAGCTGTCTCGGCAGAGCTATCCCCAAAGCCAGGGAGCTCTGCCCCTGGCTCAGGACTTTGGATGGTCAGCGGGCCAATAAGGATCAATGATAGTTGGACTTGATGTCTTAAAGGAGTCTGTCTGGATCCCTGGAACTCCCATTTCCTGAGTCCTGCTTGTTCAGTTTAGTCTTTGCTCATCACGAGCTCCGATAATGCCCTTCCGGGTTAAGGTGGCCAAATGTGCTGCTGGTAGCTGACTGTAGGTGGGATGGGTTTGCCAGCTGCCTGTCACCACAGAGAAAGGGCAGCCTTTCCTGCTGGAATCCTGCAAGACGCCATCCTTCCCCCAGGGTCTGGCAGCCACCTGCAGGGAACTCCATCCTACCCCTCCCTCACTCTCACACTCTTGACCTGCCTCAGGAGCAATGGGACTCCCAAGGCAGAAGGGAAATCTGAGTAGTTAAAATGTTACCATGTATCACCCATCTGCTGTGTGCCAGGCATGGCCCAGCTGCAACCCCCCCACCTTTCCAGGCCTGCATCTGACAGGAGAGACAGCAATGATGAGCTGAGGTCATCCATCCAGGTGACCTTGAACTGTTTCCCAAGTACCACCCACATGGGAGGTGTCCAGTGTGTGCTGAGGGGATGAATGAATGAACAGTGAGAAAGGCCCCTTCCCAAGCATGCAGCAACTGCTCAAGTCCACCTCGGCCTCATTCTACAAACACAGCTACTTCCAACCCGGTGCCACTGACCTTCCTCCTCCACATTCATCACTGTGCCGCCTGGAAATTCACAAGATCCAAGAAAAGTGTTAAAGCGCAGTCGAAACATCCTCCCCAAGTCCCCATTTAATTTTCCAGAGGGAATGAATGGGGTGGAAAGCAGAGTTCACCCAGGGCCTCAGTATCCCCATCCCACACATGCTGGGGAATCTCTACAAGCAGGAGTCCCTTGCTCCCAAAGTCACCCCTGCAATTCTTTAACCATCAAAAGAGCTAGGAAAACGCACACTAACCTTCTGACTTCATGTCTGTTTGCAAGGCGGCAGCAGAAAACAGAAATTAAGTGTTACAGTGGGGTTGGTGCACAAGGTAGCTGGAGGCCACGCAGGCTCCTGCTTGCCACACCTCAGCCTTCTGTCTTTAAGGGCAGGCACAGCTCCCGAGAGGGGCGAGGGGCCCAAGAAAGGGGAAGACAACAGGGACTCTGCTCTGCTGTCATCTGGGACCCTGCCCCAAGCTGGGACCCTTCCATCACTGCATTTCCCATCATGATATCCTTGATTGCTTAGTGGCGTGTCTTGAGGGTCTGGGCCAGGTCTTATCTACCACTCTATTCCCAACACTACTGCCTCAGGTTGCATGGACAGTTGTACAGGATGTGCACTGTGCAAGTCTAGGGGCATCATCCCAGATGGTGATACATGTACCAGGCGGTCATGAGGCACACAGCAGGCGCTCTGTCCATCTCTGATAGGACACACAAGTGAAGAAGCAGAACTGGTTTTCCTAATACCGGAGGGAGGCCCCATTCATCATAGAAGTGCCATCTCACAGCCCATGCCCACACAGCTGGGACTGAGAGCTCTGGAGAGAAGCAGCACTGGTTTCTTTCTTCCTCATGTTCAAAGCCTGTGAGCGACAGGCAGGTCACACCTGAAAGACTGTAGGAGGCATTCACACCCCTCACTCATTCAACACGCTTTCTGAACATGCAGGAGTTCTAGTGGGCAATATTTAAGTGCCTGCATGCTGACTAAAACGTTCAAACCTACCCTCACCCCAGCTCCGTGGGAGAAAGACCTGGTGATCTGCAGCTATAAAGACGACAGCCTAAGAAACCCCATGGGCAGTTCTCCTCTGTTACACCAGGGGGCGCTATGAGTGGATGATCTATAAGAGTATATACGAGTACAAAGTGACACAATGGACAGCCTAGGAAACCCTGTGGGGCAGTTCTCTTCTGTCACATGGGGACACTGTGAGTGGATGATATATGAGTATATGTTGTTGTTGTTGTTAAGTGCCGTCAAGTCGGTTCCGACCCATAGCGACCCTGTACAGGGTTTCC
>NW_006408696.1:4284460-4297080 GCF_000296735.1 Chrysochloris asiatica | reverse complement strand
CTTCTGTCACATGGGGGAGCTGTAAGTCTAACGTCAACTCAACAGACAACACAACAAACTCTTCCCTTTAAATCAAACACATGGAACTTAGGATTCAACGACTGCTTCTTGAGAAGTTTGTAGAGCCTTGTGGGATCTCCGTAACGGTGGTTCAGGCACTGAGGGAGCTGCCTCTGCTGTGTGCTCAGTCCAACCAAGACACCAAATCCGTGGTCACTGTATCAATTCCAGCTCACAGCGACCCTATCGTGTTTCTAAGACTGTAACTGTTAGGGAAATGAACTGCCCCATCTTTCTTTCGCAGAGCAGCTGGTGAGTTCAGTTAGCAGCTGCCACCCTTGATCTCTGAACCAGTACTCAGCTCAGTAGCTCCTGAAGCAGACACTTCACGAAGCTGTGTATTCCAGAGCCACTGCTTCTACTCAAGAAGGTTCTGGAACTCCGCTTGGGCATGGGCCAGCAGGCAAGGCTCCCTGGAGGGAAGGATCCAAAGAACTGCTTTATAGTCAATGCCTCGATTTTGACCAAAAACGGACCTGACTGGCTGCCATCACCCGATCTCATCCACCAACCCAGCTCTGAAAGTTCTTCATACTCAAAAGAGCAAGAAAAGCCGGTACTGAGGACAGCCGGAAGGAATGTGTGGTCTCTCCAACTAAGTCTCTGGCAGCTGCTCGGTGTTTAAGACAGATTTTTGTAACACGGGGAGGTGCTTATGACCCAATGTTACAAAAATGAAGGAAAGGAGGTGAGGAGGAGCGGGCGGAAGAAGAGATAACAAAATTGTACGATGTGATTTCAGCGGTGACATGAAAAAATGCCTAGGAAAAAAGTCAGACTAACAGCCACTCCCTCCTCTCCTAGTGGTGGGAGAAAGGATGTGTTTTCTTTTTCCAGATTCTCAATGCTGTTCTGCAGTTGGCAAAGGTCTACAAGATGCACATATTAATTTTATAACCAGGATAAAAAACCATTAGCAAAATCCTGAGAAAAAAGGAGTAGCAAGGCTGAAAGAGGATTCAAACCAAGTTGTAAAAAACAACCATGTTGTTGGAATAAAAGTCCTTCTAGCAATCCATCATGGGGAGACCTTTGGGAACGGTGGGGTTTTCTACCTTAAAACAACTGACATTATCAATTTATGCAAACACTCACAGTATTTGTAAGTTTTAAAACTAAGATCTGGTTAAAAAAAAAAGTTTCAACAGATGACTGTGTATAATGTCATGTGGTGAAAATGAATTCAGACTTACTAAATGAAGAATTTGCTAAATCCTCTCTGTGTCTGCTTATCAGCTCAGTACACACAGGAGACCTGCTGATGGCATACTGAATAGATTGTAATGAATAAATTGTATGGAAACCAAAAAGAAAAAAAAGACTGATAATTTGGGGCTGGATAGGAACTATGGTGACTCTGTAGTTAGCGCTGGGATGCAAACTGCGAGGTCAGCAGTTCAAACCCACCAGTTGCTCCAAAGGAGAAGGATGAGGCTGTCTGCTCCTGTAAACATTTATAGCCTCAGAAACCCTATACAGATAAAGTCGCTAGGAATTGCAATCAATGGCAGAAAATTTGAGCTTTTTGAGTTTGAGTTCTTTGTAGTAGGGGCTGCCTTGTGCATTGCAGGATGTTTAGCAGGTTTTCCGAATGCCACTCACTAGACCCTAGTAACAGCACATGTCACTGCCAGACATGTCCCCAGGCACTACCCAGTGTCCCCTGGGATAGGTCGGAAGGGTGCAAAATCACCTCTGGTTGAGAATTATCGCTTTAGGGTAAAAAAGATCAACCAGAGGAGATTCAAAAGAATTTCTGGTCCTACTTTCAGGTTTGGAATTTAATGGGCCAATTTGTAAATCTCGATACCAGCAAATAAACATTTCCTAGAAATGAGTATTCCAAATACTCCTGGTGGAGAGAGTCGGTATGTAGTTCCTGTGATACCTCCCCTTCCTCTTCACATTCTCCCATTTTAGCCTGGGTCTTTCTGAGAAAGGTCCAAAGGCGGGGAGTGTAAGAACAAAACATTTCCTTTTGGGAACAGCCACTAATATGTGGGCCAGATCAATTCAAGGTCACTCACTGGCCCTTGGAGTTTGGCTGAATCAGTGCAGGGCAAGCTCAGCCGAGGACGTCTTTGGTCCTGCCCGATGGAGGCTGGGAGGCTGAACTGGGGGGACAGAACCCACGGAGGAGCCATGGTGATGGGTGGTATATTCACCAACAGATTAAGTGCTGACGTGCATGAAACAGAACACAGAAATGGGCAGCACCCATGCTCTGCATAAATAGCTCTGGCTATTCAGGCACCAACAGGAGGAAAGGGGCAAAAAGAAACCATCTGAGGCCAGCAGTTGACAAAGTTTCCCAGCTCACTTGACTGGAAAGAGGAGAGAGACTTTATTCTAGGCAAGTGTCTGTTCACCTGATCCACATTGACTTATCAAAAGTAAAGACAGCAAGTTCAGCCTGACTGTGGTCTGCCTTTGGTGAAATACAGTGATTATGAAGCTGCCTCCAGCTACCACATGGGCTCGGCTTGACTGGCAATAGGAGACAAAGGACTGAAACTCTGCAGCAAGAGGAACACAGGCTAGACTTAAGGGAGAACTTCCCAACTACAAAGTATGACCAAAATTCAAAGGTGCAGGAATGCCAGATATCATACACTGGTGAAAGAAAACAGCTTTTCTTGCAATAAAGGCACGAAGTGACTGGCTTACAAGTTTTCAAGAGGGAGTTTAGTTTAAGAGTGTGCAGGGGGAGATAGAGTCCCCATTAAATAGCTTTCATCTTGTCTAGTTGGGTCTGGGGAAAAGAGATGGGGATAAGATTCTTATGATTGAATAGTTAAGTAATTGTTATCATGACTAATTGCAACTGTCACAGTTATAAAGGTAGAAGTTTTGTAACAAAAACAAGGGAGTAGTCCAGAAACAGAGGATCCAAGGACCATCAAGGCAGAAGAGCACAAGCGGAATGCGGTTCCTTATCCAGAGAAGCAGCGACACCAGAGAGGAAGGCAGAGATGGGGACATGGAGAGAGGGAGCAGCTGAGAACTCTAGATTCATGGAAAGAGAGGGACTGAGAGCTGGTAGCCAGGAGGCAGGCTTGCAGAATGTGCTCTTTGGTGGTTTAAATTATTATATATGCCTGAATGTTCTTTAAAAAAAAAAAAAAAGGCTAAAACGAATATAGAGAAGTATTGTTAACTGATGGTACATGGAGGGATTTATAATCATTGTAACGAAACAAGGTATGTGATTTGTTAAATGTAAAACTGATCATCTGCCCTATAAACTTTCACTCAAATCACAATAAAAACATAAAATAAATAAAAAGATTGCTGGAAACTCAACAGCAGTGGGTTTGCTTTGTTTCATTTCATTTTTGGTTTGGAGTTCACAGTGGCACTCCTCCAAACAGCCAGAGAGTGGAAACAACCCAAATGTTCACCAAGATATGAAGACATCAATAAATGTGGTACATAGCCATACAACCAAGCAATATTTTAAAAAGGAATGGCATACTGCCCTAGGCTACAATACAGATGGTCCCCTGCAACATTATGCTAAATGAAGGCAGTCAGACACAAAAGGTCAACTACAAAAAAGCACCACAAAACTTGTGGAAAAAGCAAATGAAGAGGTAATGGAATATTTCCACAAACTTTTGGAAGTCCCCTTGTATTGCAGAACTTCATTCATATGAAATGCCCAGAATATGCAAGAAAAGCTACAGGCACCAAGGAGCTTACTGGTGGTCTAGCTTGGTTGGGAGGGGGTGGGGGGGATCGGGAGTGACTGGTAACGAATATGAGGTTTCATTTGTGAGTGTGGAAAACCTTCTAAAATTGTGGTGATGTTGGCCCAACTCTGGAGACTAAAAACAATTGGATTGCACACTTTAAATGGACGGTCTGTGTGATGTATCAGTTATAACTCAAGAAACTTGCTATTATTATTTTTCTTCTTTTTGTTTAAAAAAAAAAAAAAGGAACCACAGAAAACACTAGAAACCCTTCTGTGAGTCTAATACAGAGGTATGAACAACCAGGAAACCACAGAGAGCTGTAAGCCAGGAGCAGAATGGGATCCCAGTCCCGTGGAAGTACTGTGTGGGCCCTTGCTCTTTGGACATCCAGTGGCTTTCCGCTGCATTGACAGCCAAACCCCAACCCCCTCATCT
Organism: Chrysochloris asiatica; assembly: GCF_000296735.1. NCBI lineage: Eukaryota > Metazoa > Chordata > Mammalia > Afrosoricida > Chrysochloridae > Chrysochloris > Chrysochloris asiatica. The sequence goes on along the minus strand of NW_006408696.1, from coordinate 4,292,887 downwards.
GTAAGGCCCTGCAAGGCAAGCCCCCTCTCTCACCTTTCTGTTCTCAACTGTCTGGCCACATTGGCTTCCTTTTTGTTCCTTAAGCAAATTGAGCTTGTACTGATCCCTGAGCCCAGAACACTGGGTTCTTCCCCTTGTGGCTCCTTTCCAACCTTCCCATGACAATTGTGTCTCCCCCAGAAAGGGCTTCCCTGCCCACTCCCACCCCACACTGCCTGAGTTACTCCCCACCTATTATCCTATTTTTTATCATCTTAGTGTTTAATGCTAAGGCACTCTGGTACTATGAGCCGGGCTGCTGAAAGCAAGGTCAGCTAGTGGATGGATCTACCATGCATCCTTTCCTCGGAAGAAACGTGAGGTTTTCTGCTCGGTTTAAAGCCTTGGATGCCCTATACAGGGTCACAGAGTTAAAACAGACTCCACAGCCCAGAACCTCCACCAGCCAACATTTAATATTATCTGAAACCATCTTTAGCTGTTGATTTGTTTATTGTGTTTCTTCCCTGAGGGAAGAGGTTTGTCTGTACCACATTTACTGCTACATGCCCCCAAACCTACAACAGTATATTATACACAGTGCTGTAGTTAAGTGCTGTCGAGATGGTTCCGATGCATAGCGACTGTATACAGTTTCCTAGGAGCAGCTGGTGAGCTTGAACCACTGACCTTGTGGTTCAAACCAACTCTACAGTCCAGCGTATTAACCCACAGAGCCACACCAGGACTCCATTACACACAGTAGGTGCCCACTGAGTGACTAATAAAAGAAACAAACAAACAGCTCTTTCCTGGTACTCCTCCAGGGCTGCTCTATTCATGCACACTCTGATGTCACTGCTGTGACATCACAAAAGTGTGATGTCACATCGCTGTACAATGTGCTGTCCTGATGCCTCAGCCACGAGGGCAGTTTTTCTAAGAGCTGCTCAGGGACCAAGCACTGAACACATGCCACGGTGTCTGTAATTAGTCCTGGGACAATCAGGGAGGCATGTGGCATCTCATTAGCAACAGCTGACATCAAAGTAGGGACCACCAGACCAGAAAAAGCACCTCTTCTCTCTCCATGTTAACATAGGGTCAGGTCAAAGCTTCAGAAAGGGAGACATCTGAGGAACCTTGCAGCTGCAAGTTGGACCAGTGAAGCAGGAAGGGAAGCTGGGCCCTGAGCATCACACCAGCTGATAAGACAGTGCCCGCTCCACAGAAGTCTCCTTCAGTATGCAAAGACGGTCAGGAAGATGCTTGAACCCAGAATTCTCCGAGGACTCCCAGGCTGCCTCCCAGAGTCTCCCAGTTTCTGAATTCCTGGTTGTGGAGAACAGGAAGGCAAGTGGCTGAGAAGGGGGAAGTTCTGTCTTGCTCTGGCAGGTGCCAAGTGGACAGGGGTCAAAGGTGAACAGGCCACCCTCCCATTAGTAATAACGGCAGCTGTCGTTGACCCAATGCTATGGAGTGCCTGGCCCAGTGCCCCATGTGCGACACGCTTCAGGATTTTTCATCCACACCCAATGCACCGAGGGCTCGGGAGCTCACAGGTTTTGAGAGGATGGCCTGAGGTCACAGCGGGCAGGAGCAGCAGCTGGGATTAGAACCCAGTCCCTGCTGACACTGTGCTTACATGCTCAACCCTCGTATCTGTTCTGAGTGAGGCCCCATTTGTCACTGTAGTCTCATGGTCCCTTTATTGAGTTGGTTCTGATTCTTAATGACCCTATACAGGGTTCCTAAGATTATAAATCTTTACAGGAGCAAACCGTCTCAACTTTGTCCTACAGAGTAGCTAGTGGGTTTGAAGGGCCGACTGTACGATGTCTTACCCTACAGTGCCACCTGGGCTTACTTGAGAGCTAAGAGGAGTATAATGATGATCACTGTCCCCATGATTTTCTCGAGGAACCGGAGGCACAGCAGGCCCTAGAGCCACCTTACAGGAAGACCCAGAACTTGTCCTGCAGCCTGGTGCTCTGGGGACCCAGACAGGCAGAAATGAGCCACTGTCCAAGGGTGTCTGGCCAGAACCTCAAAGAGGAAACTCGGGCTCTGTAAGTCACTTCCCCTTATTGGCAGGCTACCCCTACCTTCATCCTCAGCGTCTTGCTCCTGCTCCGCATTGGCGTAGGTGCGCAGAAACTCGGCGAAGGCCCCATCCCGGGCCAGCAGCTCCTGGTAGGAGCCCATCTCTGAGACCTTGCCACCACTCATGACGATAATCTTGTCTACCTGCGGCAGGTAGCTGAGGCCGTGGGTGACCAGGATCCGCGTCTGTGGGCAAATGTAGGCCAGTTCCGTCAGTATAGGTGTGAGGAAGCCCAAATCACGATAGCCTCAGTTTCTGCAGACAGAACTGAAGCAGGAAGGCAGAGCACATAACGGACAGGGAAGTTTGCAGACCCATCCGAATCCATGGGGACAGGCATTCAGCATATGTGCCTGGGCCTACAATGTGCCAGGCACGCGCTGGGCACTGGGGCAGCATCAGGAAACCAAACAAAGCTCCCTGTCTCAGACTTCAAACAAACTGGGGGCCTGGACTTGAGTACTAAGCAGAAAAGAGATCAGATATACAGAGGGTGCAACAGCCCTGGTTGTGCAGTGATTAAATGCTAGTTTGCTAATCAAAAGTCCAGTGGTTCAAAACCACCAGTCATTCCACGTGGGTAAGATAAGGCAGTTTGTAAGAATTTACAACTGTGGAAACACTGAGGTGGGCAGTCTTACTCTGTTCCCTAGGGACGCTGTGAGTTAGAGTTAACGAGAAGACAACAGATTTGACTAGTTTTTTTTGGTTTATACTGAGGATGGGTGCTTTGTAGTTTTCACAGGGTGATCAGGTTTTTTAAACAAAAACCTGCAGGGGGTATGGGTGGGGGGCTTCCAGGCATGTGAATGATGCAATTGCAGAACAATCTGCATGCAGTGGCCTCAATTTTTTTTTAAAGTTACCCTTTCACCCCTACCCCCAAGGAAGAAAAACTAGTATAAAACTGAAACCCTGCTGGATAATACACTGGACTGCTAACCACAAGGTTGGCAGTTCAAACCTACCAGCTGCTCCAAAGGAGAAAGATGAGGCTTTCTGCTCCTGCAAAGATTTAGTCTTGGAAACCCTATACAGGGTTGCTATGAGTCAGAACCGACTTGACAGCAGTGGATTGGGTTGATATAAATTGTCTGATAAGTTTGGTTACGGACATTCATCAAACTAGAATCCAAAGTATTTATAGAGCAAAGGCCAGAAAACTTTTCCTTAAAGGACCAGATAGTAAATACCTTTAGCTCTGTGGCCATCCGGTCTCCACATAAACTACTCAGCTCTGCCTTATATTTAGTGTGAAAGCAACCAGAGACCATATGTGAATGAATGGGCATAGCTGGATCTCAATAAAACTTTACTTATAACCACTGTATACAAATTTAATAGAGTTCTCTCACATCCCCAAAGAATATTCTTCCTTAGATCTTTTTTTTCCTCCAACCATTTAAAAATGCAAAAACTCTTTATTACTAGCAGACTCTACTAAAACAGGCAACAGGCCAGAGAGTTGTGGCCCACCAGCTCCAGTGTGTGGACCCCCTTTGCTCTTGAGAATGGAATGAGAAGAAAACGATGACAGGGACACCTTTTTTTCCCTTTACATAAACTCTCGTATTCTTTGATTTTTGTTTCCAGGAGCATGAATTACATTGATCATTTAAAAAAAAAGTTTTTCAGTATTTAAAAGAAAACAGTTAACATGCTGCACTGTTGATTTGGACAGAAAGGCTGGAGATTCGAATGTTCCCAGAGGCACTTCAGAAGCAAGGCCTGGTGATCTTCCCTGAAATCAGTCACTGAAAACTCCATGGAGCACAGTCCTCGTTTGGCATCCATGGGTCGTCACGAGTCAGAATCGACTCCATGGCAACAGGGTTTCTGGGAGTGCCTACAGTACATTAAGTGATACGACACTTGGATCCACGTATGATGTGATAACCCTATTTAAAAGTTTACGCACACGACAGAAAGACTACAAAGAAAGACTATCTCTAAGCAGTGGGACTATGTGGGACCGTTCGTTTTGTTTCCCTATGAAATGTTCTCCTGAAGCTTCATGGGAAACTCCACAGTGAAGTGACTTGCTTTGTGGGGCATGAGAGGTGGTATTCTTTCAGAGACATGGGCAGCTTTTATGATTGAGGAAAACAAACATAAGGAAGAATAGGTATCCTTCCCCCAAATTACATGGGAGCCACTTCGCCACTTCCTATCTTGGGAAGGCAGGAGGCTGTTTCTCTGCCCCATGCCTCGACCCTGAAGCCACAGACTCCTCAGCTCAGTCCTGAGATGGGATTTCCTTCTGGAAAGCTGCTCTGTTACTTAATCGGGATGTGGCCCCCGCCGCCTCCCCCCCTCCCCCCGCCTTTGACCAAGTGGGCTCAGAAGTCAGTGCAGAGGGCTTACCCTATAAAGACAAGAGCGAGGAGGGTTTTTTAGGAAAGCTTCCAAGGTAAGCCTTAGAACTGTGATTTTTAAAGGCTAGCAAAAACATTTGGGAAGGGCTGGATCCCAGCAGGGAACACATTCTGACTTCACCAAAGAGGGAGACAGCACATCCCCTGGTCCCCCTCCTTGGCCCACCCTTCAGCTGGTACCTTGTTCTTCAGCATCCCCTTGGGGCCCATGACATTTTCAAATATGTGCTTCCCCACGTGAGCGTCCACGGCCGAGAGAGGGTCGTCAAAGAGGTAGATGTCTGAGTCACAGTACACAGCTCGGGCCAGGCTCACACGCTGCTTCTGGCCCCCAGACAGGTTCACGCCCTGGTGGGAGACAAACAAAGCCACAGGCAGATTTCTAGAAAGCTCAAGAGATGAGGGCAGCCTGCTGAGAGGCTGGGGCCCCGCAAGGCTGCTTCCGCCTCCTCCTGATTCAGTCTGTGGCTAAAGCCGGAGGACTGCAGCCCCAAACACACGGGTCCAGTCTCTGCTCCATGGCAGCCAGGGCTGCAGCGGGCAGGGCTCTCTGCCTGCTGGCACCAAACAGTGTTGGCTCATGTGGGCCTCAATGCAGGCAGCAGGAGACAGGACGATAATAGGGTTACTATACTGTGATTACTGTTCATAGCTGGGGCTTCTGTAATCTACCCCAGTGAGAGCGCTGAAATCTGGCCCCCATGCCACCTGCCACTTGTTAATGTGGACTGAAAGGGTCAGCAGTGGCTCCGGCTCTCCTGTGACAGATAACCCTGCCATTTCTATATTTGGCCGAGGAACTATAGTCAACCCACCCACTCAGTTAACTGGACAGCACCCACTAAAAAACACCCGTTCTACCCACAAAGTCCTATCAGGAGGATGGATCAAGACCAGGTGGTGTTTTGTTCCATTGTACATGGGGTCACCGTGAGTTGGAGATCAACTCCATGGCAGATTCCAGTAACGTGGAGTCTGAAACACTGACACCTTTCTTTGCCCCTCGGTCTGGGACTCCACAAGAACCCCGATGGCTAAGTCTGAGCCAAATCTGCAGCCTGCCTGAAGCCCAGCTCAGCCAGCCTGCATCGAATGGCAGAGCCACCTGGCTGAGCCCAGCCTGCATTCAGAAAAGTCTTTTGTCACATGACAAAGAGCCCACGGACCCAGGGACCCATGCTGAAGCCATACTGACCTTCTCCCCGATCTCTGTCCGGTCCCCACTGGGCAGGATCTCCAGGTCTGGGAGGAGGGCACAGGATTCGATCACAGCCTTGTAATAGCGTTCCTGTAGTTGCCGTCCAAAGATGATGTTTTCACGGAGGGAATCGTTCTGGATCCAGGCCTGCTGGGGCACATAGGCCACTGAGCCCTGTGGAGAGGGACAGGTCAGGATTAGCCACACAGCAGCCAGCCTGCTCCACAAGACACCTTCATCACACCTTTGAAGACGAGAGAAACAGAGTCACAAAAGACTGTAGATGCCTGAGCTGGGATCGGAAGCCAGAGGCTGCCTCCATTACCCTGCCATAAAGAGCTGCCATCTTCCTCCAAGTGATCCTGTTATAGACTGAGGCACTATGACAAAGGACTTACATCAGAACAGATGTAAAGCCCCTGCTTCCACCGAGCGGAAGACCATGATGGAATTTAAAAAACTACGATCACAGTTTTGGCAAATGTCAAGAGATAAAAATAAACTCTACCTTTACAAGTGAGGTGGGAGACCATGTTTATGTGGGGGCAGCAGAGAAGGGTACCTTGAGAAACCTTCCCTGAGAAAACAGAACAAGGAGTTGTGTAAAACCTCAAAGGTTATTTTGTTTCTTTCCCACACAATGCAAGGTGTCAAAATGGCTAGAAGGTAAGGGTTACAGTAAGGGCATATTTTCCCCCACATGCTCTTTAGTAATAGAAATACTGAAATTCTGTTTCTTTAAACAATTCAAGCAAGGACAGAAAAGTGAGAGCAAGTTGGTCTGACAGAGCACCCGGGAAGAGCATGTCAAGCAGAAGGAACAGAACATGCAAATGCCTGTGGAGCAGCACACAACGGTGTGGTAATCGACATGGCATGGAGATGAGATAGCTGGGAAATGAGCTCTGAGTCACAGAGCCGGGAGCAGCTCTAGGCTTTAGCAGGAGACATGCTGGAGACTCTTTACCGAGGGAATTCCAGCAGGACTAAGTTGTGAGCAAAATCCAGGCACTCTGACCCTTCACCTCACTTCTCAGATAAGTGACTGTCCTGGGTTAAATCATGTTCCCCGAAAAAAAAAAAAAAAAAGTCTTGGAATCCTAACCCCTGCACCTGTGGAAGGTCGGTGTGCAGCTGCTGACTTAAAAGTTAGTAGTTTGTGCGTTCCATGGTGCCGTGGAAGAAAAGCCTGGCCATCTATGAAGGCTACAGCCGAGAAATCCCTCTGGAGCATTTCTACTCTATAGCATCCAGCAATGCTGTGAGTTGGAGTCAACTCTGCTCCCAGGGTTTTATACCCGGAGACAGGGCTTTCTTCGTTGTGTTACAGAGGCCATCTCAGGATAGCATGGGTCCTACACTTCGAGTTTCTAAGGGGCCGTGAGAATGCAGAGACAAGTGAGCATGAATGTGGGGAAGACAGCGCCATGGGAAGAAGGAAGCCAAGGGCAACCCGAGACATAAGACCTTCCCCCCAGAGCTGACACACAGACAGCTTGCCCCTGGAGCTGGTGCCTCAAATTCGTTCTTCTAGCCTCCTAAACTGTGAGGAAACAGATGTCTGTTCTTTAAAAGTCACCCCTGGCTTCTATGGCATTTCTGGTACAGCAGCACTACACAACGCCAAGGGTAAAACTACACTGCTGATACCACACAGCCCACAGTGAACCTGTATGCTAATTTAGAACGGTAGATCATTCAGGCATGATCTACACATGTCATACCAATCGAAACGTGGCAAACAGACAATTTAAAATCCAGTTCTCAATCTTCCTTGATGAGGAAAATACACACTACTGCTGTTCCAATTCACAGTGACCCTGCAGAGGATTATCTTTACGGAAGCAGAAAGTTCTCATCTTTCTCCCACGAAGCGACTGGTGGATTCAAACTGCTGACCTTACAGCTAATAGTCCAATGCGTAACTCACTATGCTACCTTGGCTCCTTAGCACAGAACAAGTAGCAGGAACTATATTGTTGTTCTAGTTAAGTACCGTCAAACTGGGTCTGACTCTAGTCCTGGTATGGCACTGTGGGATAAAGCACTAGGTTGCAAGGTTGGTGGTTCAAATTCACCAGCCACTCCTTGGAAACCCTCTACAGGGGTGCTGTGCGTCAGAAGTAACCTGATGGCATTGAACAACAACATCAACAGCATAGTGACCCTGTATAGGGTTACTGAGGAGAAGCTGATGTGTTTTGAACTGCTAACGTTGAAGTTAGCAATCCAGGGCTTATCCTACAGCACCACACCAGATGATCAAAATCTATAACCTTCTCAAACCAAACACTTACAGCACCCTCATTTCTAGATTTCTCACTTTGTGTTTAGAGATCTTTTACTGCTAACACAGTGGGTTTTCTTCAAAGGGTGGTGATTTTGCTCACCAGGGGTCATCTAGACATTTCTAGTTGTCACAGCTGGGAGGTACTACTGACGTCTAATGGGTAGAGGTCAGGAATGCGACTCCTACATTATATAGATCTCTACATTGTATATGACTCTACAGTGTATAGATCAGTCCCTACAGTTAAAACGTACCCAGCCCATAGATTTCAGACTTGCTGGAACTGTATGGCTGGAGGAATCACACACTATGACCCTGGGATCATCTTTGAAACTTAAAACTAAAAATAACTCCTAAAGACTTCTTAACACCAAACAAGCTTAACTAGTGAAGAATGTCTGCTTAGATTATGTGCTTTTAAAAGTACGACATCCATCTATGTGGAACACCAAACTGACCATGTTGTTGTTAAAAGTGCCGT
>NW_006408696.1:4166960-4279460 GCF_000296735.1 Chrysochloris asiatica | reverse complement strand
AGGCATGACACAGGACCAGGCAAGGAGAGCACACTGCAAATCAGGGGGGCGGGCGCCAGCCTGGGAGGACCCCGAAAGATGTCATGCTTGGACGCCCATGATTTCTCCTGTTGATGTGAAAGAACCTGAGTTTTGAGTTTCAGAAAGATGTTCCTACTGAATGAAACTGTCTAACAAGTCACACAGTAAGGCAAGTCCCCGGGAGGTGCAAATGGTCAACATGCTCGGTTGGTAACCCTAAGGTTGGCGGTCTGAGCTCACCCAGAGGCAAAGGCCTGACAATGTACCTGTGAAATTTCAGTTATGGGGAACATCCTACAGGGGGCAGAGATGAGACTGACACACGCGGGACATCGCAGGGAAGTCAAAACCCCACTGATGGTGAATCGATTCCAACTCAGAACAATACTGCAGAAGAGAACAGAACTGCTCCACGGGGTTTCCAAGGCTGTTTATCTTCGAAGCAGCAGACAAGCCTCATCCTTCTCCCAAGAAACAACTGGAAGGCTTGAACCGCCCACCTTGCAGTTAGCAGCCCAAAGCTTAACCAGCTACACCAACAGGGTTTCCAGAATTGACAAGATGACATACTAAAAAAAAAAAAAAATGCAACCTACTACTGTTAAGTCACGTCTCACAATGACCTCACGTCTCACAATGACCTCATGTGTTAGCAGAATACGCCATTGGGTTTTCTTGGTTGTACTTTTCATGAAAGCACAATGCCAGGCATTTATTCCACAGCACCTATATTGTTAAGTGCTGTTGAACAGGTTCTGACTCATAGCCATCCTGTATAGGGTTTCTGAGGTGTGGCTGGTGGGTTTGAATCACCAACCTTGCTGTCCAAATTGACCTTTCAGTCCAGTGCTTATCCCACAGAGCCACAACACAACCCCTGTAGTACTCTGGGTGGGTTCAAACCACCAAACTTTAAGTTAATAGTTGAGTGCAAATCTTTTGTGTCACCAACTGGTTTAAAATACAACAGGCCTTACTGAACGTTCCCGAGGATTCTCAGTCCATGTGCCCTCCTGCCCACAGTGGAGTCAGAGCTGCCATCTGCCCACCAAGAGGGGTGGCATCTTCAGGCTGGCACTGGTATGCTATTCTGACGGTAGTACCCAGGGTGTAGACATGGTTAGATTTCAGTGTTACTGACTGCTGCGCCTTGTGGAGGGGACGCAGGGGAGCACCGGCTATTGTTTGCTCCTATACAGCACACACACTGTGTGCTGCTGTGAGGCTGGATGCTATACCAGCAGGGCCACACAAGGCAGAGAGTGCATGACACAGAATGACATTTTACAATATAAGGTTCATTCAGAAGGTGAAACCAGCTACCACTGAGTCAACGCCAGCCCATGGCCTCTTGTGTGTATCAAAGGAGCATTTTTTTTTTTCTTTCCAATGGCTGAATTTGTACAAGTAGATCATATCAAGTACCTCGGGTGAAACCAAATCATCAACTTTTCAGTTAGCAGCCGAGCCCCTGAATGCCTGCAGTGCTCTGGGACTCATTGAGGTCGGTAAATGTTCTCATGCCTAACTAAACAGGATGTTTATGATTTTCCTGATATAAATGTGATCTACAAATTGTCACTTTTTCATTCATTATGTCCCTAATAGAATAGGTTAATTATAACCAGGTCTACCAACATCACAAAGAACTCTGGTAGCGTACAAGTTTCGAATCAGGCTGCTAACTTCAGGGTAAGCAGTTCGAAACTACCAGCCGTTCCGCAGGAGAAAGATTAGGCTTTCTGCTCCTGAAAAGTTTTACAGCCTCGGAAACCCTATGCAGGGTTTGCTATGAGTAGGAACCAACTCCACGGCATATAACCACCACCACCACCACCAACCCACAGTAAAAACTGATAGAATCAAATGGAAAACAAAACACAAAAAAAGGGCACCATTTTGTAATTGGAGATTTAGACATTTCATTCTCAGTGACTGGCCAAGTTGACCAAATAAAAAAAAGTTCAGAACTAGAAGATATGAAGGTCTCTGTTCCCACTGGGAGCGCGCTGACATTGTAGAGAACACTACATTACAACTTCAGAAAGCACAGCCTTTCAATTACACCTGGGATGTGGACCAAAACATGCTGGCCTTTCAGACAAACATCAATAAATTCAAAGAACTGAAACCATACAGAGAAAATTCTTTACCATAACTGAGTAAGATTGTTGTGAGGTGCTGCCTACCCATAATGACCCTGTGTAGGGTTTCCTATGAGCAGCTTGGTAGGTTTGAACTGCTGGCCTTGTGGTTCCACAGTCCAGTGCTGATCCTACAGCTCCACACCAGGAATAAGATTAGTGGTGGTGGTTATCTGCTGTGGAGTCAGTTCTGACTCATAACAACCTTGCATAGGGTTTCCAAAACTATAAATCTTTACGGGTGCAGAAAGCCTCATCCTTCTCCCACTAAACGGCTGGGAGTTTAGAACTGCTGACCTTGAAGATAGCATCCCAATTTGTAACCACTACTCTACCAGAGCTCCTTAGGAATAAGATTGTTGTTAGGCCATCGAGTCAGTACCTACTCTTAATGACCCTATGCACAACAGAACAAAATACTGCCCAGTCCTTCACCAACCTCACAACCATTGATAAGCTTGAGCCCATTGCTGCCGCCACTGTGCCAATCCATCTCATGGGACGGGGGGGTCTTCCTCTTGTTCTCTGACCCTCCACTTTACCAAACATGATGTCTTTCTCTAGTGACTGGTCCCTCCTGATAGTATGTCTGAAGTATGAGAGATGAAGTTTGGCCATCCTGGCCTCCAAGGAGCACTCTGGCTGTACTTCTTCCAACACTTTGGAAAAGAACTGTTTGTTCTAGCCCATGGTACTTTTAATACTCTCCTCCAACACCATAACTCAAATGCATCAATACTTCTATGGTCTTCCTTATTCACTGACCAACTTTCGCATCCATATGAGGTTATTGAAAATACTGTGGCTTGGGTCAGGTGCACCTTAGTCCTTAAACTGACATCTTTGCTCTACAACACTTTAAATAGGTCTTGGTGCAGCAGATTTGCCTAATGTAATACATGTCGTTTGATTTCTTGACTGCTGCTTCCGTGAGTGTTGATGGTTGATTCAAGCAAAATGAAGTCTTTGACAATCTTTCTCCATTTTTATGGATGTTTTTTATTGGCCCAATGCTCATTTTCCAGCACTGTATCTGACAACATTCTGGCGCTCTTCATCATGTTTCAGTATTCAGTATTTTGGTGCTGACTGTGTTCCACAGCAATTCATTAGGTTTTCAGTGACCAAATATTTGGAAGTAATCCATTTCTTCTTTTTCCTAGTCTGTCTTTGTCTGGAAACTCAGCTGAAACGTGTCCACTGTGGGTGACCCTGCTGGTATTTAAAATACCTGTGGCATAGCTTCCAGAATCATATCAACACACAAACCACCACAGTACGACAAACTGACAGATGACTGGTGGAAGGAATACAATTAGGAGTCAGAAATATTAGACACTCAAGAAATACTTGGAAATTAAAGTACACACTCTATAGACCCTTGGGCACAACCCACGGATCCAATTAAAAATAAAAAGGAGAAGAAAAGGCAAATGTATATGGACTAAAGCTGATCAGTGGCTACCAGGAGTGGAAGAGAGGCAGCAAAGAGGCTGGTTCATTGTTTACAGAGCAGGGTTTCTGTTTGTGGCGATGCAAACGCTATACTGGCTAATGGCGAAGGTTGTACAGCCGATTAATGTCACTGATGCCAATCAATGGCACACCTGTAAAAAGGTACAACGGAAATGTGGGGTAGATGTGCAAAGCTAAGTCCAAAAGCATGGTTACGAGGGTCCCAGTTCATCCACACACGGGTTTATTCTAGTTAAATCATGTTGGAGATGTCTCTGCAATGATGGGTGGCTGCAGACGAGTTTGCTCAGTAACACACTTGCCTTAGTCTCATTAGGGTGCCTTCCAAAAAAGGTCCAATCAAAACACTTCTTTCTGAGGGCCAGTTCAATGCAAGGCACAGAAGTCAGCTCAGAATGTTACAGCGACTATTTTGGGGGGGGGATTCCTAAGGACAAAGGATGATCATGGGCACTTGTATTACCCCATCCATCCTCCAGTCCTGATCTTGATGCTTCCCTTCAAGCTTCTTTCTGCTCCATAAATTGAATCAGCATTTTGACAGCCCTCCCTACTCCCTACATTGTAGTTACAAAAACAACACTAAGGAGCAGCTGCCTAGGCTGTGTGTACACAAGCAAACACCTCCTGGGATTTGGTTCCTTGGCTGGGAGGCTTAAGATCATGGTTTCCTGAGACATCCCAGTTAATTGGCCAAATATGTTCAGTGCTGCTGTGCCTCCTGCTGTTGCTGTTAAGTGCCGTTGGGTCAGTTCTGCTGACAGTGACTCCATATGGGGTTTCTGAAGCTGTAAATCTTTGCGAGAGCAAACGTCTTATCTTGTTCACTCAGGACGGCTGGTGGGCTTAAACTGCCGATGTTGTGATTCACAATTCAGTGCTTATCCTATGGGGGTCATCACACTCACATATACATATATGTCAGAATCAACTTCATGGCACACAACCACCACCACCAAACACACGCACATTGCTGTTGTTAAGTATGCGGAGTCAGTTCCTACTCAGAGTGAGCCTGGGTTTCCTAGGTTGTAATGTTAGTGGAAGCAGAAAACCTCATCTTTCTCCTGCGGAGCAGCTGGTGGGCTCAAAGGGGTCAATCTGTGGTTTTCAGTCCACTGCTTAGTCTACGAAACCACCCAGCTCCTGCTCTACTTTCTTCTGTTGTTTTTGTTGCTAACAACCCTGTATAGGGTTTCTAAGAAGTGACTGGTAGGCTTGAACTGCTGACCTGGCGGTTCAAACCCACCTTGCGCATTATTCTACAGCAGCATACGAGGATTGCTACATTCCTAGTTCATTTAACAAAAAGAAAAGGTGAGTAAATTAAAAATCTTTAAGACAGGATTTCTTCCAATTATAAATGCAAGTGTAGGTTTTTATCTTTCTTACAATACTAGTAAGATGCTGTCTTGACTAGATTCTGGGGTGGAATTGTTTTTCACCCACTTCATTTTCTTTCCTACAAGATTCAGCCAGGACAGAGGGAGGGTCAATGAAACTCTTCCTCAGGGGGACCATCTTGATGAAATTGTGTAACGCACCTGCCACAGAAGATGAAAACGGTCACTACAGCCCCAGTGACAGGCTGGGACAGGCGCAGCCGTAGGTAATGCACGTTTTATCAGCTGGATGGACGTAACTCTCCATCATAAAGTACTTGGACCTTATACCTTGGATCTTGAAAGGTGACCCTAAAGCCCTGGCATTGACGTGTCATTCATATGGACTCTTGACCCTACTGACTGAAGAGGTGAGGTGAGGGGAGGTGGTAACTCCGGACTGCGGGCTGTCCAGGTCAGAATGACCCGTCACGTATCACTTCGCAGTATTAGTCAACCACAAGGGAGAGGGGCTGGATTTGGGATTTACTTAATGAGACCCTCTAGAAGAACTGTGAACACAGCAGCGTCACGGACTTCCTGGTTGGTGAGCGACATTCACGTCTGTGAGAGGGAAGTCCATCTCTTTCTGGGATGCGGAGGCTCCACACTGGGAACCCCTCCTGGACCTCACCGTGCATCTCTTCATTGGTATCTTTTGTGTGTGTCTATGTGAACCTCAGAGTCCTGGTGTGGCGCTGTGGGTTTATACACCAGACTGCCAAGCCACTTGAACTGCAAGGTTGGTGGTTTAAGCTCACCAGCTGCTCCTGGGAAACCCTATACAGAGTTGCTATGAGTCAGAACCGACGCGCGGCACATAAGAACAACCACATGTAAACCTCATTTTCTCCTATAATAAAGCTGAAATCAAAGTACATTGCTTTTCCTGAGTTCTGTGGATTGTTCCAGTAAATTAACAAACCGAAAGTAGTTGTGGGACCCAGGAAGTCAGAAATCAGGGAGTCCAGTGGGGACCCCGAGTTTGTCGCTGGCATCTGCCTATTTGGCCGTCTGTCATTTTATGTTGAGCGCTCTGACGGAGTTCCATCCAGGTGGTGATGTCAGAGGAAGAAGTGAGTGCTCCATGGGAGGTTGGCTAAAAGTTGAACCAAAACAAAGAAAAGTGCAGATCTGCAGTTCATGCTGACTGCTACCTTTGTGGCAGGGGTCAGCAGAGCCTCCGCATAAAGGTAGATTATGAAAAAAGGTCTAAGGATCTAGTTATGAAAATCAGCCAGTGAGAACTTTGTGGGGCTCAGCTGCTGGAGGACATTGTATTTGGTGAAGTCAAGGGCCAGTGAGGGGAGACCCTTGGAGACCTGAAGTGGTATCAGAACCACAGTGAAGGACTAGAACCTGCTGACCAGTGTAAGGATTATACAGCCCTGGGCCACAAGCGTTTCCTTCCGTTGTGTGTAAGGGCTCCATGCATCAGAGGCAATTCTACAACTCAGCCACTTAATTAATTATCTGTATTTGAGGAGTGAAGATGAAGGAAGGAAGCTGGTCAGATGGCTAATGCCACTGCCCAGATGTGATGTGGAAATGGTTGAATAGAGAACGAACTTGAAGGTCCAAGAAGGCAAGACAGCTCTAAAGAAGAGGGTCTTTAAGACTGGTAGGATGGACGAAAGGATGTGGACCCCCAAAACAAACTTAATCCACGCTGATTCTGACTCATAGTGAGACTATAGGACTAAGAAGAATTCCCCACAGGGTTTCCAAGGCTGAAATCAAACACATCTGTCTTGGAAGAGATGCAGCCAGAATGCTCCTGGATGATGAGAAATTGTCTCATGGACTTTGAATATGTTATCTATCACAAGGGTCCGGTCCCTGGAGAAGGACATCATGCTTGATAAAGTAGAGGGTCAGCTCAAAAGAGAAGACCCTCAATGAGACGGACTGATACAATGGCAGCAACAATGGATGCACACACGACAACAATTGTGAGGATGGCACTGGACAGGGCAGTATTTCGTTCTGTTGTGCACAGGGTCACTATGAATCAGAGCTGACTTGATGGCACCTAACCACTATCTTTAAGGAAGCAGACTGCCACATCTTTCTCCCACAGAGCGGCTGGTGGGGTTTGAACCACTGACCTTTTGGCTAATGCTTAAGGCAAATGCTTAAATACTGCTCCACCAAGGCACCTTTGAAGAGAGCACAGATATAGCTTATTTGGTTGGGGAGCAGAATAAGAAAGAAAAGCTAAACTGAAGCATACAGGATTTAAGTGAGACCTAAGAAAGAACTTCCCAGAAATGCAGTTCTGCCACAAATCCTCAGGGGATGTTTGATGCAGACTCCTTTCTCTGAAGTTTTGTGCCCTGCATGCTCCTCTGGGTAAGGGAACAATTCTACCTCCTAGATGAATGCACAGGTCCCGTTACGGGGACACCATAAAGAGGCCTGAAAGAAGCACTGAACTACATGCTTGGCAAAGATCAGGTCTGGGGTGGGTGAGGCATCACACTGGGAGGCAGTGAGTACATGGCCCTGGGACCTCAAGAAAGGACAGGTCCATCCTGGCAGGCTTACCACCTCGGGCCTGCTGGCCAATCAGTTGTGTTCTGTCCCTGCTGGCACATGATGGGGGCTCAGGGAGGTGCTACTGACCCACTGTGGCCAGGTAAGCTAGAGAGATGAGAGGCACACCTGCAGTGGCTGGGGGCCACTTGCTACCATGAGGGGAGAAACCCCCAGAGCAAAACAAAGCTGAGCGAAGTCCTGAGGGCATCATTTGAGTTCCACAGTGCTGCCGGATGTGAAAAGGGGACATATCTCAGTTACTCCACACAAAAGCTTCCTGCAGCTAACGATTACAAGGAGCTCTTTGTGCCAGGTACACACTATCTGCTCCTTAGAACAGGTGAAGCAGGTAGGACTGACCTACGTTCCAGACGGGTACACCGAAGCTCAGGAATGTCGCAGAGGTAGTATGGCTAGAATTCAAAGCCACACATGCATGTACGTCCCGGCTTACCCATTCAGCGTGGGCGGGTCACCCCTGGCCCAGGTAAAGGTGGCATTCTTCACGGTGACGCTGCAAGTCCCTGATCCTGGAAAGCATATCAGAGACAGCACATCAGGGGTAGAAGACAGCACAGCGTGTTCTCACTGTTCTTGTTTCTGACCAAGTGTTTCAACACCTGGCATTAGACATTCTGGGGTTACATCAGCCTGTTTCTGAGAGAACCCTCACACCCAGAACGCAGAAGGAAACCACAAGATGTTAGCATCACCAGATGTGCGACCCAGGAGATGGGTGGGCTCACAGGGTAACTTGAAGCCAGGAACCCTTCAGCCTGCCTGGGACAGCTATGGCTGGAAGGGCTGACAAGAAGCAAAGGTTAATGAGGAACCTGAAACCAGAGCCCCCCCCTTCCTTTAAAGCAGGGCCCTTCACCCCTCCACAGGGGGGCAGCCTGCTAGCATCTCCTGGCCTCCACAGCAAGGTACAGCAAGCCAATCTCGTCACAAAACAACTAGAGAGAGCTGGCTTCAGAACAGGAAGTGTGGTTTTAAGGCACAGGGGAGGGAGGGCTGGGTTTAAGATACCACATTAGTACATGACTCCATGTGATTCTAAGCCTCCAAGCACCTGTCTTCGTTTACTTTTCTTCCCCCTGCTTTCCTTTTATAACCCTCTCATTAAAAGAAAAAAAAATTTTTTTTTTTTTTTTAAATCATCTCTTAACAATGAGTCTCCTTAAAACCACCTGGAGACAAGGGAGGGGAAGGTGTTTTTTTAAGTGGACAACTGAATGAATAATACGCACACACATACTAGAGATAAAAAGCTTGGGGTAAGGGAAGTTACTGGCTAACCGAACCTTCCTCCCTCACTAAGATGGAAACTGGGAGGTGCTTGGGTCAGGAAGCTAACCAGTAGGGAAGACCTGCCTCAAGGCAGCCTCAAAGGACAGCTGCCCTGGGCACCCACAAGGGCAGGGAGGAGGCCCAGACAGCAAGAGGCGGGCCAGGGGTTTTCCCATGAACCCCAGCTCAGCAGGAACTTTAAACCTCCACCAGCCACCTCGAATTTCAGCCCCTCAATTTTGCCAAAAAATTGGCCCCTGGGGCTGATGACACTGTTCACATGGTGCTCACCCAGGGACTTGTTACTGGCAGAAATCAGGTGACCACAGGCCAGGGATGTTGAGGGGAAGATCACAGCATCCACTAGGGAACTCATTCTCAGCTGGGGGGTGACTGGCCCCCTGAAGGACAGTTGGCAATTTGGAGGCAGTCCCTGGGTGGTGCACACAGTTAAGCACTCGAGTACTAGCTGAAAAGCTGGAGGTTCTAACCTGTCCCGAGGTGCCTTGGAAGACAGGCCTGGTGCTCTGCTCCCACAGTGCTGAAAACCCTACGGTGCAGCCGTTTTACTCTGCACACCTGAGTCACCATGAAACGTAATCAAACAATGGCAACTAATAACCAAGAGGCAAGTTCAGTTGTCAGAGCTCGAGGGGGAACATTCTGCTACTGGCATCTAATGGGTAGAAGACAGGGATGCTGTTCAACATCCTAAATAATAGATGCACAGATGCACCCCACAACAAAGAAGGAAGAGGCTCCAACAGAACCCTGCTCTAGAGGTTGACTCAACGTGTGACAGACATGCGCTAAACAAACCCCAACTCCGTGAACCTCTGTCTGGCATCTTCTACACACCAGGAACGAGGGTAACATGGAAGACACGCTGGAATCTACCAATTGTCAGGTACTGCTCACACATCAAACTAACATACAAACATACACACTTTTCCTTGGCAGTACTGACTGAGCTCTGCAGGCAGACTTCGTGGGATCAAATCCCCATGCTGGGCTGTCGGGGAGTCACTAAACCACTCTGGGCTTCAGGTTCCTCAGCTTAAAACAGGATGGGAGATGATTTGACCTCCTTGGGCTGTGAGGAACGTTAATAAGGCTATTAACACAGGGGCATATGGAACTCTTCTTTACCAAGACGATCTCCCTAAGGAGTTGTGGTGTGCTGTTGAGTCAGCTCTGACTCATAACGACCCTGTATAGGGTTTCTGAGGAGCATCTGGTGGGTTTGAACTGCCGACCTCGCAGTTAGAGTCCAGTGCTTGTCCTACAGCACCAACCCAGGACTCCTTATTCACCCAGAACATCTACAACCTGAGCTTTCGATTTTTAAAGGGCTTTATGTGAACTAGGGAGTCCTGGTGTGGTACTGCAGGATGATGCATTGGACTGCAAGGTAGGCAGTTCAAACCCACCAGCTGCTCCTTGGGAACCCTAGACGGGGTTACTATGAGAAGGAACGGACTCAACGGCACTTCACAACAACAAATGTGAACAAGGATACTGTCACTTTTCAGTGTAACAACAAAAAAACTATGCTTATAAACTAACGCAAAAATATGTGTATGAACTAATGGGCGGCCTGGTGAGGCGCTGTGGATTAATGCGCTGGACAGCAAAGTTAGTAGTTCTAGCTCATCAGCCACTCCTTGGAAACCCTATATGCAGGGTCACTATGGGTCAGAACTGACTCGATGACACTTAACAACAACATAAACTAATGGTGCTGAGAAAAATAAGCCAAGAAAATTGATAATTCCTTCAGTTTTTCAATGAATGGAGTAGTTCCTTGTAATAAGTTATGAAGCAATCATACAAAATAGTAACTTAGTATTTAGTTTAAATGGTAGTGTACTTTTAAATTTCTGAGAAGAACTACTTTATATATTTGAAGTTTTAAAAATAAAAATCTTTATGTCTTTGATATCTTACTGTGGAAGTTTCTTCTTGTTGTTAATAGTTGCCATCAAGTTGGTTCCAACTCACAGTGACCCCAGATACAACAGGACGAAGCACTTCCTGGCTATGCATCAAGCTCATAATCATTGCTATGTTTGAGATCACTGTTTTAACTACTGTGACAATCCATCTCCTTAAAGGTCCTCCTCGTTGGAGCTGACCGTCTATTTTACCTTACATCAAGCATAATACTGTCCTTCTTCAGGAATTGGTCCTTACTGATAACATTCAAAGCATATGAGACAAAGTCTTGCCATTCTCTACTGTTAAGGAGCATTCTGGCTGCACATCTTCCAAGACACATTTGTTTGTTCCTCTGACAGTCAGTGGTATATATTTTCAATATTCTTCACCAACATCCTAATTCAAAGACATCAATTCTTCTACAGTCTTTCTTATTCATTGTTCAGCTTTCACATGCATATGAGGTACCTGAAAATCCCATTGCTTGGGTCAGGTGTACTGTAGTCTTCAAAGTGACATCTTTGCCCAAGAGGCCTTGTGCAGCAGATCTGACCAATGCAATATGTCGTTTGATTTCTTAACTGCTGCATCCATGACCATTGATTGTGAATCCAAGTAAAATGAAATCCTTGACAATTTCCTGCTTGTTGGTTGTGAGGATTTCTGTTTTCTTTATGTTGTGGTGTAATCCATACTGAAGGCTACAATTTTTTATCTGAGTTATTGCTTCAAATCTTCTTAACTTTCAGTAAGCAAGGTTATGTCATCTGCATATCACAGGCTGTTATTAAGTCTTCGTTCAATGCTGATGCCATGTCTTCCATCCAGCTTCCTGATAATTTGCTCAGCATACAGACTGAGTATGTGGAAAGAATACAATCACGACACACATTTTTCCTGATTTTACACCATGCAGTATCCCCTTGTTTTGTTTAAGCGCCTGCCTCTTGGTCTTATGTATAGGTTCCTCATGATCACAATTTGTTGTTTAATGCCGTCAAGTCAGTTCTGACTCATAGTGACACTGTATAGGGTTTCCAAGGAGCAGCTGGTGGGTTTGAACCACCAATTCTGTAGTTTGCAGTCGAGTGCTAATCCACAGCACCAAACAGAAATCCACGATCACAGTTAGGTGTTCTGAAATTCCCACTCTTCACTCTTTGCAACGTTATCCATAATTTTTTATGAGCCACACAGTCAAATGCCTTTGCATAGTCAATAAAACAGATCTTTCTGGCATTCTCTGCTTTCAGTCAAGAGCCATCTGACATAGAAACACTATCTTTCATTTTATAACCATTTCTGAATCCAGCTTTAATTTCCCAGTAGTTCCTACCAATATACTGCAGCAACCTTTTTTTAATGATCTTCATCAAAATTTTATTTGCTTGTGACATTAATGATATTGTTTGATAATTCCCATATTCTGTTGGGTCACCTTTCTGTCTGATGGGTACAATTAAAAAAAGAAAAAAATGAACTCTTCCAAGTCAATTGGCCATGTAGGTGTCTTCCACATTTCTTGACACAGATGAGCTAATGCTTCCAGAGTTGCAGTCATTTGTTGAAACATCTTTAATTTGTATTCTTTCAATTCCTGGAGTCTTTTTTTTTTTCTTTTCTTTCATCTAGCCTTGTTTTTCACCAACACCTTTGTACAGTTTGGAACTTAACTCTTAACAAAAATGGAAGTTGACCCAAACAACCTTTTAGTTCAAACACATCTTTTTTAAATGAATAACTGCTGTCTACTCAGCTCCAACTCACAGTGACCCTGTATATGGGAGTGCCTGGTGGCTCTGAATTATTGACTTTACAGTTAGCAGTCCCATGTTTATCCTGCAGCACCACCCCAAATGGCACCCTAAAACTTTGTATTTTTATGAATTATTGCAATCTTGTTTTTATTTTTTAAATATGGGTATGGTATATTTTTAAAAGAAATAAGTGATAGATTAATCTGACAGAAAAAGAAATGCTATTTTGTTGTTGTTTTTTGTGTCTTGTACACAAAAACACTCAGGAATATATAATCATTTAAACAACCAAAGGGCACATTCTGCAAGCCTGCTTCCTGGCCACCAGCAAACAGCCTTTCTCTTTCCATGAATGTAGAGTCCTCAGCTGCTCCCTCTCTCCATGTCCTCATCTCTGCCTCCATTCTGCTCGTGCTCTTCTCCCTTGATGGTCCTAGGGGACTCTGTTTCTGGGCTGTTAAGATAAACTACTCCCCCATTTTTGTTACAAAACTTCTACCTTTACAGTTGTGACAGTCGCAATTAGTCAGGATAACAATTACTCACTATTGAATCCTAAGAATCTTATCCCCATCTCTTTTCACCAGACCCATCTAGACAAGATGAAAACTATTCAGTGGGGACTCTTTATTGTTATCTTGTTTTATGGGTAACTGAAATGAAAAATCGCATTGAATGCAATTAAAAAAAAAGTAGAATGCTTGGCATACAGTAGGTGCTTAATAAACTTCAGCACAGCAGCGACTAGGTTCTGAGTGCAAATCCTGTCTTAACCCATTAACTGTGCAATCTGAGGCAAGTTACCTGTGACAGTTTTCCCATCTGTGAAATGGGCGTGTGATAACCCCTCACTCAGAGGGTCATGGTGAAGGTCAGAGAGATAGAGACAGTGTGTTTACAGTCTCAGAACAGACCACAAATGGGGTGAGCACGAATGTTTATTAATTTATTTAGGTATGTGGAGATTCAGCTGTGAGGAAGATCCCTGCTCTGGGCAGTCTACTAGAAAAAGATAAATTAATAAGCTACAAAATCAACAGAACTACTAATAAAATTCCACCAAGGAAGGCACTTTCACTCCCATTACTCAGATGAAAAAATTAAGGCTCGGAGCAGTGAAGTAACCTGTTCAATGCACACAGTCAGTGGGTAGTGGAGAGGCTGGTCAGGCTCCCAAGCCCTCGTGTGCCTGTCCAACCATTCTGAGTGGATCCAGGGCCTCGGGTCTCGAATCAGAAGCCTCACCTCTCAGCAAGTGAGCCAACATGGGAGTTCCCCCTCTCCTGGAATGTGTAAGCCAGGAGATGGGCTTTCCCCTGCCTTCTGCTCCCCTCTACAGAGACCTGCAGATGAGCTGCCAGGAGGAGCTAGCCCCAGAGGCAGTGAGGAAGAAGGAGCCACTGACAGAAGTTGCCCTCTGGACTTGACAGGCCGACACGTACCTTCTTTGGCAGGCCGCCGCTCGATGCTGTCAGGCTCCAGCTCCTCGTGGGAGAGGAAGATCCGGAGGCGTTTGAGGGAGACACTTGCCTACACAGAGAGCAAACAAAGGCTGTAGTTATTTTTTAAAAAGCATTTCTAACAAAAAAACATACAGGCACCCCAACCAAACACAGCCAAGCTAGCGTTTCAAGGGTCACCCCTGGGTGCACAGGGGTCGGACCCCACGCACCTTTATTGCCAAATTCAGTAAAGTTTCCTACAACAAATGTACATTTGTGAATGAAAAGTAAAACCACTTTGGGGGTCTTGTTTGTCTTCCTTTAAAAGCTTGTGGGTAGCAAGAAAAAGGTAGCCAGGGGAGTTTTATCCTACATAGGAAATTTGGCAACGAGTCTGGTGTGGCGCTGTAGGATAATGCACTGGATCATAAAGTCAGTTTGAACTGTAAGGTTGGAGGTTCAAACTCACCAGCTGCTCTTAGGAAACACCATACAGGGTCGCTGTGAGTCAAACCAGCTTGATGGCAATTAACAAGAGCAATGAGTGATGGTGGCACCCCATGAATCATACCATACAACTGATACCACTAAATGGTACAGCTGAAAAATGCCTATCGTTACAACAGTTTTTTTTAAAAAAAAAAAGGAACATAAGAATCCTACCAGCCAAATGCAATCTGTCCTGACTGGTCCAGCCCCTCACAGACAACATAGAGAATTCGAATGCAATTCTAATGTAACATGTTATGTTACAGAGCCCTGGTGGCACAGTGGTTAAGCAGTCAGCTGCTAACCAATACGTTGGTGGTTTCAACCCACCACTGCTTTTATAAAGATTGTCGTTGTTATCAGGTGCTGTCAAGTCGGTTCCAACTCATAGCAACCTGGTATAGGGTTTCCGAGGCTGTAAATCTCTGTAGGAGGAGAAAGCCTCCTCTTTCTCCCGCAGAGCGATCTTGTGGTGTGTAGTCCCATGCTTACCCTACAGAGCCCCTGGGTTCCCTGTAAAGATGGCAGCTCTAGAAACCCTACGAGGCGGTTCCACTGTCACTATGAGTCGGTATCCACTTGATGGCAATGTGTTGTTTTATTTTAAGAAATCACTGTTAATTTTGTTATATATGAGAAAAACATTACAGTTATGTAAAAAGTGAAATGCCGTGAGGTCGGAGATTTGCTTAAAATTTCTTCAGCATAGAAAGGGAGGGAAGGAGGGACGGAATAAAAGGGTTACAGGTAGTATTGTGGCAAAAGGCGAGGAGGAGGGAGGGAATGAAAGGGTTACAGGAAGTAATGTGGCAAAAGGCGAGAGTGTTATCTCTGGGGGGGCACTATGTGGGGGCTCATGGCACTATTCTCTCCACTTTTGTATACATTTGAAATTTCTCATAATAAAGAATTTGTATTTTTAATGATGCCTTCTTGTTGTTGAGTCAATTCAGACCCATAGTGATCCTGTGTAGGTTTCCCGTGTAGGTTTCCAAGAAGCAGCTGGTGAGCTTGAACCGCTGACCTTGCAGTTCAAGGAGCTTTGCAGACGGGCACATTAACCCACAGCACCACACCAGGACTCTTTTAAAGATGCCTACCTATAACCAGAAAAATCATCTTAAAGCAAATTCCTCTATATGGCTGAAACCGGAGTTTTCCAAAATGAATGTGTATAATACTAGAAAGTGTAAAAAACGCTGGTGGCAGAAAAGTGGTCGGAGCCACCTCAAATAGTGTAAGGGTCACAGAACAGACAATTGTCCCTCCTCAGAGAGTCAGCTACACACATTTTAGATACTCTTGGGGACCTACCAAGGTACCAAGGTGGCACAGTGATTAAGTCCTCGACTGCTGAGCAGAAGGTCAACAGTTCAAAGGCACCAGCTGCTCCACACTGTAGTAAAGATGTACAGACCCCGAAACCCTGAGGGGCAGTTCTCCTCTGCCCCACGGGGTTGCTAGGAGTTGGAATCAACTCCACAGCAACAGGTTTGGGTTTTCAATAGTGGGGGGTCTGTAGCTGTTGTTAAGTGCCCTCGAGTCTGTACCAACTCATAGCAACCCTATATGAGGTTTCCGAAGTTTTAAATATCTGTAAGAGCAGGAAGTCTCATCTTTCTCTCGCAGAGCAGCTGGTAAACTTGAACCACCAACCTTGTAGTTTACAGTCCAGGGTTTATCCTACAGAGCTACCGCATTCCAGCTACCCAGCTCTGCCACTCCCCCTCAAAAAAAACCCAAAAACTAACCACAGCTGATGTTAAGTCAATCCCAATTCATGGTAAACTGTCTGTGTCAGCATGAAACTGCTCCAGAGGGTGCGCGAGGCTGTGATCTTTTGGGAACAGACTGCTACAACTTTTTTCCAAGGAATCTGTATGAGTTTGAACCACCAATCCCCTGGTTGTATTTGGTTACTAATTAAGCACTTAACCCAGGGACTCCACAGACAGGAATTTTCAAATGATGCATCAAGACCTAACAGTGGGCAGTGAAACGCACAGGGTGCATTTTACAGAAACAGGATAGTATAGTATCGGGAAGGCCAGGCCAGGACAAAGCAGAACAGAACAGAAAACACAATTTCAAGATGACTTTCTCAGAGCAAGGCAAAGTCTTGTTGCAATAAACTTCTGTTTCACACACACAAGGTGAGGTTCCTAACCAAGAACTGAAATGCATTTCTTACTTGATGCATGATCCCAAAAGAAGTCCATGCATTTGATACCTAAACAGGCAAACACATAGAGACCAAAGCATATTCGTGGTAACTGAGGGCAGTGGGAGGGAGAAGATGAGTAGGGGGGCACTGAGCTTTGGTGGTCCACTTAGAAGTGGATCATGGCAGCTGTACTGCATGGACTCACAATGGCACTGAGAGGTACAGGTCAAAACAAAGCGGACCTGGCAAATGTTTTGTTATATAGATTTTTGTCACAATTTAAAAAAATTGGAAAAATATCTGGGAGGTGATGCAGCAAACCACTCATGGAACATGGTAGGACAGATTATGAACAGTTTTTTATGCCTCTTTCTTATGCCACTCTGCATTTTCATATTTATCTTCAATGAAGATGTTATTACTTAAAATCAAAAACCCTACAGTCATTGAGGAGATTCCAGACTCACATCAACGCTGTGTCTGTTAATCTTTATGAAAGTAGACAACCTCATCTCCTTCCCTCAGAGCAGCCGGTGGGTTTGAACCACCGACTTTGCAGTTAGTTGTCCAGTGTGTACCGTACACCCCCACCAGGGTTCCTTTCCTTAATTCCTTAGGTAATTTCAAAGTTTCAGACTTGGATAACAAAGGGTAGGAAAGCAACAGGTCTGGTCCTCGCCAAGCCCAGGGGCCGAGTGGGAGGTGTGATTAGAGAAAACTGCATCGAGGGCACTTCACAGAGTCCCTGGAAAGTCCTCCACGCCCCGCCTGTACCTGCACGATGCTGCTGATGACCATGGGGAGAATGTTCAAGGGGAAGCGCAGGATGTTGAACAAGGCCAAGGACACGAAGGCTTTCTTGGCATCCAGGATGTTGCTCTCATCAATGGTCACGTAGACGGCAAACGTTGATAGAGCCACCTGGAAGCAGAACACAGACGCTGACATCTGTCCTTGCATGAGGTAGAGGCAGACCCACTCTAGCCTCGGTGCATCCATACCACCCCCCATGGAGGATGAGGAAGACTACAGGTGTGCAATCGTCACTCAGCAAGCCAACTGGACAAATCATCAGGAGTCCAAAGCCCTGGTCTCTGCTAGCAGCTCGCTCTCCCAACATCCTCGCTGTTCCTCCTCAGAACCACTCAATCCCACCTCTGGGCCTGTATCCCTGGAAGTTTCCTTCCACCCAGACCAGGGACCTGGTTACCCACCACATCCTTCATTCAGAGAGGCCTGCCCACCCAACCCCACCATTCCACCCCAAACCACAGGAAAAGCCTGGTGCCCTGGGTCTTTTTTTATTTCCTTTCTAACACTCATATCTGTTATAGCATTCGAGTTATTTGGCAAATTTATTAAATATATTAACTTATCTATTATCTGCCTCCCTTCCTTTGGCAGGAACTCTATCCTGCACATAATTGTTCACTCCATACAGAAAGCTTGAATAAATAAGACTTTGGCCATGTCCCCTGCCCCCGCTCCTCTGCTTCAGTTGACTCGCCTGTAAAAGCAGGGGCGAAGAGATAATGTACTCTTTAAAGTTCCTTCTAAATAATATAAAATTTTATGCTCGGGGACAAAAACAATTAAAAATGGAGAGAAAAGAACGAAGGACAAATATTAACAGCCGAGGTATGTACTGATGCCAGTCCCTTTCCCACAGACAAAGACGACTTCAGTCAAATCCTGTGTTGGTTTTTCAGGGATTTCACAAGGAAGCGCAGAGCCGACCCTAACTATCGGAGCAAGATTCAGGTGGCAGCATAAACAGGAGAAAGAACTCTAGGTCAGGCAGCAGGCGGATTTCCACCTCAACACGAACTGGATCGGCCTGCCTTGCCCACCCCTCTGCTCCATCCATCCCTTGTTGGGCAGAGAACAATGCCAGGTGTTGCCATGGGAGGTGAAAGGCAGGTATCCACAAAATCCCCTGATTCATGAGATCATTAGCCCTTTGGAAAAACCCCAGTCCCCAGCAGGTGCACGAAAGCTCCTGTCCTCATTTTGGACTGAATGATACACAACAAAATGGTGAACTGTATCTCAATAAAAAATAATACGTTAAAAACGAAACAAATCAAAACTTCTCCAAAGTCAGCCTAAGTTACCCAATCACCGATTTGATTCTGCCTTCTCTGTAACGTGTCTGGCATCCCCTTGACACATCTGTTGCAGCTCTGCTGATCTCTTGTAATTGTCCTGCAGGCACCAGGCGAGCCTGCCTAAAGGCCTCTGCACGCATGCTCTCACTTCCTTCACTCAGGCCTTTACCTGAGTGACCTCAGTGAGGCCTTCAATCATCCTGCTCAAAGATGCAAGCCCTCCCTGTCCTCTCATCTGAACCTATTTTTCCCCATAGCACTTATGACAGTTTAGTACGTGGAAAGATTTGTCATGTCTGTATTATTTATTGTGGAAACTTGGTGTGGCACTGAGGTTAATGTGCTGGACTGCAAAGTCGGTTTGAACCACAAGGTCAGTGGTTCAAGCTCACCAGCCGCTCCTTGGAAACCCTATGCAGGGTCACTATGAGTTGGAACTGACTTTATGGCACTTAACAACAACGACATTATTTACTGTTGAGTCTTTTCCTTTTAGAATGAATGATCCAGGAGGGTAGAGAATGTTATGTGTGGAGTTCACTATTCATATTCAGTATTTGTTGCATGGAAAGATGTTTGGATGTACATACGCATGGATGCTTGCATGTATGGATGTTTGGAGGACGTTTGCATGGATATTTGAATGCATGCTTGGATGTTTGGAGGACGTTTGCATGGATATTTGAATGCATGCTTGGATGGGTGTTTGCATGGATGGAAGAAAGGAAGGAATTATATGTGGATGGATGGATGGACGGACGGACGGATGGAAGGAAGGAGAGATGTTTGGATGGATAGATGTATGTATGAAAGGACAGATGGATGGACGGATGTGTTTGCCTAAGGCATCCTCTTAGCAGAGGAGAAAAGCAGGCCCAGGTGCTCACCACCAGATCATCTCAGATCTCTGGCAACTAGAGGCTCAATTGACGGGGTGGCTTCTGGAGCACAGGGTATACAGAGAGAAGTACCAAAGTGACAACAGCTCTAACTTCTGAATGAAGGGGAGGTCAGTCAATGACTGAGCACCTAGTGTGTCACACACTCTGCCAGGGAGTGGCAAGTTAGATAATTGTGGCAATCCTGAGAATATGGACACAAACCAGGTTCTCTTGTTATTAAGTGCTGTCGAGTCAGTTCCAACTCACACCGACCCTATATAGGGTTTCCAAGGAAGGGCTGGTGGTTAGTTGTTAAGTGCCATCGAGTAGGTTCCGACCCACAGCAACTCTGTATAGGGTTTCCAAGGAGCAGATGGTGAGCTTGAACCTCCAACCTTGCAGTTCAAGTGGCTATGCAGTCTGGCGCATTAACCCACAGTGCCACCCCAGGACTCCAACCAGGTTCTCTAGCAGGAGGTATTTGGAAATGGGTCACATAGGCTGTCATCAGATGGGGCGGGGGAAGGGGCTGAGGTTTATCATTGCCTTGTTATGGTTGAAAACACTTCACACCTAATGAAGACGTGTTCTCCTCAAAGTGCCAATATTGCCTCCATTATTAATGCTATGAATGGTGTTAAACACATGGACTCCAGTTCACCATCAACCCAAGTCCTGATTTCTCTTACGTGGAATCTCTTAGTTTGACTTGCTCTCCTGATCAGCACCCCAATTTTCCTTTGGGAACAGAACCTTCTTTAATCTTAGTCTATGAGCTTCAACCTCAGCAGCTCCCCTCTCCCAACTCCAAGGGACGCATGGCCAACATGACCCAGACTCGACCAAAGGAAACATTTCAACTCCCCAGCCCTGGCCACAGGGCCCAACTACAACACCTGGCCAACCATAACTAATGAGACTCAATTCTACAACTTTTCAGGAACTCATAGGCAAAGGGCTCTCTGCCCATGGCTAGCAGACACTTTACTATAGCAAGCACCTGTCTGATGAAAGAAAAAAATCTCACTGAAAGAAAGAGCTTAGAAACTGAGAGCTATTCCTAAGATAGCTGTGGTACACCTTGATCCAGCCATGCCTGAAACCCCAGCCAGGCTTAAAACAAATACATCCCTAGACTTTCCAGTTCTGTGACTCAAAAATCTTGTTTACGGTTCTGGAAACAGTGAGCAGTAAAGGGTACATGACATTATGAATATAAATATAATGCCATTGAATTGTATACTTCAAAATAGTTAAAATGGCACATTTTACATCATAAATATTTTATCACGTTAGAAAAAATTGTTACTATAGCCAAGGTGAAGGAGCTCTGGTGAAGCAGCGGGTTAGACACATTGGGCTGCTACCCATAAAGTCAGCAGCTCCAGTCCAGTCCACCATGCATTCCATGGGATAAAGATGATGCTTTCTGCTCTCATAAAGATGTACAGCCTCAGAAACGCTCTACAGGGTAGCTGGGCTTTCAGCCCGAACTGGCCCCACAGCACACCACCACCATGCTAGCCAATTTCACTTCAGGTTCTGTCACTTGCAGAAGAGTTCCCAACTAACAGCTAAAGCTTTCATTCATCCACCATTCATTTATTTGTCCATTCTCTCTTGCAAAGGCCCCAAGTTCTAGGGACACAAACAGTAAGAAATGGAGACATAGACTTTACAAGCAGGTTAGCAACAACTACACCACAGACCATGACCATATGGAATGATAATTATCCTAATGAAGGGAGCAACAAGGTAAACAAGAGGAAAAGCAGCTCACAAATCTTCCAAGACTCAAAGTGTCACTTACTGGAAGGCTACCTGTGGCACTGGTTTAGGAAAGCACATTAAACCGGTGTGATAAATGCCAGGCTCCATGTTCCAGAAAAACAGCCCCATCAATCCCCCGGTGGCATCCCCGGCCTCTGCCTTCCATCACACCTACCTTTGCATAAACACCTCATCATCCTTGGGGTGTAGGAATTTGCCAGTGGAAAGAACATGCTAACACTTTCCGAGGCAACTGAAGACTACATATTTTATCCTAATGTAGTCAGAGAATTAGGTGACTGACACCAGCTCTCATCTGCTTCATGCCAAACAGCTCAGCAAACTCCATCTCTGGAAGTCCGTCCATCCCCACCTCCACTCTTCCCCATTCACGAGGACACTGAGGCCAAGAAAAGCCAGGACAGTCCTTAGGCATCTTGGAATGGGGCTTTGTGAAAGAGGCCTGGGCACAACATGACCAAGGAAGGGCTCATCTGAATGACAACTGAGAAACTGTAGATTCCCATAAAGCCTC
Source organism: Chrysochloris asiatica (assembly GCF_000296735.1). Taxonomy (NCBI): domain Eukaryota; kingdom Metazoa; phylum Chordata; class Mammalia; order Afrosoricida; family Chrysochloridae; genus Chrysochloris; species Chrysochloris asiatica. The sequence goes on along the minus strand of NW_006408696.1, from coordinate 4,257,525 downwards.
CCTCCCTCCTCAAGGCAGCATGACCCAGAGACAGAACTTATCACCTACTCCCTCAGGCAACAGATCTTAACCTATGTAAAAGAACACAAATCATAAATGAGCGTATTGTTGTTGTTGTTAAGTGCCATCGAGTCGGGTCCGACCCATAGCGACCCTGTACAGGGTTTCCAAGGGTGTAAATCTTTACAGGAGTAGAAAGCCTCATCTTTCTCCCGCGGAGCGACTGGTAGTTTCGAACCGCTGACCTTAAAGTTCGCAGCCCGATTCGTAACCACTACGCTACCAGAGCTCCTTAAATGAGCGTATAGTACCATATATATAATAGTATAACTATATTGATATAACCTAACAGTATTGTTAAGTGCTGTTGAGTAGGGTCTAACTCATAGCGAGCCTGTATAAAGTTTCCAAGAAGCGGCTAGTGAGCTTGAACCGCTGACCCTGTGGTTCAAACTGACTTTGCAGTCCAGCACATTAACCCACAGTGCCACACCAGGATGCCAAATATAACTTAATATGATATAATATACCTAATGAGTCCTGGTATGGTGCTGTAGGATAATGCACTGAATTGCAAGGTCAGTTTGAAGCATAAGGTTCAAGGCTCAAACTCACCAGCTGCTCCTTGGAAGTGACTCCTTATACAGGGTCACCATGAATTGGAGCCTAATCAACAGCACTTAACAACAGTATAGTAGGATATGTTGCAGTTGTAAAGCACCGTCGAGTCAGCTCTAATCCATAGTGACCTGGCATAGGGTTTCTGAGGCGGTATATCTTTACGGGAGCAGAAAGCCTCATCTTCTGCAGAACCGCTGGTAGTTTTGAACTACTGACTTTGACGTTAGCAGCCCAACTTGTTACCACTACGCTACCAGAGTATAGCATAATATAATATGATGCAATATGTTGTCACTTGTGTAAGAGTAAAATAAATGAGGTATATGAGTATAATTACATATACTCACTGTTACGTTGGACTAAATGTGTTGTTGTTACGTACGTGTCAGTGAGTCAGTTCTGATTCATACCAACTCAGTGTACAACAGACACTGCCATTCTCACAACTGTTGCTGTGGTCAACCCATCTCATCGAGGGTCTTCTCTTTCATGCAATCATGATGTCCTCTAGAAACTGGTCCTCCCTGATAAGATGTCTCAAGATGTGAGATGAAGGCTGACCATCCTGGCTTCTAGGAGCATTCTGGCTGTATTTCTTCCAACAGAGATTTGTTTCTTCTTCTGGCAGTCCAGAGGACTTTACGTATTGTTTGACAACACCATAATTCAAATGCATCATTTCTTCTCTGGTCTTCCTTACTCACTGTCTAACTATCACATACATATGAGGCTACTGAAAATACCAAGGCTTGGGACAGGCCCGCCTTAGTCTTCAAACTGACATGTTTGCTCTTGAACACTTTAAAGAGGTATTGTGCAGATTTGCCTAATGTAATACATCCTTTGATTTCTTTACTGCTGAATGTTAATTGTGGCTCTAAGCAAAATGAAGTCTTTGACAACTTCAATCATTTCTCCATTTATCATGATGTTATTTATTGGACTAGTTGAGAGAATTTTTGTTTTCTTTACACTGAAGTGCAATCCATACTGAAGGCTGTAGTCTTTGATCTTCAGTATTTTAAATCCTCTTGGCTTCCAGCAAGCAAGGTTGCATCATCTGCAAATTACAGATTGTTAATGAGTCTTCTTCCAATCCTGATGCCAATTTTTCTTCATATGATCCAGCTTTTCTCAGATTATTTGCTCAGCATACAGACTGAATAATCATTGCATTGGAATAGACACATTAAAGTAGCCCAGGCCATGAACTGGTATGTTCTATGAATTAAAGATCATAAAGGCAGATAATGAGAACCAATCTAAATGGTCAGCATCTGGGAGACAAGGTAAGTAAAATACAGCACGTTCCTGCACCGGGTACACCAGCTAAGTCCTTAAAATCAACAAAGCAGATCTGAATGCATGAACCAAAAAAAGATACAGAATACTTGTATAGTATGACTCCTTCTGAATATACTAAAAATATCTTCAAATCTCTATTGTGCATAAACATTTTTTTCTGAAAAGAAACCCAAAACTTGTCACTTTGGAGGAGAAGGACTAGAAAGGAGGAGGAAGGGAGGAGAATGTCTTTCTCAGTTTATAGCAGTCTGTAGTGTGTGTTTGTTTTCAAGGAACAACAAATATTTGCTGAGCACCTACTATGTACCGAGAAGATAGCAATGAAGAGAAAAGACACATGTACTTGCTCTCCAGAAGCTGATATTCCAGCAGGGAGAAGCAGACAATAAACAAGACAAGCCAACGTCAGTACGTACAGCAGTACTAATCAGCGTGTCGTTCATGGACACTTGTCAACCCACAGTTTGTGACTGACATTTGGCAAAGACCCAAGGAGCTGGCCCCATAAAGCAGATCAACTATGGCACCAAGCTCACTGTTTTGGTGAGCTGATATTTTTTTCACAGCAAGACTTTCTCCACAGAGGAAGCAGAGAACACTGGTTCACATTCTGTTACAAGACCCTACCCCACAGTGGACCTGTACCAAAGACTTCCTGAACTGGCTGCTTTTGGGTATTCCTGGGCTAGAAGGTATCAAGCCCTGTGAATAAATGCTTTGTTATATATGTATTTACCACAATAAAAAATAAAAAAGGGAAAGGGAGGGCATATTAGAAAGACTGCCCCGTGAAAGTCTGGAAAACATTTAAGTATGAAAGAGAAAGCAAAGTGGGCTGGGATAAATGTTTGACTTCACTCACCAGGAAAGGTGTGCAGACCCAGGTGAAGGTGCCCATGGCTGCCAGGTAAGCAGACTTTTTCAACACCTTCAGCTCCTCCTGCCGGATGGTCAATACCTTCTCTTTGAAGGCCAGCTCCCAGGCGTAAAGCTTGAGGACTTTGACCCCATTGAGAATTTCATTCATCAACTTAATCCGATTGTCTTTGCTCTTCATGTGAGCTACCTTTGAAGAGAAGGACACCCAGTCAACACTGCAGCTAGGGGCAAGCCACTCACTTAGGGTCCCTGGTTTCTCAATGCCCACAGGGAAACAGCACATGACATCCTCATTCATTAGAAAGGGAGGGTCTTCTGGGTGATGGGAAAGCAGATTCAGTCATTTCTATGAGGAGTCTCTGGTGGTGGTGGTTGGCAGTTATGTGCCGTGGAGTTGGCTCCAACTCAAAACAACCCTGGACAGGGCTTTCCGAGGCTGTAAATCTTTACAGGAGCAGAAAGCCTCATCTTTCTCCCGCGGAACGGCTGGTAGTTTCGAACTGCTGACCTTGAGGTTCGCAGCCCAATTCGTAACCACTACGCTACCAGAGCTCCTTTGAGGAGTCTCTGAGTGGTTTGAGTTCACTCAGAAGTGCCTCAGAATAAAGGCATGGTGTCTATGAAAACCCTCGAGAGCAGAATTCCACTGACACACACAAGGTCACACCATGACTTGGCACCAATTCCACGGCAACTGGTCTATATTACTATGAACTGTATGAGGGGGCTTCAAAAAGTCCATGGAGAAACTGAATTCAAAGAGCATGGAATTTTTCCACAAACTTTTTGAAATCTCCTCATATGTACTCTGCCCTGAGACCACTCCAAAACCTCAACTGAATCCAATGCCCTTGAGATGATTCTTACCCATAACTGTCTTATCATACAGAATGGAACTGCCCCTGAGGGTTTCCAAGGTGGTAAATCTTTACAAAAGCAAATGGCCACATCGTTCTCCCCTTGGAGCAGTCGATGGGCTTGAACCACCAACCTTCCAGTTAGCAGCTGGATGCTGTAGTCACCATGCCACCAGGGCTCCCAAGACCACACCTGCTTTGAATCAGGTTAAGTTAGATGTGAAGGAAAGCCTATTAAACTTTGTTGTTGTTGTTGCTGTTGTTAAGTGCCTTCAAGTCAGTTCCAACTCAGTGACCCTGAAAAGGGTTTCTGAGGAGCAGCTGATGAGCTTGAACTGCCGACCTTGCAGTCGAGTGCTTATCCAACAGTGCCATACCAGGCCTCTTGGAGTCAAGCAATAAAAATTTGAATAGCTTGCTTGGTGTCAAGGCAAGAGGCCCTACTGTGCTGATTGAAATGCAGAGCAGATGCGATTTTCCTTATTGATTTCCACCCACTATATGGTTGCTAAGGTACTAAGATAGTTCTGTGCTCGCTGACGTGAGTTCTAATGATATATGGCCATGCCGTATGGTTGTTAAACATTATGTCCTGCCACCCAGCTTCTCTTTCCATGGTGTGAAAATGACAGAATGCTACTGAACTGGCCCAATTGTGACAAAGACGCAGAGTTCCAGGACCACAAGAGCACACACACTCCATGCCTAGGTATGTACTTCAGATCTCTACAAAGGGCCTCGAAAGTGCTAGAAGGATTAGCTTCAATGTGTTCACAAAAGTTCCAAGGGTAGGAGGGAGGAGCAACCTGTCTGAATCTTTACGTTGTTGTTAAGTGCCATATAGGGTTTCTGATGAGTGGCTTGGTGGGTTTGAACCACTGACCTTGTGATCAGCAGTCCAGGGTTTATCCTACTGCACTATCCCAGAGCCCTTACTTTATATACTTTGTATTATTTGAACTTTTTAAATAATGAGAAACACTCTATGACTTATGTATTTAAAACTTTAAAAATCCAAACACTCTCTAAAGCGTAATAAGTTTAAAACAGAGCCGAGTGTAAATTAAGAGATCAATAGAAAAAAGTAAGGAATTAGCATACACATATGAAGGTGCTTCAAAAAATGCATGGAAAAATTCCATTCTCTTTTTATCCCACTTTCCCACACACTTTTTGAAGTCCCACAGGTACATATGTTGGAATCCTGGTGCGGCACTATAGGATCAGTACTAGACCACGAGACTGGTTTAAACCACAAGGATGACGGTTCAAAGTCACCAGCTGCTCCTCGGAAACCCTATACAAGGTCTCTGGGAGTTGGAGCGAACTTGATGGCACACAACAACAGCAGCAAATTTCAGTTAGCAGCCAAACACTTAATCATGGTGCCACCAAGACTCCTGAATCAATCCCCTGGGAAATAGAGTCTGTTGAGGTTCACTGTGATTTCAACTGCTAACCCATTGGGTCTAACTCAGGAACCCACAACCTTGGCTGCCCACAGGAATCACTCAGGAAGCTGTAAAAGTCCCAATACCCAGGCCCCATGTACATGAAGGGAATCAGAATGCCGGGTTGTAAGCATCTGCCTTTGCTACAGATGCCCAGGTGACTAGAACAGGAAGGCAGAGCTGAGAGGTTCAGAGTTTGAAGAGAAGGACCGCTGTTAACACCGAGTGGGAAGGCCTCAAGTGAGGGCCTGGTGGGAGCTCAGTGCAAACAGACACCTACCTGGTAGGTCTTGGTCTTCATGGCCATCACAGCATTGAGAGGGACCATAAGGATCATCACAGCCACCCCAGCCAGGACAGATGGACCCAGGGTCTGAGAAAGGAAGAGAGACTCATGATTCTCACCAGACAGGAAAGAACCTCAACCCCAGGCCCACCCCACCCACCCAACTGCAATTCAGTCAGGGAAGTTTTCAGCAGTTGACATTACTTTTTTTTTTTCAACAGTGGGATGGCAACAGTTTGCAAATTTATCCCCAAGCATCTCTCCAGCCCCTTTAAGAAGATGCAGGTCCACCATCCCTTATCTCCTGAGACCAGAGGAGTCTTACAAATCAGAATTTTAGAAAATTAAAAAGGACTGTGAAGACAGGAGTTAACATATAGCGTGCCTTTATGTCACTGAAAAAGTGGTATCTGTTGTTGTTTTCAAGTGCCGTCGAGTTGGTGCCGACCCACAGAGACCCTTTATATGGTTTCCAAGGAGCGGCTGGGGGCTTGAACTGCCAACCTTGTGGTTCAAATGACTTCACAGTCCAGTGCATTAAACCCACAGCACCACACCAGGACTCCGAACAAGTGTTATAGGGACTGTCAAATGGGAACTCATTTGCTATCCAACTTTTGACCAGAAACTCAATAAAATGTTATTTAAAATAAAACACACACCCTACTGATGAGGAGACTCTTGGCTGGTGTCTGGGAACTTGGATTTCAGAAGAGTCCCCACCATTTTCCTAACTGACGAATGGCCCACTGGGCCTAAACTAGGCAAGCTGAGATGCCACAGTTGTTAAGCAGTTGACTGCTAACGATAAGGTCAGTGATAGAACCCACCAGCCACTCTGCAGGAGAAAGAGGAGGCAGTCTGCTTCCAGGAAGACGTAATACAGCTTTGGAAACTCCAGGGGCAGGTCTACTCTGTCCAACAGGGTCGCTCCGAGTCAGAATCAACTAGATGGCAATGGGATTGGGTTTTCGTGTGTGGTGCTGTAGGGTTAGCATGGAATGGTAATAGTGAGGTCTGGGGTTCAACTCTACCAGCTGTCCCAATGGAAACCCTATCAAGGTTGTTATGTGTCGGAACCAACTGAGTACATTTAATAAATTGCTTTCACAAACATAGTTTATGTGAACACCCCTCTTCCTTCTGGGAATCTGGAATTTGGATTTGTGCCAAGTCGAGGCTGCCTACATGACCAGCTCCCAATGAAAACCTCAGGCACTGAGTCTATCTAATAAGCCTCCCAGGTGGACAACATCTCACACCTATTTCCAGAACGGGTTGCTGGGGGCATTAAGTATATCTCCCCAAGGGAGCAGTCCCCGGGGAGTTTGTGCATGCACACACACACACACCCCACCCCACTCCCACTGACTACCATTGATGCACCTTTTCCCTTTGCTGATTTTGTTGTGAATCATTTCATTGTTAGGAATGATAGTTACAAGGACAACCAACTGCTGACTCTGGTGTATCCATCTAGCAAGTTGGCAAGCCTGGGGGAGGTCATGGGGAATCTGACACGGGAGCACATGCCATAGATTGTATTACATGCCCAGCAAGTTCAAGGACCAAAACACCAAACGAAACCCATAGCCAGCAAGTAGCTTCTGACTCAGTGATCCTTTAGGAGATGGTAGAACTACCCTATAGGGTTTCCAAGGCTGTCATCTTTCTAGAAGCAGACTGCCATATAGTTCCTCTGCAGCAACAGCTAACAGATTCAAACTGTTAAACTCTAGGACAGTAGGTAAGCACTTTAGCCACTTCACAACCTCATAATCAAATGTGCTGGTGTCTGGCAACAAAAAAAGGACTCTTAACATCTACAGGGATGATGATCAAGACCATAAATACCCTCCAGGCATTTCAAGTCAGGTTTTTGTCACCTGACTTGTTCAGAGAAAGCCTTTAGGTTTCCAGAGCATTTTGATGATTGGATTTGTAACTAAGAGGTCTTTGATGTGTTATTTTATCCCATTTGTTGTTGTTGTTGTTTTAAGTTCTGACTCATACTGACTCTGTGTAGGGTTTCCAAGGAGTTGCTGGTGGGTTTATTTATCTCATTTACAAACATGAAAATGAAGTCCCAGAGAGATTAATGGGTTAGCAGCAGAGACATGGCGATCTGCCTCTTCCAACTGCCTTGTAAGTTACACAGATAAAAAAAAGTTAGCCCCGAGCACATCTACTAACTGGAACATAGAGATGGAATTTTTAGATTGTGTGGTGTTACTTTTCTCTAGGTCACAAAAGCTTTACAAGTGTTTATCCTTGGAATCTGAATCCCAGGAATATGCTGTTGGTGCTCCACATGATTCTGAACGTCATCACATCTGGTGAAGACTAACCCAGCTTTGATGGTGAATGGGAGTTCTGCAGACAACCGGTACACAGCCAGGCCACTCTGAGAGAAGACTATTATAGCTAAGGAGTTCCTGGGTTTGCGGATGGTTACGCATTTAATGATCAACCAAAAGGTTGATGGTTCAAACCCATCCAGAGACTCCTAGGAAGAGAAGCTTGGCTATCTGCTTCCGATCTCACAGCCTTGAAACCCCCATAGCTCTACACTGCACACATAGGGTTGCCTTGAGTTGGGATTCACAGCAGCCACCAACAAAAACGAGATACAATGGAACACATCGATGTACTGGGCAGGGTTCTAGGAACATGACCTGCTTTAAAGTCCAGGTATATACCCCTAGGACATTCCTAAAACAAGAGGTACTATTGTTATCACCAATCTGTAGATGGTGAAGGTGAGACTGAGAGGCACTGAGTAACATGCCACCAATAGTCACAGAAGGAGCTCCAGCAGCATAGTGGTTACGAATCAGGCTGCTAACTTTAAGGTCAGCAGTTCTAAATTACCAGCTGTTCCCCGCGGGAGAAAGATGAGGCTTTCTGCTCCCATACCGATTTACAGCCTCGGAAACCCTATGCAGGGTCGCTATGAGTCAGAACTGACTCCACGGCAACATAACCATCACCACCACCAATAGTCACAGAACTAGCAAATGGGAAGAGGGAAAACTTGAATGCAGGCAGTTAGGATTCCATAGACGGTCCTCTCATATAGCCCCCTATGTGGTCTTCACGTGTACCACCGAGTCAATTCGACAGTGGCCCTAAAGGACAAAGTCGAAATGCCCTGTAAGATTTCCCATTCCATTACCCCAAGTTTCATTGTTTATTGTTGTCAAATGCCACCAGTCTTTCAGTTAGAAGTAGTCCAGTGCTTATCCTACAGTGCCACACCAGCATGTTATAATTATTTACCTTCTGCTGTGGTGCTGTAGGAGAATGCGCTGGACTGCAAGATCAGTTTAAACCACAAGGTCAGTGGTTCAAACCTACCAGCTGCTCCTCGGAAATTGTATACAGGATTGCCATGGGTCAGAACTGACTCCACTGCACGTAACAACAACATTCTATAAACAGAGTCTTAGTGTGGTGTCATAGGATAAACCACAAGACCACAAGATCGACTTGAACTGCAAGGTAGGAAGTTCATATACATTAGCCGCTCCTCGGCAATCCTATACAGGGTCACTATGAGTCAGTAACCGTCTCGGCGACACTTAACAACAAGCACATCTAAAGAAGTCTTGGTGTGGCACTATAGGATAAGCACTGGACTGCTAACCACAAGGTGATTCAAAAGCACCAGCTGCTCCTCAGAAATCCTATATAGGGTCGCTATGAGTCAGAACTGACTCAAAGGCACTTAATAACAAGAAGATGAACGGAAGTGTCTGATTAGTTAGATGTAAAACCAATGACTTGCTCTATAAACCTTCACTCAACTTACAACAAAATGTTTGAAGAGGACTTCAAAATGTCTGTGGAAAAATGGAACCGAAACGTAATGAAAAATTTCCACAAATGTTTTGAAGCCCCCTGGTACACTGAGAGTGTCAACAACGGTCAGATCAGCAGATGATTTGTTGTGCTCCTACTGTGCACCAGCCCTGATGGGACGGCATCCATAGAGGACACAGAAATAAGTAAAATGCTGTGAGCTGCCTGAGAGAAGGTCGCACACCAAGAGGTAAGGAGAGGTGATACATCAAGCATGCAAGACTATTTCAGGAGGTAAAACCAGGTGGCACCTCACACTAAAGTGAAAGGGATTCAAATAAAAGCAGAAGTTCACCGACTGAGGGAGAAAATCAGTGTGAATGGCATCTGTTACAGGCCTTGAAGGACGGGTGGGATGTTGGCTACAGAGAAAATATTAAGGTGCGGTGCAAAGGTTCGGAGGTGAGAAAGAACAAGGCAGCTGTAATATCACAGGTATTTTTGCTTATCATCTTTTCTCGAGGGAAACAGCCTCTACCCACGTAGAAGTGGAAGGGGTTTCAATAACAAAACCCCCACTTCTTTAACAAAGGGCATGTCATCAGGGCTGGCCAACCAGAGAACTTCCTGGTTAGCAGTGATTGGTTCAGGATTGAATGGGACTGTGGCAGGCCAATCCCAGAGACTTCCTGGTCAGCGGTGATTGGTCCAGGGAATTGAATGGGCCTGTTGCAGGTCAATCCCGGACAACTTCTTGGTCAGTGGTGACTGGTTCAGGGAAGTGAATGGGCCTGAGGCAGGCCAATCCCAGTCCTCCGTGGGTCTCTGGATGAGAAAAAGGTGTGTGGTATTCTCTTTTGTTGTTGTGAAGTGCCCTCTAGTAGATTCCAACCCATAGAGACCTCTCCTATAGGGTTTCTGAGGAACAGCTGGTGAATTTGAACCTCCAACCTTGCAGTTCAAATGGCTTTGCAGTCTGGCACATTAACCTACAGTGCCACACCAGGACTTCTTTTATCGAAGACTATGGTAGCATAGTAGTTACAAATGGGATGCCAACCTTAAGGTCAGCATTTCAAAACTATTAGCGGTTCCGCATGAAAAAGATGAGGCTTTTTGCTCCTGTAAAGATTTACAGCCTCAGAAACCCTGTGCACGGTCACTATGGGTCGGAAGCAACTCGACGACACATAGCAACAAGAATATATTTGAGAAAGGAGCCCTGGTATAGTGCTACGGGTTAATGCACTGGACTGCAAAGTTGGTTAGAACCGCAATGTCGGCGGCTCAAGGTCACCAGCCACTCCTTGGAAACCCTATACAGGGTGGCTATGAGCTGGAACCGACTCAATGGCACTTAACACCAACAACAACAAATTTGAGAAAAGGATACAAGTTGGGCTGCAAACCTCAAGGACAGCAGTTCGAAACTACTAGCTATTCCGCAGGAGAAAGATGAGGCTTTCTGCTCCTGTATAGACTTAAAGCCTCAGAAACCCTACACAGGGTCGTTATGAGTCAGAACCCATTTGACAGCATACCACCACATTTGAGAAAGGAGCTCTGGTAATATAGTAGTTACAAGCTGGGCAGCAGTTTGAAACTACCAGCCATTCCCTGCAGGAGAAAGATGAGGCATTGTGCTCCAGTAAAGATTTATAGCCTCAGAAACCCTATACAGGGTTGCCATGAGTTGGAACCCACTCTATGGCATGCCACCACCACCACATCTGGTTAAGATAGAATCCCAACACTGTAGAGGGTGTTGGTAAATCACATACGAGAAGGAAGCCAACTCAGAGGAAAACAGAGCCTGATCAGGTCCTCACATCACCCCCTTTAACTCCTGGATCCATCCATACCTGAACTTGTCCCCTATCTGCACATCTCAATTTCCCTTTATTTGCTTAGCATATTGTAAACTGGATTTCTAGCCCTTGCAACCGAGACTCTTAAGCAAAACAATTAAAGAGCAGAGAATAAATGAGTTTGGCTAGAGTCTGAGAACACACAGTGGATATATACAATGTAAAATCATCAGGTTGTAAATTACACACACTGTCATGAAAGACCAAAGCAAGCAAATACCACTGCTGCCAAAGAGAAAAATGACCCAGATCATGTAGGGGAAGGAATAAAATATTCAGGAATTGACTAACGAGTAAAAAAGGCAAACGTGAATGACAGGAAGGACTACCAGGGAGGGACAGCTGTTCTGATCCTCAATAGCCCTCCCTCAGCCCCACTGCCCACACGTGGAAAGTCGGCAAACACACACCAGCCACAGGAGGTAGAGAGCGAAGAAGACTTGCAGAGGGGCTGACCAGATCATGTTAATGTACGTGGCCAGGTCCATGAACCGCTGGGCATCCACAGACATGAGATTGACGATCTCCCCAACTGTGGACGACTTTCTGGCTGAATTGGTGATCACGAGGGCCTGCAGGAGAGAGCAGAGGAATACAATGAGAGTGGTGGGTTAGAAGCCCTCTCTCTTCTCTCTCCAGGGTCACTTAGAGAAAGGACACTGCTCAGCAGGGGACATCACAGTGATATCCTCTCCCCCTGCCGGCTCACCTAGCTGTCCAGCCTACCCATCTCATTACAAAGTCTACCCTCTTATCAACACTGACCACCTCTCCACCTTCAGTCCTTGGATTTAGAAGGGACTCTGACACATCAATGTGCCCACAAATCATGTGGAGTTTGCTAAGAGGCAGGTCTGACGCTGTAGGTCAGGGGTGGGGCCTGAGCTTCTGCATGTGCCTGTCACAAGCTCCCTAGGGCAGGATGCTGCTAGTCCACAGACGATTCTGATGCACCAAAGGTCAAAGAAAGGGTGGCTCAACCTCAGCACTCCTAGCATTTGGGACCAGATCATTCTCTGTGCTGGGGGCTGCCCTGAAGGATACTCAGCATCATCCCAGGCCACACAAGTTACATGCCAGTTGAACTCCCTCTCTAGTTGTGACAATAACAGCTCTGAACTTTATTAAATGTCTCCTGGGAGTGAAACTGCCCCAGTCCTGAACCACGGGTCTAGTCTACTGATCCATAACAGGGTCGCAAAGTTGTCTCCTGAGGAGTTTTCACATATACTGATGGCCCCCCAGAAAACCTTGTGAACAGCAGGAGAACACTGTCAGATACAGGTCTGGAATATGTGTCCCTCGGGTCAGAAGGGACTCAAAATATGGCTGTGGAAAGAGTTGCCTCCTCAAAGTAGAGCCAACCTTAATGACATTCATTTGCTGGTGGGGCACAACTCAAAATGAGAAAAAACAAAAACAAAACCACCTGCCAACATCCATCCATATATAATTGGGACATGAAATATATGAAAATTGGAAGTCATCAAAATTGAAATGGAAAGCATAAAGATCAATATCCTAGGCATACTGGTATTAGCTTTTTTGATTCTGACAATCATACGGTCTACTATGTTGAGAACAAATATCTGAAGAGGCACACCATGACATTCATCAAAAAACATTTCAATGTCTATCCTGAAATACAATACTGTTAGTGATAACATCCAGACGCCTAAAAAGACCAGTTAAAAGACTATTATTCAAATATATACACAAACCACTAAAGCCAAAGATAAGGAAATTGAAGATTTTAATTAACTTCTAAAGTATGTAATTGATCAAACATGCAATTATGATGTACTGGTATTTATTAGTGACTCAAATTTGAAACAAAGAAGGATCAATAGTTGGAAAATGTGGCCTTGGTGAAAGATATGACACCACAGATCATGTGATAGAATTTTGCTAGGCCAACCACTGATTTCAACACAAAAACTTTTGTTAACAACCTAAGTGGAGAATCTACACACAGACCTCACCAGATGGAATAAATAGGAATCAAATCAACTATATCAGCCAAAACAAGGTTAGGCACAGACTGAGGAATAGGCCATCAAGAGCTCATATCTAAAGTCCCTTCAGCACAAACCCCCCTCTAAGATTGAAACTCAAAGGGAACACATGAGCAGGCATGTAAACTTGCTAGTGAACACACTGGTCTACTGGTGAGTGGAAGAGGGGGAAAGGCAGCAATGAAGAAGTGGGCTGAGTTCAACCACGTGCCACAGATTCCCGTTGATCTGGAGATGAAAGAGAGAAGAGTAAGGGCTGGTTGGCCCATAATGTAGTGAAACCTGGGGACACCTGAGCCCATGGACAAGGACATAGCCACAGAGGGCTAGAGGTGAGAGTGAAGTATCCAGCTGATATGAAGTAAGGGTTGACGCACAAGAACACCCAAACTTTCAGATAGTACCCATCTGACCTAGCCTCAATGGCTTGATAATCAGGACTCGACTAAAGGAAGATAACAAAACAAATTTTGATAAAGGAAACAAGAGCAAATTGTTACAATTTCATGAACTTGACCTATACTCATGGAGGTAGTAGCTCAAAATACCAACAGAGAAAGAAGGATTCGTCACATCAAGTATCAATGCTGTGTACAATCCCCTCTGTACACAGGGTAGATAGCGACGGGCAACTTAAACATTGGCTACCTAGAATGAGGGGGTGATAAAGGAATGAAGTGACTGGCTTAGAAGGTTTCAAGAGAGAGTTTCGTTTAAGAGTGTGTGTGTGTGGGGGGATAGACTCCCCACTGAATAGCAGTCATCTTGTCTAGATGGTAAAAAGAGATGGTGATAAGATTCTTATGATTCAATAGTGAGTAATTGTTATCATGACTAATTGTGACTGTCACAACTGTAAAGGTAGAAGTTTTGTAACAAAAACAGAAGAGTGGTTAATCTTACAGTCCAGAAACAGAGGACCCTAGGACAATCAAGGGAAAAGAGCATAAGCGGAATGTAGGACCTTACCCAGAGAAGCAGCGACACCAGAGATGGGGACATGGAGAAAAGGAGCAGCTGAGGACTCTAGATTCATGGAAAGAGAGGGACTGAGAGCTGGCAGCCAGGAGACAGACTTGCAGAATGTGCCCTTTGGTGGTGCAAATTATTATATATGCCTAAATGTGTGTTTTTTTTAAAAAAAGAGCTAAAATGAATAGAGAGAAATATTGTTAAGTAATGGTACATGGAAGGGATTATAATCATTGTAATAAAACAAAGTATATGATTTGTTGAACACAAAACTGATACCCTGCCCTGTAAACTTTCACTCAATTCATAATAAAAGCTTTTTTGAAAAAGGAGAGCTAATTTCCAAGTTCAAGTTGAAGCTGAAGAAAATTAAAACAAGTCCACAAGAGTCAAAATATGTGCTTGAACAGTGTTCCCTAAGTTAGAGACCATTTAAAAACCAAAACTGATGCATGGAACATTTTATAACCAAAGACCAAACATTTGTAACCCAGGACATCATACACAGAGTAACAAAAAAATCATTATAAAAAGACTCTGAAGTAAAAGCCGAACAGAAGATCTCAAAGGGTCGCTTGAGAAGATAAAGTATGATGAAATGTGCAAAGAAAGACCTGAAGTTCAAAACTCAAAAGAGAAGAGCATGCTCAGCATTTCTCAAGCTGGAAGAATTTAAGCTTACTTCACGACCCGATGTGAGAACGTCCCTGAGCCCCCATGTCAGCCATGGGTAACTGAGTTTCTTAGGTGAATTGGTGGTCTTTGATTTGGGGAGATCTGGGTTCAAATCCTCTGCTCTCTCTATGTGTGAACTGCTTCTAACTCGCAATCTGAGCTGAGTTGTTAATGGAGGAGGAACAATTCAGAAAAGGAGGCTGATAATAAGTGGACAACTGGAAGAATGTAATCAACGTCGCTGACATATACTTACAGAAACGGTTGAATTGGTGCATGCTTTGCTGTGTTTAGTCTCAACAGTTACAAAATAAATAATATTTAAAGGAAAAAAACAACAAAAACTGAGTGAGCACAAACGCCTGTTAAGTCCTGTCTCCTGGGGAATCACCTCCTCAGATCAAAGAGCGAGTTAGAAGCAGCCCCCAAAACACAAAGTACACTGAGGATTTAAACTCGGATCTCCCCAAATCAAAGGCCACCAATCCAACTGTTGTAGTTGTTAGGTGCCTTCGAGTACGCTCTGAGCCATCCTCACAATCATTGTTACTCTTGAGCCCATCGCTGCTGCTACGGTGTCATTCCATCTCACTGGGGTTGGGGTCTTCCTCTTTTCCACTGACATTCTACTTTAGTTAGCATGATGTCCTTCTCCTGGTCCCTCCTGATAAATATGTCCAAAATATGAGAGACAAAGTCTGGTCATTCTGGCTTCTATTCTATTGAGCTCTCCAATTGTACTTCTTCCAACACAGATTTATTGGTTCTCTTGGCAGTCCATGATACTTTCTCCTCCAACACCATCACTCAGCTGCATCAGTTCTTCTACGGTCTTCCTTCTTCACTGTCCAACTTTCACATGCATAGGAGGAGACTGAAAACACCATGGCTTGGGTCAGATGCACCTTATTCCTCAAACTGACATCTTTGCTCTTGGACACTTTGAAGAGGTCCACCTAAGGAACTCAATTCCCCACAGCTGACATGGGGACGCAGTGATGTTCTCAGGCTGACCAGTGACCTGAGCTCTGTAGGGTCACATCTTTGGCATCCACAGGGGTACAGACCCTCTCATCTCACTGTGCTGGAACCCTAACAACCCCTGTACCTGTGGATGCAGCCCCATTTGGAGAGGGTTCTCTGTCTTCTGTTAATGAGGCCATGTAAGGCAGGAGAAAGATGAGGCTGTCTGCTTCTGTAAAGGTCACTATGAGTCGGAACCAACTGGATGGCACTCAACAGCAACAACAACATACCTACGGTTAAGGAGCCTGGTGGTGCAGCGGCTAAGCACTTGGCTCTTAACCAAACCACACGTCACTCCACGGGAGAAAGCTGTGGCTATGTGCTACGGTAATGACAACAGCCTTGGGAACCCGATGGGGCAGTCCTACTCTGACTTTTTAAAAAAATCTTTTTATTGTGAACTGAGTGATAATTTACATGAGAGAACATCGGTTTTACACCATTTCATTGCAATGATTACAATCTCCTTCATGTATCATCATTCAACAGTATTTGCTTCTATTCCCTGTTGTTGTTGTTGTTGTTTTGGGGGGACACTACTCTTGTCTTATAAGATAGTCATGAATCAGAATGGACTCAAGGCAAAAAACTGTTTGGGAACGGATGTTGTTATATTAATGGAGGGTGTGATTTAAGTCAATCTTCTGGGGTAAATAAGAGCAGATTAAGCAAGGAAACAAGCAGAGGTGGGGGAAAGCAGATACCATGCTGTATGATCACACAGGAAAAGAAACAGAAGAGACAAGGACTTTCTCCCCAGAGTCAACAGAGAGCAAGCCTTCCCTTACAGTCGTTGCCCTGAATTCTAACTTCTAGCCCCTTAAACTGCGAAAAAATAAACTTCTGTTTGTTAAAGTCACCCCTTGTGCTATTTCTGTTCTAGCAACCCTGGAGAACTAAGCCATCGAGAAATCAAGCTCTAGAAGCAGAGAGGAGGACCTTCCCCTAGAGCCAACAGACCACATTCTCCTATAGCTGGTGCCCGGGAGTCGAACTTCTCACCTTCTCAATGCACAGAGAATCCCTTTCCTGTTCTTGAAAACTAGCTACTTGTGGCATTTGTTATGGGAGCACTGAAAATCTAAGACCCCCTCAGACCCATCCCAAATGACCCAGCCACTGCACATGGGTGTCACAGACAGCCTCTCCTACCTTCCGGTAGATGGCTCCAATGACAGCAGTCTTGATGCGCATGCCGCTGACAAAGCAGATGTGGAAGTACTGGTGCAGCACCAGGGTCTGGAGGCAGGCACAGACGAAGAGCAGCACAGTGTAGAAGTAGCCCTGCCAGGCCGGGGCCTGCTCGTCCTCGACAAAGTTGATGAGCAGCCTGCCAGGAACAAGGAAAATCCAGCATGGGGTCAGCAGTCGGACTTTCTCCTCATCAGTCACTGCTCCCAGTTTACAGATGGAATGAGAGGCCCACAGAGAGATGGTCCCGTATATACACACACACACATACACATATATGTGTATATACATACATACACATACATATATACACACATACATATATGTATATGTACGCATGCATATATGTATATATGTTGTTGTTGTTGTTATGTGCCATCGAGTCGGTTCCGACCCATAGCGACCCTGTATAGGGTTTCCGAGGGTGTAAATCTTTACGGGAGTAGAAAGCCTCATCTTTCTCCCGCGGAATATGTATATATACACCCATGTATATGTGTATACATATACACACACATATATACATATATACATGTATACATACATATACACATATACTGTATGTGTGTATAAATACACACACACACACACACACACGTATATATATGAGTGACATTGTAGGATAAGCACCAGACTGCTAACCTTCAGGTTGGCAGTTCAAACCCACCAGCTACTCTGTAGGAGAAAAATGAAGCTTTCTGTTCCCCTATCTTGGAAACCCTGTATTGGGTCGCTATGAGTCAGAATCAACTCAGTAGCACACAATAACAATATATTTAAATATATAAATCCTGTGGAAGGTATCTTAGTAGTGGTGGGTGGGTTTTAACTGCCAACCTTAAGGTTAGCAGTCCAGTGCTTATCCTACAGTGACACATCAGATCTCTGTCTCTCTCTCTCTCCATATATATATATATATGTATATGTATATACATATATGTATTCTATACATATATACATGTGAGTCGGAACCGACTCCACGGTACTTAACAACAACAGTATGTATGTATATATATACTGTTGTTGTAAGTGCCATCAAGTCAGTTCTGATCCACAGGGTTCTGATCCTGTATAGGGTTTCCAAGGACAAACTGGTGAGTTTGAACCACCAACCTTGCAGTTCAAACAGCTTTGCAGTCTGGCGCATTAACCCATAGTGCTCCACCAGGACTCCTGTGTGTGTGTTTATATACATACATATATATATATATATGTATATACATACACACAACACACACATGTATATATGTACACATACACTACATGTGTGTATAGGTATATATATATACACACACATATACATACACACAACACACACATGTATATATGTACACATACACTACATGTGTGTATAGGTATATATATATATACACACACATATATATGCATGCATACATACTTATATATAAAAGAACATGTCATCGAGTCGGTTCCGACCCATAGTGACCTTGTATAGGGTTTCCAAGGAGCGGTTTGGTGGGTTTGAGCCACCAATCTGTGGTTCAAACTGATCTTGCAGTCTATCACCACACCATATACACACAAACACATACATATACACAACATATAATATATATCACAAACTATTTGTGGTAAAATTCCATGATCTTTCTAGTCCCATTTTCCACTAGCTTTTTGAAGCCCCCCTGTGTGCATGTGCATGGATATGTGTATACATTCAACATATCTATGAGAGCTGCTAATTGAAGGTCAGTAGTTCCAATCTACCAGTCACTCCATGGGAGAAAGATGAGGCTTTCTGCTCCCATAAAGATGTACAGCCTCGGAAACACTACACAGGAATGCTATGATCTGGAACCGACACCACGACACACAACCACCCACCACCATGCAGGCTAAGTCAAAAAGTCTTGCTACAAAATCATAGAACCCTTTGTACAACAAAAATATCAAAATGTGAAGCTATTGTTTCTTGACACAACCTCCATTTAGGTTTACACACATCTGAAGGCAGAATTCCAAAGAATTGTGTGCTCTGATTTATACCATATCAAAACAGCAGTTTTAGCATTCTCGAGAGACCAAAATCATGTTCCTTTGAAATGTTCTCTGAGTTTGGGGAACAAAAAGAAGTCTGAAGGGTCAAGATTAGAGCTGGAGGGTGGTGTCCCAATCAAACTCTCCTAGGACAGCCCTCATTACCCTGAGAGAATAAGCAAGTGCGTGGTCATGATGGAAAAAAACTCAATGGTATAACATTGCTGGTCTTTTTCTCACCAATGCAAGTTTTCAATTTTCTTAAAACTTCTCTTAATAAGCTCTCATGATGATCCTGAGTCCATCAGGAAAATCTATCAAAATGACCCCTTGGGAATCCCAAAGAAGTCTCTAAAACCTTCTGAGCTGACCTCTCTGCCTAGAATTGACCTGGCTTAGCAAATCCCTCTAGGAAGCCACTGTTTTGATCCACTCTTTTCTGAAGGCACCCTAAGGAGACTAAAACAAGGGTATTACTTACTCAGAGGACTTTGGCTGCCACCATTCGCTGAAACACATTTTGCTTGGAATAAACCCGTGCATGTATGAACTGGAACCCTAGAAGCACTACTTTTTGACTTGCACTTGTATATATAGGACTTGTAAGGTATAAAGCGAAGCAGGTAAAGAAGGAGACAACTGTACACCCACCTGAGCATGCCACAGGTGCGAGGTCAAACTAAGAAAGACCAACGGAGCCCCGCTGGGAGGGAAGGGGTCTTACTTACTTTAAGATTTCCGGGCCAGCAAACATCATCAGGTCATGGAGAGCCTTAAATAGGAAGCTCATGAGGAAGTAGGGCCCAAAGGTCTTGTATAACACCTTGAATAGGGATGGCTTCCGCTCCTTCTGAGGGGTCTTGATGATCAAAGCCTCTGCCTCCTCATTCACATCCACCTTGGAGCCCCCACCTTTGGGTTTGGCAGGGTCCTTGGAGGAATACACAATCTTTACCGACTGCCTGAAACACAGGAAGGAATGCGATACGATGTGGGATTTGCCAGACACTCAGCCCAAGAACCCCTTCTTAGGGAAGGCACACCAAAGACAAGAAAGAAAGTGGATGGGACTCAGCTGCCATGGTTCATAAGAGCGTGATGCAGTTTGGGTTCTGTCAGACACTCAGCCCCAAAACCCCTTCCTTGGGGAAGACATGCCACCCTCAAATTGACCTAGAAATTCAGTGTAATCCGTTATCAGAATCCCAGCTGGTTCTTTTGTAAAAAGTGGCAAGCCGTTCCCAGAATTCTTAAGAAAACACAAGGGATCCACAAGAGCCCAAATAATCTTAAATTTAAAAAAAAAAAAAGGGAAGGATTCATTATTTCTTAAGTTTCTAAATGTATTACAAAGCTCCAGTCATGAGAACATAGGATGTACACATAGATCATAGATCACTAGAATAGAGTTGTTATTGTTAAGTGCCACTGAGTCAGTTCCAATTCAGACAGACACGGTATAGTTTCCAAGAAGCGGCTGATGAGTCTGAACCACCAATCTTGCAGTTCAAACTGACTTGCGGTCCAGTGTTCATCCTACAATGCCACAAGAATCCAGAAATATACCCAATTAGATGGGAAAAGCATAATCTTTACAACAATTGATGTCGGGACAACTGGATTTCCACATACAAAAGAATAAAGTTGGATCCCTAACTTCACAACATACACAAATATCAGCTCAAAACAGACCAAAGACCTAAATGTAAAAGTACAAACCATTAAACTTTCAGAAGCAAACATAGAGGTAAATCTTTGTGGTCCTGGATTCAGCAATGGATTTTGTGCCATGACATCAAAAGTATGAGCAACAAAAGAAAACATAAAATGAACTTCATCAAAATTAAAAAGCTTTCTGCTTCATAGAGTACTATCAAGAAAGTAAAAAGACATGTCTTTACAAGGAAATTTTTGCAAGTCAACAGTCTGATAAGGAACTTGTATCTAGGATAGAAAAAGAAGAAAGAAAGAACTCCTACATAACTCAATAATGAAAACACAAAGAACCTAAGGAAAAGATAAGTAAAGGATTTGAATAGATTATTTTTCCAAATTAGATACACAAATAGCCAATAAGCACATGAAAACCTTGCTCAACAATGTTCACCATCAAAGAAATGCAAATCAACACCACCACGACACACCACCGCACACAAACGAGGGTGTGATACAGAAATGTGTTCCTGAGTAATTCAAACCTTTGTACACTGCTGGTAGGAGTGCTAAACAGTACAGCCACTTTGCAAAGCAGTCTGGGAGCTCCTCAAATGTTAAATATAGATTTGCCATTTGACCTAGCAAATTCTATTTTTAGATATCTACCCCCAGAGGAATGAAAACTAAAGTCCATGCAAAAACTTGCATACAAATATTCACAGCTGCATGTTTTATAATGGCCAAAGAGTGGACACAACCTAAATGACCACGGATAAACAAGAGGTGATCGATTCATACGGTGGCGTTATTCAGCCATAAAAATGAATGAAGTATTGATACTTGGCAGATGCTACAACATGAGTGAATCTTGAGAACATTATGTAAGTAACGTGTGGAGCTGTGAGTTGATGGGCTAGACCCCAAGGTTGGTTTGAATTGCAAGGTCGGTGGTTCAAATTCACCAGCTGCTTCTCGGAAACCCTATACAGGGTCGTTAGGAGTCACTTAACAAATGAAAGAAATAGGTCATAAAAGGCTATCTAATATATGAATTCTGGTATGGCATTGTAGAATAAGCACTTGATTGCTAATTGTAAGGTCGGTGGTTCAAACCCACCAGTCATTCCTCAGAAACCCTATACAGGGTCACTGTGAATTGGAACTGACTCGACAGCACTTAACAACAACATTATATGATTGAAATGCTGGTGTGTCACTACTGGACAAGCACTGGACTGCTAACTATTCAAACCCATCAGTTGCATCTCAGAAACCCTAGACAGAGTTGCGATAAGTCAGAACTGAACATTATATAATTGGAGTCATGGTAAGCAGTGAACTGCTAACTGCAAGGTTGGCGGATCAAGCTCATCAGCTGCTCCTTGGAAACCCTATTCAGGGTCGCTATGACTCAAGGGCATATAACAATAACAAATATATGATTTCATGTATATGAACAGCCTATAATAACAGGGAAATCCTGAGAGATAGAAGGCTGTTAAGTGTTGTACTCCTTTCCAAAAATCACCTGTAAGAAGCCAACGGTCAACTATCACTTTAAAACAGAAGATGAGAATGTAAGGGAGCAGGGCAACTAGATGAATACACACAGAACAACCAGAAGAGAAACAATGAGAATGTGCATGAATTGTGAAGAATGTCACCCATATCCCTGACTACTTTGTGTAGAAATTACCAAATGGGAATCTAAACTACTGTGTAAACCTTCACTGAAAACACAAGAAAATATTAAAAGAACAAAGAGCAAAAACACATGAAGCTTTCATTTTGCCCTTGGATCGCTTATTCTGGGTTAAGGGTCTGCTGCCAAAGTTGTAAGGGAGAGGCCTGTGTGGGGAGACCTCATCAATAACCCTGGAAGAAGATCCCCAGCCCAGTGAAGTCTATAGATGACTGTAGCCCCAACTAGCATCTTCACACAATTTCATGAGGGACCTTAAACCACAGCCATCCAACTAAGCCATTTCTGGATCCCTGACTCACAGACCCTGTCTGAGATAACAAAGAGGCATAATCAGGCTACTGTGTTTAGGGGCAATGGGTTACACAGCAATGTTGTTGTTAAGTGCAGTCAAGTTGGTTCCGACCCACAGCGACCCTGTATAGGGTTTCTGAGGAGCAGCTGGTGAGCTTGAACCGCCAACCTTGTAGTTCAAAGGCTTTGAAGTCTGGCACATTAACCCACAGCGCCACACCAGGACTCCTACACAGCAATAGATACTGATACACACCCAGCTTGAAAGCCCACTGCACTGTCTCCCTCTGACCCCTTGCCACCCTCTTAGAATGAATGTTCCCTCATCTCTAGGGTCATCTCTCCACCTCACAACCCTTGTCACGTCTGCAGGGGCCTTGTGCCACCTAAAAGGTGACACATTCACAGGACCCAGGAATTCGAACAAAGGTGTCATTGTGGGCTGTTATTCAGAGAAGATCATTCACTGCCGGACATCTAGTCAGTGACACCAGGTGAAGTCTATATCTGCTTATGCTACCTAGCTTCTCTGAAGTTAGGCTGGGATTGGCTGAATGAATTCTTTTGCATTTGGGGCCAGAGGGAAGTAGAGCCTGGCAGAGAGGAAGGGAGTGGCTTAGCCCATGCCCACACTCGATACCACTTCCTGAATGCACCCTGCTGGCCCAGTGCCCAAGTGGGCTGCTGCTAACCCCGGGCTGCTGTTAACAACCAGGCACAGGTGCCAAAAAGGCTGGAGAGGAGGTCTCAGGCAGGCAGAGGGGAGGAGATTCAGGCCCAGGTGGCAATGAGCCGAACAGCAGGAGAGATAAGATTAGGAGAACTCTATCTAGCCAACAACAGGTCTAAAAGGAGCTCCCAGTGTGGGGAAAAGCAGCAGGGTCACTGAGTGGTCCAGCAGGGAAACGGAAGGGAAGCTGGACAGGGAAGGTATGCCCAGACCAGGGAAAACAGAGATGGCAAAAAATTGGGAGTTGGAGAGAGAGGCGCTTGCTGGATGGTCCCGACTTCAAAGTGGACAAAGGCAGCAACTTGCCACTCATCCTCTGCTACTGGACTCCACCCCTATTTGCGCCCACCTTCAAAGATAGGAAAACATGGCCTCATCTGCCCATGTGAGAGGAGTGTTGTAGGCTGGGGCAGTCCCAAAGGCTTCCTGGAACAGAGACTTGAAGAATAAGAAATCAGCCCCGTTCCATGCAGTGGGTACAGCATGAGTAAGGCCTGTAGCTAAGAGTCTTCAAAAGAGGTCAGGCAGCCTTCTCTAAGACCTGGAAGAACTTCAATCAGACCCTAAGAAGAGAGGTCAGGGAGGGCTATACCAGCGTCCACAGGGATCAGAACTTGAAACAAAGGCCATGGCACTTACCTATGGGCTTGTCAGTTTTTACAAAAAGATCTAAAATCAGATGTTTCTGAAAAGGCAAAATTACTAACATAAAAGACGTATTGTTGTTAAGTGCCGTTGAGTTGATTCTGACTCATAGCGACCCTTTACAGGGTTTCTGAGACTCAGTCTTTAAAAGAGCAGACTCTCATCTTTCTCCTGGGGAGTGGTCAGGGTACTTGAACTGCTGACCTAGTGATTCGCAGTCCAATGCTTATCCTATAGAGCCACTGTGCTTCTCGAAACAAATCTAAATTAAATAAACTGCAAGGCTTCCAACTGTGTTCTGAGCATTGGAAACAGATTACATCTCACAGAAAGACAGGTAAGAGCTATAATTCCACCAAATGGATTGCACAAATAGAATGCACATTTTTACTCATTTTAGATTAATTATATATACAAAAGCGGTTCTGCAAACCACAGAAAGAGCAGCAAGAAGATATCAGCCTTGCCACGAAAGTACAGCCCTGGCTGAATTTTAAATGTTCCGCTTACAAACAGAAAAAGATTCCAAACAGTTCTAGTTTTGTTTTGTTAAAGTATTCTTTGTTCCTCATAACTTAAGGTTCTCTGACTGGGGATTTGCATGTGGTCCCAGCTGAGGTTGGATGCGGGGATGCTCTGCCTTCCTTCTTGTTTCAGCATTCATGCTATGAACAAGCATCTTTTTCACAGGCTGGCTGTGTTAGTTTGCTGACCAGTCCCAAACATCCCTGTGATCAATTTCGGATCAGACCGCTGTGACATAGGGTTTTTCCATGGTAGATTTTCTGTGGTAGATCACCAGACCTTTCTTCCTACTTCTTCTTAGATTAGAGGCTCCACTGAAACCTGTCCATAACGACATGCAAGTTTCCACATGCAGTCTTATCTCATTCCACGTTTATTGCATTTTGTGCTTTCGGATGGTGTTTAAAATGGGCCTCAGGCAGAATGCCGAAATACTCCCTGTGTTGTCATGACCGAGAAAGATGTGACGTGCCTCGCGGAGAATATGCGTGTGTTGGGTCAGCTCATTCAGGCCGGAGTTATCATGCTGATGGCCATGATTTCAATATTAATAAACCAACAATATACAAACACTAAATATGGTATCTGAGCTGCAGAAGCAAAGGGCCTGATAGTGTAGCAGATTACAAGCTGGGCTCAAGGTCAGCAGTTCAGAACTACCAGCTGCTCTGTGAGAGAAAGCTGACGCTTTCTATTTCCATAAAGATTTACAGCCTCAGAAAGGCTTTACAGGGTTGCTATGAGTCAGAACTGACTCCACAGCAGACCAACACCAACACCAGTAACAGGAACACATATGAAACAAGATTATGTATTCACTGGTTGATAAAAAATATTATGACCACAGATCTGTGGAACCTTAACCATCTCCCAGGAAATTAAAATTCACTAATTTGGTGTTCCCTATGACACTGGGGTGGCACTGTGGGTTAATGCACCAGACTGCAAAGCCGTCTGAACTGCAAAGTCGGCGGTTCAAGCTCACCAGCTTCTCCTCAGAAACCCTATACAGGGTCGCTATGGGTTGGAATTGACTCAACGGCACTTAACAACAACAACAAAACACTATCAGTACAAAATCACCATGAATACTTAGGCCTCACTGTACTGCCTTTCAGCTCAAAGTCTAGTTTGAATATTGAACTGACAGGTTTTAAATTTTTTATGTTGGTAGGAGTCCTGGTGTGGCGCTGTAGGATAAGAACTCGATGGCAAAGTAGGTGTGAATCGCAAGGTCAGCTGGCTGTTTACATGCACCAGCCGCTCCTTGGAAACACTATACAGGATTGCTTTGAGTCGGAACCGACTCACAGCACTTAACACTATATGTTGGTAACCAAAACCCAAACCCAACCCACTGCTTGAGTCAATTTCAACTTACAGGGACCCGACAAGACAGAAGAGGACTGACCCCTAGAGTTTCTGGAGCTGGATACCTTTCTGAAAGCAGACAATCTCATCTTTATTCAGCATAGCCGGTGCTGGATTCAAACCACTGACCTTGTGGTTAGCAGTCCAACACTTAACCCGCTGCACCACCAGGACTCCATAAATGCCAGTGGTGATGATGGTGTTAAGTGCCACAGACTCAGTTCTGACTCAGCGTGACCCCGTACAGAGTTTCCAAGGAGCAGCTGGTGAACTGAAGCCATTGATTTTGCAATTCAACCCAACCTGGAGGTCCAGTGCTTATCCTATGGTGCCACACCAGGACTCCATATATGTTGGTAGGTGGTTTGTTTGTATTCAGCTAGTACTTTACAATGTAAAGAAGTGTTAAAAAACCTTGGCCTCAACAGGGACAATAGGTAACTACCCAAACTGTAGATTCTGAAGTTTCATTTGGTTTATTTTTTACTCTTGGTATTCCTTTATGAAATAGAGATAAGTCAGCAAAATGGTCACCCTTTCCTTTAAAAGGTAGGTTTTTTTGGTAAATTTAGCTTTATTGAGGTATAGCCGACGTACAATGAACTTAAAAGGTACACACGGATGAGTTTTGATCTATGACTAGTCCTGGTGTGGCGCTGTACGATAAGCACTGGACTGCTGACTGCAAGGCTGGTAGTTTAAACCTACCAACTGATTCACGGAAACCCTACTGGACAGCAGTAAACATCTTCCCATAGGCCAATACCACAATCACAGCACACGAACCCAGCCAAGTCACCAGAAGTCCCCTCGTGCCTGGTCACTTCTCCCTTTCCAGCCTTCATTGACCTCCCTGATGTGATTTCTGTCACCAAAGATTCATTTCCCTTTTCTACACTTACATACATATGGTTCCCACTTAGTAAATACTCCAGATTGTCTGGCACCTTTCACTCCAGCTAATTATTTGGACATTCATCCATTTTATTGTATGGATTGATTAAGAACCCAAACATCACAGAACAGAGTAGAACTGCCCCCAGAGGGTTATGGGAGCAGACAGCCTCTCATCTTTCTCCTGCAGAGCAGTTGCTAGGTTCGAACTATCAACCTTTCTGGTCAGCAGCCGAGCAGTGCACCACTGCACCACCAAGCCTCTGCCTGGCGGTTCACTCCTTTCCTCAGCTAAGAAGCATTCTGTTATGTGGATGCGCAACAGTTTGTGCATCAGCCACTTGTTAACAGATGGGTATCTGGGCTGTTACTAAGAAAGCTGCTATGAACATCTGTGTGCCGTCTATGTCTTTGTGTAATGAAAGGCTTTCTTCTCTTGGATTTCATTGGCTGGGATGTACAGATGGTATGTTTCACTTTTTTAAGAAACTGCCAAACTGTTTTCCCGAGCAGCTGCCCATCTTCATTCACGCAAGCAGGAGGCATAGGCCAAGGCCGCCCAGTGTGGCTTTCACCTCCCGGTGACCGTGAGCTGAAGACAAGTTTCCATTTCATTGTGCTAAACTCAACATCAGTTTGTGTTAAACTCAACAGTTTAACACTGACTGGGGGACCAAGGGAACGGGAATGAGTGCTAAAGGGACAGCTGTGTGTGACAAATGACATGGTTATGGATTGTACCGGCTCAGCGTGGGCAATGTGGTCAATGACATCATAGTAAAAATGGCAAACTTCTTGTTGTATATATTTTACCACAATTTTTAATATATGATTTTAAAAAACAACCGTTTAACACTAAGCAATAAGGCACTGGGTTTTAAAGGCCAAATGTGGTGGGCAAGTGGCTCAGCAGTGAAAAGAAGGGCCTCTTCCTCCCAGGGCGTGGTACACCCACCAGCTCATGGCCAGCATGGGCATGCTCCTGTCTCTGGCTGTGTGCCAGTGATCCCACCAAGCTAGAACAGGCTTCCCCTTGCCCCGGTGGATACAGACCCAGGTTTGGAGTCTGTACCTGCCTCTGGCAGTGAATCATCTCGTGTCTGTAATGTCCCATGGCCACCAAGCGCAAGCTAAGAATCAGTAATGATGGAGGTAAGAACAGAACTGGCCCACTTTCTAGCCCAGCAAGTCAGCTCCCAGATGAGATGGAAGTACTCAACCTGGTGCCATGCCCAGCTGAGCCAACATAACCACAAGTACCCGCCCGGATTTACCCAGGACGAACAGCCCAGCTTATCAGATTGCTCTCAGGAAGCTCTCTGAGGTCAGAGAAGTAAACTCCGAGAAAGATCAAGGAATTTACTCACAGCCCTGCTCCTCTTGCTCCCACTCCCACCCTGGGGCAGTCCAGGGGTCCTCTGTAAAATGGAACTCAGGTCCCACATGAGACCACCAGGGAACCTCCAGAGCACACCAGGGTGGTATCACTTGTGCTGTGCCACCTGCCGAGGGAAGAACAGAGGCCCTGAGCGGGCGGCTAGGCATGGATAAAGAGGAATGGCAAAACCCAGAATGAAAATGTCACCTTCTCATTGTGAAGGCCGCGGCAGGCCAGGCTGCAGGGAGTCAGGAAGCCAAGGTCCTCCAACTGGGTCATATCCACCAGACTCTGCCAGTGCTGGGTGAGCACACGCTCAGCACAGGGGTCTAAGCTCTAGTCTTCCAAGAGTCATACTATCCTGTCACCATGGCCACCCAAAATAGTCACAAGTTCCACTGCTGAGGTCCTGGTGGCCAGCCTCATGGTTGTCCCAAATTTCCACCCACTTCCTTTGTTTGGGGTCCCTGGGTGATACAAACAGTTGGCACCTGACCACCAACCCAAAGGTTGGCGGTTCAACCCACCCTGCAGCACCACAGAATAAAAGCCTGGTGATCTGCTTACATCTGGTTGCACAGATATCCATGAATTTTGTTGCTAAGTAATGCTGAGTCAGCCATGACTCATAGCAACACTGCACAGGGTTTTAAATTTTTGTGGGAGCAGAAAGCCTCATCTCTCTCTCGATGAGCAGCTGGTGGGTTCCAACCACTGACCTTGTGGTTCTTAGTCAAGTGTGTTTCCTAAGAAGCTAGCGTGCATTCCCTGTGGTGGAGCATGTTGTTGTTGGTAAGTGCTGTCTGGCGCCAAGTCAGTTCTGACTCAGAACGACCCTGTCTAGAGTTTCTGAGGAGGGGCTGGTGGTTCAATCTGATCTTGCAGTCCAGCACATTATCTTGCAGCATCACTTCAGGACTCATGGTGATGAAGCATACAGGGGACAAAATTACTAAAACCTCTTAGACATTACCAAACACCTGTAACATCTGTAGAGAACCAAACACCCAAGGTACAGAAGAGCAATGACAAGACCCTTCTAGCCAGTCTTTGTAACTCCCACCAAAGGACTGGGTGAGACTCTGAGAAAGCGAGATGTTTGTGGTTCACCAGGGGACTGTACAGCTTATTAATAATGTAAATAAGATACGCGGCATCCTTATGGAGTGGGAACATGCAAATGACATTTATGAAACCCTAACAAGAGGAATGCTTAGGTTGGCCATCTCACTAAGCTTCCCAGAGGAGCCATCCCAGAGACAGAGGGGAGCTATCTCACCCCCATGAAGGAAAAAGAGCCAGGAGTGGAATGGGTCCTGCAATTCTGTGTTGAACCTCCTCAACTGAGGATACAAGACAGAGGTGTGACAGCAGACACGGGTGACAGGTGGTGAGAAGCAGTGGCAGCAGAGGCAGACAGCCGAACCAGTAAAACTGGCAGGAGACAGAGCTGGGGGTTTCCCAGCCAAAAAAGTGAGAAAGCTGAACGGCTTTGGGCAGAGCCTCACTGGGAGAATGGAGCACCTCCGGGCAATTATCAGAAGAGCTAACCGGCTAAGAGAGGGCCTGAGGGAGCGCAGCTGAGGAACTGTTGTCCTGACCAAAGAACTGTAGCCACTTACTTCCTTATTAAACCCCAGCATCGTATTACATGTGAATTGTGGGTGGCCACTGCAACCAACTGTTAAGAGGAGAAGTAGAGAGTGTGGTGAGCAGGTGTCAGAAGTGGTGAAAAGGTTGGAGGGTGGAGGTCTTGGATGGATGCTGATGGTGATTCTTCATTCTTGTGAAGTTAAAGGAGGTCAGATACCGCCCCCGTGCCATTTCTTTATATAATGCAGGCCCCACCATCACCCGGCTCTGGCAAGGTGAAACACAGTCCTTCCACGTAGCAAGCGCTAAAGAGAACACCACCGAGCTTAACCATGACAGCCCACTGTCTGTGCGGCACTCCTCTTGCATTCTAGCTGCTCCAGAATCAGGACATGTCTGAAGTCATTGACACATCCTACTTTCACGGGCAGCATGTTTCTTTCTTATAATGCGCCTTATAACTAACTGGCAAGGTCTCAGAACTGATGGAGCGTGGTTTGTTAGGGGAAAGCCTGTATGTGAGGTGGCTGCCACATATATGGCCGCGACAGTTTGAACTCCAGGACAGACATACTGCCCCTGGCTGGTGCTCCTCTGACTAAACACTTTATGAAGAAAACAGTCAGTCATTTGTTAACTTACTGCACACTTGCCTCGAGACAGCAGGGTCTCACAGGACGGATGCTCAGGGAGAGATGTGGAAGAGAGTCTGACTAGAGAAGGCTTTCTCAGCACCCCATCTACCACCCTTCACATGTAACGTTCAACCCCACTGTACAGATGTGCAATGTGGCCAGGAGATGAGAAGCAACTTGCCCAGGACAGCAAGGCTGCTAAGGGCATCATCCACTGTTCTAGGTCACGGGGCAGGAAGGATGTAGTCAGTGTGTCCGAGAGAGTGTGCCGGGCTCCCCAGAGGAAGGAACACACACTTACTTTCTAGTTTTGGCACACTCCTTCTTCCAGTTCTTCACCAGAACAGGTACGACCTCTTCTGAGGTGTCCTCCTGATTCAGGGACCAGAGGTCAGTGCTTTCCAGAGGCTGGCGGTAACCCTGCACCATCAACCTGTGGCCAAGAGGAGAGGAGAAGAGAGGCAGTGAGTGTCTGGGAGAAGACAAGGATGCCATATTCAACCCCCATGGCAGTTAGCCAAGACAATCGGGAAAACAATATGGTGGGCATCTAAACCAAGCCCACTGCCGTCCGTCTATTCCGACGCACAGCGACCCTAGAGAACAGACTAGATTGTCCCATAGGCTCTCCAAGGCTGCCATTGTCCAGGTACAGAAGGCCACATCTGTCTCCTGTGGAGCGGGTGGCAGGTCTGAAGCATCAACCTTTCAGTTAGCAACCGAGCACTTAATCAATGCATCACCAGGGCTCCTTGGATGGACACTGTTGTTGTTAAGTGCTGTTAAGTCAGATTTGACTCATCTCAACCTTGTATAGCGTTTCCAAGGAGTGGCTGATGGGTTTGAACCGCTGGCCTTGTTGTGGTTAGCAGCCCAGTGCTAATTCTACAGCACTACCAGAGCTCCCTGGGTGGTGGACATTTGTTATTGTTGTTGTTATGTGCTGTGGAGTTGGTTCTGACTCACAGCCACCCTGTACAGGGTTTCCGAGGCTCTAAATCTTTACGGGAGCAGAAAGCCTCTTCTTTCTTCCGTGGAACTGCTAGTAGTTTCGAACTGCAGACCTGCAGGTTGGCAGCCCGACTCATAACCACTACGCTACAAGAGCTCCTTTGGGTGGACATTGTTGTTAGGTGCTATCAAGTCGGTACTGACTCATAGCGACCTTATTTATGCACAGCAGAACGAAACACTGTCCAATCCTGGGCCAACTTCACTATTTTGCCACGCTTGAGTCCATCGATGATGCCACTTGGCCAATCCATCTCATTGGAGATCTTCCTCTTTTTCTCTGACCCTCCACCTTACCAAACATGATATCCTTCTCCAGCAACTGGTCCCTCCTGTCAATATGTTCGAAGTATGAGAGACGAAGTTTGGCCATCTTGGCCTCCAAGTAACACTCTGGCTGCATGCACTTCTTCCAAAACAGATTTATTGGTTCTTTTGGCAGCCCATGGCCCTTTCAATATTCTCCTCCAACACCGTAACTCAAAAGCATCAGTTCTTCTACGGTCTTCCTTATTCACTGTCCAGCTTTCACATGCATATGAGGTTACTGAAAATATCATGGCTTGGGTCAGGCGCACCTCAGTCCTCAAACTGGTATCTTTGCTCTTCAACACTTTTAAAAAAGGTCTTGTGCAGCAGATTTGCCTAATGCAATACGTCGTCTGCTTTCTTGACTGCTGCTCCAAGGAGCAGCTGGTGACCTTGAACTGCCAACCTTTTGATTAGCCAACCTTTTGGTTAGCAGCTGAGCACTTAACCAGAGATCCTTGTAAGAAACAAAGGAGTCCAATAGTGTCCTATAAGACTCTGACAATATATTAGATAAAGATGTTGCTAAAAAGCCTCAGAAACCCTCTACAGGGTGGCTATGAGTCAGAACCGACTCGATGGCACTTAAAAACAACAAGGAGGAGGAGAAGAAAACATATTAAAATGTTGGCAGTGGTTGCCTCGGGGATTTCTGTAGCTGTTCTATGCCTGTTTCTCGAGACACATTTCCTGTGGTCTGCATGTATTATTATTTTAGAGAGGAGGTAAAGAAACTGTGCCAATAATTGTTTCTAATTAAAAACAACAAAAAGCAAATGTGAAATGAAGCCAAGAGCAGTAACATCTTATAACTGCTGCCCAGAACCAGGTGCAGAGCTTCAAATCTTTCATGGTGTTTGTATTCATCACGCTCAAGTTCAAGCTCTAGCACAAAGGAGTACAAGGGGGAGCTGGTGGGGCCATACTTACCCTGTGATCCACCAGAAGGTGATCCTAGAAAGGAACGAGGCACCGGATTCCGGGCAGGGATTCTGGCAGAGAGAAAAAGGTGGAAGAGACAAGCTAAATGAATGAGTTAATTGTCCATCTACACCAAAGCTCTACAGCGAGTCAGCAGCCCACTACTGTGTTCTGCTGCGGAAACACTAACACTGTTTGTGGTCTGCTGCGGAAACACTAACACTGTTTGCTGCTGATGCTCTCTGCTAACTTGCTCTGTTCCAAATTCTTTACCTTTAATCCTCAAGACCAGCTGATAAGAGTCAACTCAGGTTCAGGGCCACCCCACGTGGGTCAGAGTAGAACTGTGCTCTACAGAGTTTTCAATGGCTGATTTTCCAGAAGGAGATCAACAAACCTTTCTTAAGAAATGTGTTGGAGTCCTGGTGTGGCACTGTAAGATAAGTACTTGCCCTCAAAGTCAGTTTGAACTGCAAGGTCAGTGGTTCAAACACAACAGGCACTCCTCAGAAACCCTATACAGGGTGGCTATGAGTTGGAACTGACTCGACAGCACACAACAACAACAAACAAAACTTTCAGTTAGTAACCTAGGGTGTTAACCATTTGTACTACCCAAGGACTCCCACAATCACCTTGTTGTTGAGTGCCATCAAGTCACTTCTGATTCACAATGGCCACGTATACAGGATTTCTGAGGAGCAGCTGTGGGTTTGAACCACCAGCCTACAGTTAGCAGTTCAGTGCTTACCCTACAGTGCCACACCAGGATTCCACAACCACCTTAAGAGTAGGTAATAACTGCATCCCCATTTTGGGAAACTGAGGAACAGAGAAGTGAAGTTATTTGCCCAAGCCAGAACGTGGTGAATGTGAGCCTCAAACAAGTTCCAGAAACAGACATTAATGAAATGACACATAAATAAATGTGAAACTGTGCCTGGATGTGTGCCCTGCAGGGAAGCAAACACAAGGTGAGTCAAAAGGAATGTTACTAAGACTGCAGCTCATACACACACAGGTTTATCTCAAACAAAATGTGGTCAAACATGCCTCCGTAATTATGCGTGGCTTCAAACAGGTTCTGTCAGTAAAACACTTGTCTAAGTCTCATTAGGATGACTTCACACAAAAGGTCCAAAATTAGAAATTGACAAGAAAAAGCACACGAAAAATGAACTCAGCACAGAAAGCATACGCAACAAAGAAACCAACAGCACCACAAAAATCGACCACCGCCAACAACAAAAATGACTGCAATCAATTCCTACCTATCGATAATGACACTTAACGTCAGTGTATTCAAGGCACCGTCCAGAGACAAGAGGACAGCTGAAGACAGGTCAGCAAACAATGGCTTTACATTTTCTATTTTTGCTGAATAAAGGTTTCCATGATTTTGTTTCAATACCTTTTGATTTAACCTCCTATTACCAATGGCACCACATAAGCGGGTGGGACCCGATTTAGTTTATCTGGGATAGGGATGGCTTCCCTGAGAAAAACGTCCAAGTGGGCATCTGAAGGGTGAGTAGAGGACAATTCAATGAAGACGTGGGGCACAGTGGTTCCAGCACAGAGAGCAGTGTGTGCAAAGGCCCTGTGGGCGAAGGAAGCATGGCCTATTCCAGGAACCCATGCAGTTGACACTGGAGACCATGTGAGGAATTGTGGTCTTTATCCTAAGAACACTGGGAAATCACAGGCAGATTCCAATTAAGGTTCAAAGACCCTCTCCTCCTAGAGGCACAAAGATAACTCCTAGCTCAACAGCAGGCATACAAGGAAGGGGACGTCAGTGGAGCCGTGGACTCACACACAAGAGGCAGCTTTGAATCCTGGGAAATCCAGGCCTACATTCTGAAACACAAGCTTCAGTGAAGAGGTGGAATCAAGGAACAAGTTTCACCTTAACTAAAAAGCAGCCTTTGTCCTTGACTCCAGAAAAATAACCCCAGGAGTTATTGGGGTGCCTTGGTTTGGTGCTTCCAGGCAATTACCTGAGGATTTGTGGGGACTAGCCAAACCCTGAAGGACTTACGTGGGAGAATAATTCCAACCAGGCTCCAAAACAAAAAACCAAACCTATAGGCATGAAGTTGGTTCTGCCTCAGAGCGAGTGACCCTGAAGGACAGAATAGAACAGTTCCTTAGGATTTCTGAGGCTGAAAATCTTTATGGGAGCAGAAAGCCTCATTTTTCTCCCAAAGAGAGGCTGGTGGGTTTGAACTGGCGATCTTGTTGTGGTCAGCAGCCCAATGCTTAACCCATGAAGCCATGATCCACCATGCAGGACTGACCAATCAAAGGTCAAACACTAAGGCTTACATTACAGAGCTTCCTGGTTGGTGATGGGAAGATGGCATGCCACCTTTGTATTAGAAACCTTTTCAGACCTCACTAGCGTGAACTCCCAACCTGTGGCTGGTATATTAAGACTGGTGTGGCACTGTAGGATAAGCACTGAACTGCTAACCACAAGGTCAGACTCACCAACCGCTCCTTGGAACCCTATACAGGGTCGTTATGAGTCGGAACCAACTTGACAGCCTTTAACAACAACTCAGCAATCTAAGGAACCCTGGTGGTACTGCAGAATAAGCACTGGACTGCTAACCCCAAGAAAGATGAGGCGCTTTCTGCTCCTATAAAGACCGACAACCTCAGACACCCGATACAGGATCGCTGAGTCAGACTCAACCTAACGGCATTCTGAAGTTCTCCTAACCTCTGCAATCTGCCCTCGCTCCGCTCCAGTGGCTAGGGTTGGGGAGAGAATGCGCCCCGTGGGTAGCTGGCATCAGAGTGATGCAGACTAGAACGTAGAGAATGACTTAATCTCCATGTTTAAGGGATTGGATTCATGCCAATTCTGACCCACAAGGACACCATGAAGCGCAGACACTGAGCATTATGCCTGTTAGGAAGCCTGATAAGAAAGCACACTCTGATTAAGTGGTTTCACCCAGGCTGGGCATGCTTTTGAAACACCTCAGATCCAGGCCTCGCCCCCATTCATTCTGAGGCACCTGGTTTCAGGTGGGACCAGGGCATGAGTTTTGTCATTATTGTTTTATTTTAACACCCAAACTGAGGGAGGTAGGCAATGTACAAAACAAGCCTAGAACTTCTGGCCACATCCAACAGCAAAGGAACAAAGGATGAGTAGAGTTATGGTAAAAAGGCCTCAGAAGCAACCAGAAGAGGTCCCAGGAGCCAAAAAAAGAGACAGACAATTTGAGCTTCGATATGGGTAGCAAATGCAACGTGCTGAAACAATTCCAAATCCAACCCCACTACCAGACAGTCTGTTTCAACTCACAGCGACCCTGGAGGGCACAGTGAAACTGCTCCATAGGGTTTCTGAGACTGGACATCTTTATGGAAGCAGTCTTATGGGAGCGGCTGGCAGGTTTGAATCACCGACCCTGCAGTTAGCAAGCCAACACTTAACCCACTGTGCCACTAGGGCTCTAGCACATCTGTTAAAATTTGTTATGTTTGTGTTGATTCTAAATTGAAAAAGAAAAACACTGTGGCCGCTGGCTAATGGACCAACTCAATTATTTTGAAAAAGGAGGGGGAAAAAAAAAACAACCATTTTCCCCACCTTTCCTAGAAGTACTGCAGCTACCAAAGAGGAAAGGAATGTCAGGCAGGAATGTGCCACTCTTCACAGTGACGTTATCAGGATGACTGGGACATTAGAAGGCACTGAGGAAATCACCATTACCGTGTTTAGACATACTACAAGGCATTGTTTGTGGGGTTTTTTTGGTAATTCTTATCATTCAGGTATGATCATTGGGAGAAACCGGGTGAGGGGTGCATAAAGATCTTTTGTACTATGCTTGCAATTTCTTGTGAGTCAAATGATTTCAAAACAAACACATACAAAACACACGAAAACACTCATCTTTCAGAGGTGAAGTATTTACACATGCCTCTCAAGGAAAAGGGTACAAAGCAGCTCATTACACTATTATGTCATCTACTTTTGTACACGTTTGAAAGTTTCCACTGGAAAAGCCTGAATAAAAGTCTCCCCCAGTGACTCACACACACAGCCAGGGCTACAAATACCCAGGCTCCACCTGAACAGGTTCCACTCAACCTTTCCATGACCAAAGGCCAAGAGAGTTAGGGAGCTGGCCAGATCTGCCTGTCTATCAGCATGTCCACGGGAACTTGTTAAAATGTAGGTGCCAAGGCCCAGTTCAGACCAATTCAAACACACTCCGGGGGAGTGGGGTGGCTGGCACTGCATAGTTTTAGTTGTTGTTAAGTGCTGTGGAGTCGGTTCCAACTCATAGCGACCCTGTACAGGGTTTCTGAGGCTGGAAATCTTTACGGGAGCAGAAAGCCTCATCTTTCTCCCACGGAACAGCTGGTAGTGTCGAACTGCTGACCTTGCAGTTCACAGCCCGATTGGTAACCACGCTACTAGAGTTCCTTAGTTTTAGTAATTGCCAGTAAATCAAGATGCAACTGGTCCACGAGTCTATAATTTCAGGACCTAAAACAAAGTAAGTCCAGACTGGGGAGCCAAAAGAACCTGAGTAACTCCTAGCTCTAAATAGCACCATTTTCTAGCTGAATGACCTTGGGCAAGTCTCTTCACCTCAAAGCCTGAGTTTTCTCCCCTAGAAGATGGTAGTGATGAATCCTTCTGCTCAGTCCACCTCACAGGGCCACCAGGAGGGTTAACAGCTCTAGGGGACAGGATGTTGTTGTTAAGTGCCATCGAGTCGGTTCCAACCCATAGCGACCCTGTATAGGGTTTCCAAGGAGCAGCTGGTGAGCCTGAACCACCGACCTTGTGGTTCTAACCAACCTTGCAGTCTAGCGCATTACCCCTCAGCACCACACCAGGACTCCAGCACTGGAGAGTTCCAACCAAAAACAGCAAGAAACTTGCAGAGGGTGGAGGCATGTGTTTTGCAGGCTGGGTAAGAAACAATTCAATGTAGGCTGGTTTTCTCTGGGGGAGAGGCCACACCTTCTAACCCACAGGCTGCTCACTCCCCCAGGGACAGTGAGTTGTCAGGATATTAAAAATCGAATTGCAAATCCAGTTCCCCATCTTACTACTATGCAAAGCTAAGATGCTGATAAGTGAAGGGAGGTAGGGGTGTGGGGCACAGCTGGCAATGACTCATTTATTCTTCAGCAAATGTTTAAGGAGGGTCTGTATTTACATGCCAGTTAAATGCTAGGGACAAAGCTGTGGGGGCCAAGAAGGTACCCATTCCCTGGTCCAGGCAGTTCCCCACCTATGGGTTAGAGAGGCAATAAGCAAACCAAGAAGCAGACAGCAAAGAGAATGGCAAAAAAGACAAAACACGGTTACCAGAAAGAGAAGACTGGGACGGACTTCTTGCACACAGAGGAAGTTTAGGCAGTATAAAGATAGAACAGATGGTTTTAAACTTAGGAAGGTAGAAACGCAGTACAGGGTAACCACCACAAAAATAAATAAACCTTCTCACAAAGGTAAAGCAAATCATAAAGACTCAGTAAACATACAATCAGCAGCAAGGAAGAAAATGAAAAGAATAGCCATGAACAAAAGAATAACTCCTCACAGAAAAGTACACAAAGAAACCACAAGAAAAAATGTTTAGAGCACAACCAAAAGACAGCAGTGAATTCGTATCTACCAATAACCACGTGAAATGTAAATTGATTAAATGCAAATGGATCAAAGAGACATACGGTGGCAGAACAGATAAGAAAACATGACCTATCAATGTGCTTGCCACAAGACATATACCTTAGACATAAAGACCAAAATACACTAAAAACTGAAGGGTGAAAAAAAAGGTATCAAGCAAATGGTAGCCAAAAAGAGGAGTCGCAGTATTAATTAATCCCAATTAAATAGATTTTAAACAACAGCGTAATATAATGCAGGGCATTATGTATCTGATTAAAGGGTTACTTTGTTATTAATTATCTACACACCCAATGAAAGAGCACCAAAACAGAACTTGAACTTTAATAGAATTGAAAGTTAAACTAGCAGATTTTAGCACATCACTCTTGATGAAGGTCAGAACCACAAAGAAACTCAAGAAATATGAAGATGATCTAAACAGCACAATCAACCAACTTGATCAAATAGATGTATACTGAGCAGTCCACCCAACAACAACGAATACACCATCTTTCCCGGAGCACATGGAACGAGCTCTAGAATAGACCATATGTGAGGCTGAAGAGCAAGTCTCAATAAATTCAGAAATACCGAGATACTACATAGCATTTTCTCAGCTCACAATGCTCTAAGATTATAAATCAGTAACAAGAACAAGAGAAAAAAAATCAGATACATAGGAACTGAATAACACTCTGCTTTAAAAACATGAATAATCAATGAAATAAAAAATTCTTAGAATCAAACACGAATGAAAACATAACATATCAAAACCTTTGGGACACAACAAAGCCAGTGCTCAGAGGGCAATTTACAGAATTAAACACACATATCAAAAAGAAAGAAGCAAAATCAACATGTTATAGAAAAACAGCAGCAAAAAATCAAAACAAATCCACATTCGCCAAAAGAAAAGAAATAATAAAGGTTGTTAAGTGCCATAGAGTCAGTTCTGACTCCTAGTGACCCTGTATAGGGGGTTTCCGAGGCTTTAAACATTTGAGAGCATAAAGCCTCATCTTTCTCCCTCAGAGTGGCTGGTGGGCTCGAACCACAGACCTTGAAGTTCACAGTCCAGTGATTATTATATGGAGCCACCGTGTTCCAGATAAAGATTGTTGTTGTTGTTATTGTTACATGACATAGAGTTGCTACCTACTCATAGCGACCCTATGCACAACAGAACGAAACACTGCCTGATGCTGGGCCAACCTCACAATTGTTGCCACATTTGAGCCCACTGATGCTGCCACTTTGCCAATCCATCTCACTGGAGGACTTCTTCTTTTTCTCTGACCTTCCACCTTACCAAACATGATATCCTTTTCCAGCGACTGACTGGTTAATACATCCGAAATATGAGAGACGAAGTTTGGCCATCTTGGCCTCCAAGGAGCACTCTGGCTGCACTTCTTCCAACACAGATCTGTTGGTTCTTTTGGCAGCCCATGGCACTTTCAATATTCTCCTCCAACACCATAACTCAAAGGCATCAATCAGTTCTTCTATATCTTCCTTATTCACTGTCCAGCTTTCTCATCCATATGAGGTTACTGAAAATACCATGGCCTGGGTGAGGCGCACCTTAGTCTTCAAGCTGACGTCTTTGCTCTTCAACACTTTAAAAAGGTCTTGTGCAGCAGATTTGCCTAATGCAATACATCCTTTAATTTCTTGACTGCTGCCTCCGTGAGTGTTGATAGTTGATCCAAGAAGAATGAAGTCCTTGACAACTTCAATCTTTTCTCCGTTGGTAAGAATGTTGTTTATTGGTCCAGTGGTGAGGATTTTTGTTTTCTTGACATTGAGGTGTAATCCATACTGAAGGCTGTGCTCTTTGATCTTCATCAGTATTTTAAGTCCTCTTCACTTTCAGCAAGCAAGATTGTATCATCCGCATATCACAGGTTGTTAATGAGTCTTCCTCCAATCCTGATGCTATGTTTTCCTTCATATAACCCAGCTTCTCAGATTATTTGCTCAGCATACAGGTTGAATAAGTATGGTGAAAGAACACAACCCTGTTGCACACCTGTCCTAATTTGAAACCATTCAGTGTTCCCATGCTCTGTTCGAACGACTGCCTCTTGGTCCATGGAGATCCCTCATGAGCACAATTAAGTGTTCCGATATACTCATACTTTGCAATGTTGTCCATAGCTTGTCATGATCCACACAATTGAAAGCCTTTACATAGTCAATAAAGCACAGGTAAACATCTTTCTTGTATTCTAACAAAGGTTAGCGATCAGAAATAAATGAAATAGAAAACCAATCGAAATAACAAGACTAGAAATGGGTTCTTTGAAAGGATTCATAAAAATCGACAAATCACTGGCCCAAAGTAACAAAGGAAAAGAGGATGAAGATGCAAATAACAGAAACAAGAAAGGAAATGGATGGCTTTTCAGTCAGATACTCGGCACCAGGAGTAACAGTGACCTGCCTCCATTTCTTACAAACCTCAGCTGACACATTTTGCACCGTATCAACTGCAGCCTGCAGGCTGGCTATATGGCTTTTTAAAATTTTTTTATACTTTCATCTTCTCTTTTCCTCTCCTTGATCTTTGTTTTTTTATGCTATGGCTTTTTGTAAATACAGTTTTATTGGGATATTGTCATGACCTTCAGTCATATTGTCTTCGGTGGCAGAGTGGTTGTGGCAGAAACCATATGAGTGGGTTTCAAAAAGTTGGTGGAAAAATGGCATAAAAAGATGATAATTTTTCCACAAACTTTTTGAAATCCCCTTGGACAACCTTCAAAGGCAAAAATGTTTATTATTGATCCTTTATGGAAAAAGTCTGCAGATTCCTGCTTCCCATCAGATACCAAGACACAAAGAGTTAAGTCACAGGTGAAACCAAACCCCACTGCCATGGTTCCAATTCACAGCGACCCTACAGGCAGAGTTGAACTGCCCCCATAGAGCTTCGGAGGCTGTAAACTTCACAGAAGCAGACTGTCTCATCTTTCTCCCACAGAATGGCTGGTGGGTTAGATCTACTGACCTGTTGGTTAGTCTGGGGGGTCAAATGTAGGTCTTTGGACTTCAAACCCAGTCTTCTTTCAGCATTTACACTGATTCTGAGTGAAGCTGTACAAACCG
Organism: Chrysochloris asiatica; assembly: GCF_000296735.1. NCBI lineage: Eukaryota > Metazoa > Chordata > Mammalia > Afrosoricida > Chrysochloridae > Chrysochloris > Chrysochloris asiatica. Next base: position 4,216,149 of record NW_006408696.1, on the reverse strand, counting down.
CACTTTCCACAAAAACACCTGACCAAGCATCGACGGGCCAATGCCCAGCTCAACACGACTCAGCACTGTGCCCAAGGGGTCACCTCAGCTTACTGGAAGCAGAGTCTCGCTCTGACCCATCCAACGGAAGGGACATCTATTTCAAAATTTGCGCAGACGCACTGGAAGAGCTTGGAAGAAAAGGGGGACAGATGCATGGCGGGGACAGATGCATGGCAGTCACAAGCATGGGCTTCACAAATCTTGACTGACCTTCTTACAAAATGAGCCAACTCCAGTTGTGGGTCAAGAAGGCGAACCCACCCACCACATGGTTTAAACTCACACTGAGAGGAAGACCTAGAGCTCTGCTTCCATAAATGTTTACAGCCTTGGAAAGGCCACAGGGCAGAGGTGTGGCGCTGTGTGTTAATGCACTGGACTGCAAGGTTGGTGGGTGAACCAAGGTTGGCAGTTCAAGCTCACCAGCCACCCCCTCAGAAACCCTATACAGGGTCACTACGAGTTGGAACTGACTCAACGGCACTTAACAACAATATGGTACTGTATGTCGATGGCACATAGCAACCAGGTGCCCAGTACAAGAGCTTAATGGAATCCTCCTCCCCAGCCCTCTGGCCCGGGCTGACTCCAAATACTGATTTCAAGATGATTTGAAATTATCACCAAAACATAGCGCCCCACCCCCACCCCCCTACCCCCCTTATTAGCAGAGAAAAGGGAACAGATCTCTTTGAGGAGCAGATTTCCAGAAGTCCCAAACTGATACTGTTGTTTTGTGCAGTCAAGTCAGAATTCATAAACAACTCACAGTGACCCTGTATACGGTTTCCGAGAGCAGCTGGTGAGTCTGAACCGCCGACCTTGCGGTTAGCAGTCTGGTGGTTATCCTACAGCGCCACACCGGGGCTCCTCTAACTGATTGCTGTTGCTTTTAGATATCATTGAGTCAGTTCCAACTCATAGTGACTCTGTATAGGGTTTCCGAGGACTAGCCAACCTGCTGGGTTTAGCAGTCCAATGCTTATCCTCCAGTGCCACACCTGGACTTACTCCTATCTAGAAGGAAGTACTTGTTTGGTAACAAAGACCGGCAACCTGAGCTATCCGAGGTCTATGCCATGGACTGCCAAAAGAACAACAGATCTGTTTTGGAAGAAGTACAGCCAGAGTGCTCCTTGGAGGCCAAGATGGCTACACTTCTTCTTTCATACTTTGGACATAGTGTCCGGAGGGAACAGTCGCTGGAGAAGGATGTCATGCTGGGTAAGGTGGAGGGTCAGAGAAAAAGAGGAAGGCCCCCAACGAGATGGATTGGCCAGCTGGCATCACTGATGGACTCAGTGTGGCAGCGGTAGTGACGTTGGCCCAGGATCGGACATTGTTTCGTTCTGCTGTGCATCGGGTTGCTATGAGTCGGTTCCGACTTGATGGCACCTGACAACAGACTACAAAAGGGGGAGGTGGCCGGATGACTCGGCACAAGGCCTCCTGCTCAGCTCAAGTACTCGGTGTTTACTCAGCTGCAGGGCATTGGACGACGAGCTGGGGGATTCCAGTCACTCAGCTCAAAGTGCAGCTCCCAGCCCAGATGACATGCGCGACTTCTTCAGTTGTCTCCCACTCAGAATTAACCATGATTCAGAAAAGTCCTGGTGACGGCCAAGGCCGAGGGAGGAAAAGCCTGATTTGTTCAGAGGCAGAGCTGTGTTCCTTGGCATCTAGGCTGGACACCAGGTGATCTCACCAGAGCCATGCATTGTTAAATGCTGTCGAGTCAGTTCTGACTCATAGTGACCCTGTATAGTGTTTCCAAGGAGCGGCTGGTGGGTTTGAACCACCAACTTTGTGGTCAGTCCAGTGCTGATCCAACAGTACCATACCAGGACTCTAAGAACCACGTAGTATAAAGCAATGTGGTACAGTAGCCTCAAGCTACTATCGTTAATACTAGCTAGAACAACCTAAATGCCCAACAATGAGAGAGTCGCAATGGTACAAAGTAGACACTGGTAAGCAGTGGAGCAAATTTCTCCCAGCTTAACTCTTCTGTTTCCTCGTTGAGTCTGGGGCTATTGCTGTAGTACACTGCTTTTTGTAAGACACAGCACTTCAAAACTGGCTTCACTTTCTCTTCCTGATCTCTGACCTTCAGCCTTCCTCCACACCTGCTCTGACTCCTGCAAGGCAACGGCTGCCTGGGTGATGACCTTTCCTCCTGGCTCCAGCCTTCGGTTTCTGAAGCTTCCTGGGCTTCCTCCAAAACACATCCAAATTCTGCGTCAGCCTTCAGCTGACGGAGACACCACGCACAGTGCTGCGCTGTGTGGCAGCAACCCTAGATTGCTATGGATGAAATGGCTTATGATCCATAGGGACTTGTATCATCCAAAACCTGCTGCCATTGATTCAACCCCATAGGATAAAGGAGAACGGTCCCCATGGAGTTTCCAAGGCTTTCATCTTTCCATAAGCAAATTACCACACCCTTCTCCCCTGAAGCAGTTGGTGATTCAAACCACTGACCTTGCAGTTAGCAGCCAAGTGCCTTACTGTTGCACAACCACCAGAGTTCTTTCAGTGGGGTTGTTAAGTACCTTCGAGTCGAGTCTATTCCGACCCATAGCAAGCCTATATAGAGTTTCCAAGGAGCAGCTAGTGACCTTGAGCCACCAACCTTGCAGTTCAAATGACTTTCCAGTCTGATACGTTAGCCCACAGCGTCACACTGGAGGCTCTTTGCCCCTGTCATTATCGCATTAAAATTCCAAGTCCTAATCATGTGACAGGAGTCCCAATGGTGCCATGGATTAAGCACTGGGCTTCTAATCTCAAGGTCGGCAGTTCAAACCCACCAATCACTCCTCAAGAAACAAGATGAGGCAGTCTGCTCCCATAAAGATTTCCAGCCCTGGGAACGCCAAGGAGCAGTCGTACTCTGTTCTAAAGGGTGGCTGCTGTGAGTCAGAATCAACACGATGGCAATGGGTTGCCTTTATTTTTTATTTTATTTTTTTACATGACACACAATTCTACCCTGATCTTTCATGCTCTGTCCCTGACAAGCAGAACTCAACACCCACGAATAGCCTTACTTCACCAGACCATTGCATAAGCAGGGTCCTCTACCGAGTGCACTCTCCTGTCTGTACTGTATCTTCAGCTTTATCTGCCAAGAACTCTTAGGTCTTTGACTCAGGACCCCATCCACCCCCAAGCGGACCATAGCGCGGCCCCCAGGGGGGTTGTTAGGTGGGCTCTCCAGGCTATATCTCATCCTGAAGTTATAGGTTTATTTGCTGCCCAACCGCCCCCACCCATGCTCCTCTAGGGCAACAGTCTAGTGGTCCCCAGACCAGAGACCAGCTCAGTCCCCAGCACCATGCTGATTAATAATGACCACAAGCCTGAAGGAGAACAGAGAGAAAGTGGAGTTTACATGCTTTAAAGAACAGTGACAGTTCTAGAGGTGGAGGTGGGGATTCACTGGGAAAACCCAAATGTCTGGGGTCCTGGGAATGAACTAGGGATATGAGTCACACAGATATAATCAGCTTCCAAAACTCAGCAAAAGGTAACTGAAAATTGAGGAATTTCACTGTATGTAAAGTTCACCAAAACAAACATAGAAGACGTGGAAATAAATACTGGATTCCAGCTTATGATTTGTATATACTGGAGTATCAGGGTGAAGGGTACTGATGTACCTCAAAGGAAGCATCAGACATCAAAAAAAACAAAAAACTTAGCTGATGGATGGATGGATGGCAGAGGTAAGCTGAGTAAAGGTTAACTATAGCTAAGTGGGTGTTCACTGTACAATCCTTCACAGTCCTCTAGGTTTGAAAACGTCTGTTGTAAAACATTAGAGGGAAAATCCCATACTACAGGGACAGGAATTCCTGGTATGGTGTTGCAGGATCAGCGCTGGACTGTGAACCACAAGGTCAGCAGTTCAAACCCACCAGTTGCCCCTTGGAAATCTTGCACAGGGCCGCTAAGAGTCAAAATCGCCTCAATAGCACTTTAACAACAGTAATCATACTTCTCAGCCCCAATTCACTGAGTAGCTTCTCTGAAGGCTTTTCAAGCAGGAACCACCCAGGTATCTTGTGAAACACAACTATGACTCAGAGGTCCAAGATTTCACCATCTATCAAGCTCCAAGTGAAGGGGAGCGACAGGCCCTACTAGCCGTGGACCACACGGTGACAACCTAAGCAATGTCATGTGTCCTTGATTTCCTCACCACATTCCCTACAAATCTGCAAATCAAAACCCTCTAACCTCCCCGCAAGGAGCCCTCTGTGGCATAGTGGGTTATACACTGGGCTGCTAACCAAACGATAAGCAGTTCAAATCCACCAGCCACTCCAAGGGGGAAAGATTTGCCGCCTCTGAAACCCTCTATAGGATTTCTGAGTCGGACACCCCGATAGCACGTAACAACCACCCTCCCCCTATGCAAGAGGCTCCTTGTCAGAAAGATAAAATGACTGGAAGCCAGAACAGGCAGCGTCTCAGAAAAGCCCTGTGAGATTCAGCCAGCTGTGCCCAGGTTCCCCAAACCCAGCCTGCCCCAGGGCCCAGAGGGCAGAAAGGAGCAACTCCACCCAGAAACCAGGGCCCGGAATAGATGTCTGAGCCACGGAATGGGAGCAGGGCCAGCTGGGGAGGATGCCGGAGGGGGTGACTCAGCATATGAGGGAGCAAGAGGAACTCAATGCTTGCAGGCCAACACCCAGGTCCTGCCTGACCTCAGCCAGCCTGGGGCCTAGCTGACCCCGCTCTCTGAGGACAGGCAGCATGTGATGGCCTGCTGCAGCAGGGGCTGGACTCTCCCCATCTTTCAGTCCACATCCAGACGTCCCAAAAGCAAATTAGAACCTTGGTTGTGCCCTCCTCTGTAAGTCACAGGTTTGGGGGTGGGGGAGCAGCAAGCATCAAATCAGGATCCCACCCAAATGGAGCCCTGACCTATTTTCCAGAGGAGGACACTGAGGTCCCAAGAAGAGGAGTACATGCCCCAGGTCACATCACGTAACCTGATTCCCTCACCTCATGGTCACTGTATACTCACTGATGTTGACCCGATTAATGGGTGTTTTCCTATAAGCTTCTTAAAAGCAAGAGGTTGTCTGTATTTTCCAAAGGTAAGTAAAGCCCAGTGCCTGTGGGCAGCAGGCTGGCTTGCAGAATGTACCCTCTGAACATTCAGACAGGCTAAAGGAGCTTTGTAATTCTTGCCAGAGCAGGGCAGAGGTGGAGGGGGCACACAGCTAAGAGGCTGAAGACAAGAGTGAGGTGTGTCTGTAGTACAGCAGAGAAGAGGCGTTTCCAATTAAAGAAGTGCTACGTCCTGAGGTGTTTCTGACTCTGACCTTGTTCACGTCCCTATTCAATTCCACATGGAGCTAGTATTTGACGCTCTCACAGTGAGACCGGGGCACTCTCCCATCTATATGTATAATTCTGCATCTAGGCACATCTTTGTGAGTGCCTCCACCAACATAGAAGGAGCTCTGGTAGCGTACTGGTTACGAATCAGGCTGCGAACCGTTTAAGATCAGCTGTTCCGCAGGAGAAAAACGATGAGGCTTTCTGCTCCCGTGAAGATTTACAGCATTGGAAACCCTGTGCAGGGTCGGTATGAGTCAGAACCGACTCCACCACCACCTCCACCACCACTGCTAATACAGCAGAAGCAACGTTTCTGGGACTAGTGTCCAAGGTTAAAGAGCTTCCACCAGGCTCTCTCTTGTTAACACTCACACTCAGAACCCAGTTGTCATGTTGTGAGGACGCCCGGGCCACATGGAGAGACCAGAGGTCCTGCAGCCGATATAGCGGTCAACATGAAGCACCAGGCATGTAAATGAGGACTCCTGCCCAACCACTTCTGACTGCAGTGGCAGAGAGGTGAGAACTGCCCAGCTGAGCCCCGAATACTATAACACGTAACTGAGCAAGACATGAACCATGTGTATTTCACACACTGCTGAACCCCCAGTGCTAAGCACCATATACAACAGATGATTAAAAAATGTTTGTTGAAACACCAAGTTGGTATTAAAGCCTAGGATCTGCCCAAATCCAAAGTGAAGAATCTCTCCTATTGCACCACGGAATTCAGGGTTGAAGTGAAGCTCTAAGGCCTAACCCTCACTGAGCCATGATTCCTTTAAAATATAAAAGAAGAAAGGAGGGGAGGGAATCTCCTGTTTAAGGCTACTGTATGGTTTAAACTTTTTAAGGCTACTGTAAGAAGCTCTGGTAGTGTGGTTATGAATCGGGCTGTGAACCTTAAGGTCAGCAGTTCAAAACTACCAGCCGCTCCACAGGAGAAAGATGAGGCTTTCTGCTCCCGTAAAGATTTACAGCCTCAGAAATCCTGGATCGCTATGGGTTGGAACCCACTCGAGTGCACTTAACAACAATGGTTTAAACTGGTACTTCTCAAACTTTCCTATGCACATGAACCACTCACAGATGCTGTTAGAGTGTAGATTCTGTTGGTCTGGGTGGGGTCGGAGATCCTGCATTTCTTCACAAGCTCCCAGGTGGGGTCAAGGTTGCTGGTTGTGGATTCCACACTGAGTATCAAGGGTCTGAGCGAGCTAAAAAGCCCTTAGCCTCTCAGCACAGTGCTACAGGAATTAAGTGTCGGGCTGCTAACTGGAACATCAGTGACTCAAAGCCACCAGACACTCCAAAGGAGAAAGAAAGATGAGGCAGTCTCAGAAACCCTAAGGACTCTGTCCTATAGAGTCACAGTAGGATAAGCACTGAACTGTAAGGTCAGTTTGAAATGCATGGTTGGCGGTTCAAACCCACCAGCTGCTCCTCAGAAACTCTATACAGGGTCGCTCTGAGTTGGAACTGGCTCAATGGCACTGAACAACACAGGGTCATTATGAGTCAAAATCAATTCAGTGGTAGTGGGTTTACTTTGGTTTGGGGTTTCCCTATTCTTTCCCGGTATTATAGGGAGGTAAAGCCAGAGAGGAGCGCTTAATCTGACATTATGTGAGACCCAGGGCAGACCTTACCCTTTCATAAGATACAGTGCTAAGTGCTGAACCCGTACAATAACAAGACACAGCGCTGAGTACCTACCACAAACAAGACACACATACCGAGTACTGACCCCATTAAAAGCAGCAAGGTACCTACCAGTCAGGGCCTACTGTTTACTGAGCCCTGTCTCACCTGGGTCTTGCCTTAGAGAACTTACATCAAAACACAAAGCAGATACTGAGCCAAGACCCTGTCCTTCAGCAGGTAACAGCCAAATGGAGCAAAATGGTTTTACAGAATGGTCGAATTTACCCTTGAATGTAAATTCAAAAGCCAAATTCCAAGAATCTGAACTTACATTCCAATCCCTGCTCTATTATGGATACACTGGCCGGGTACAAAACAGACACCTTAGAAATGCCAGTTCCCCTTCCTTGCCCTTCACAGAAAGAGAGAAGACCTGAAAATGGAAAGGAGAAAGTCTAGAAGTTCAAAACTAAAGGAATGTTCTTTCTAGATTAGGGCTGAGACACCTTTTTCTGTAAGGGGCCCAAGAGTCAATATTTTAGGCTTTGTGGACCATCCAGTTTCTTTCAGCAACTAATCAACTTTGCCTTGGTAGTGTGAGAGACAACAAATAAATGGATGTGACTGTGTTTCAATAAAACTTTATTCACGGGCCAGATCTGGTCCATGAGCTAATCCTTGGTCTAGACTCTAGATTGCAATGAAGCCAATGGCAAATTCACTGAGTTACTGAAAAGGAAAACAACAGGGGGGCAGACTGGCTAGACCAGGAGTGCCAGCCACAGAGACCTCTGCCCAGCCTGTGGCCTAGTGTCAGATGTCACCAGCCTTACACCCAAGTTCACATCTGCTGCAAACAACAGTGCTTCCCATGCCTGTCAAGAGACCAGGGGTGAGGTGGAAGCAGGGCTGTGAGACACCAAGGGAAGACAGGATTCCTGAAAATCATGAGATAGGGACTGGGGAGAAGAGCCTCCAGCCCCAGGAACCTGAGGCACATGAAGTGAGCCCTGGTCCTCAGCACTGGGGATGTCACTTGTTCAGTGGGCGTGCCTTCTCCACAGGACAGCCTGGCATTTCATTAGCATTCCCCAGTGATGACAGCCTGCTACCACACACCCACAGGCACTGCTGAACAACATCAACAGCCACCATAAACACTGGAGCCCCACCTCTGTGAGAGGAATGGGGGAGGGGGGGCCAGGAGCACAATGGCTGTTTCAGGCATGGCCCATGTTAGTGTGAACGTTAAGACACACACCAACACTCACATATGCACACATTCACACAGGTACACACACACACACACAAACATACAACCTAAGGACACACAGGGAGACACACACAAGCACAATACATACATACACACACACACACACACAAATAGCCACATGGACACAAACACACATGTCGACACGCATAAACACTTGTGCACAAATATTCCTGAAAATAAATGTGTGTAACACAGGTTCACATACAATAATACGCATGAGGATGTGCCCACACACATGAAAATAGACATGCATCTGCACACACATGCACAACCATGTGATACACACCCAAATACATGCATACAAGCACATATATACACATGTGCACAAGCACACAGAAACAAACAAGCACACACATACACGTTTTGCTCAGTTTTTCACACCAGTTGCTCTGTGAGCAGAGAGCCTCTTAGAACACACAGAGCGGTTTCTCAGAATCTCCCAGCTACAATCACTCTCCTCCTCCGTACCAGCTCCCACAGGTTCACCTCCCACAGACCACAGCAGCTGAAACCTGCTCCCAATGCACTGTCGCCAAGTGACAGCTGCCTAACCATGAACAAAGAGTCTCTAAGAAACGTCCCAAAACTTTCGTCCATAATCAGAACAACATGTGAACCCTTCATCAGGCTGCAGGTTGACTGTTCCGACCTTTCGTCCTCCATCTTTTGTCCCTCTTGCTCCCCTTGCAGGCTCCAGCCCCATAGGCCTCCCTGCTGCTCCCTGCTCCCGAAGGGGGCCTCCACCCTTGCTGGCCTCCAGGTCTCTGGTCATAATACAGTTGTCTCAGGGAGGCCTCTGACCTCCCTCGTTGTAAATGACATACAGCCCCCAACCACTGTTCTCTATTTCCTTACCTGCTTCCTTCTTCTCAGCTTTTACCACCAGCTGACATATACTTAGGAGTCCATGGGTCTAGCATATGACAAATGCTAACCGTGAGGCTGGAGGTTCAAGTCCACTCAGAAGTTTTGCTGTCCCTCAGGTTACTTCCACTGGCTAAATCATCCTTATGTAACTGACAGGGTGGCCTTGTAAGTCTAAAGTCTTGGCAAATAGCCACTTGTGTTCACCACAGCCATTCAAAACCCCTGCCTCCCACCAGTGTCTGTGGGTGTATGGTAGCAGGCTGCCACTACTGGGGAAGGCTAATGAAATGCCAGGCTGTCCTGTGGAGAAGGCACGCCCACTGAACAAGTGACATCCCCAGTGCTGAGGACCAGGGCTCTGAAATGAGCTGAGCTGGGGGCCCTTTCAGTCCCTGGGTTCGGCAAATGGCTAATGCTAACTGAAAGTTTGGAGACTCAAGTCCACCTCAGAAGAAAGACCTGGTGATCTACTGCCGGGAAAATCAGCCGTTGAAACCCTGTGGAGCACAGTTCTACTCTGAGTCACAAGGGGGTGCCATGAGTTGGGGCTGACTCCGTGGCAATTCGGTTGGTTTTGCGATGTTTTTTGACATAGGTTTGATTCCCGAGTTGTTTGTGTCCTCCACAACAACGAACACCTCAAGTGAGCAGGGTCTCTGCTTGCCTCGCAGTTTGTTTTGGTTCCAGTGTCTGAGACTGGTCCATGGCTCCTGGTAGTATTCACGGTGTTTGTGGGAAGGAGGGGAGGAAACAGAAAAGCGGGAGGAAGGGAAGGGGAGAAAAGGGGAGAGAAAGCAGAGAAGAGAGAAGAAGTAGGGAGGGAGAGGAAGGGAGGAGAGTTGAGGGCAATAGTAACTGTGTCCACTCTGGCTCTACGAGCAGCAGAGTGGCCAGGACTAGCCAGCTTGCCTTGCCGGTATCCCTTTTGTCCATACAAGATTTTCCTGATACTGAAAGAACAGACTCAGGGTCTCACACTTGACTTCCTCAGGCACGTACATATAAGTCACAAAGCACTACAAGGACAATTCTCCTCAGCTCTGCTGAAGGGGACGCATGCTTTGCTGTCTGACACCTCACTTCCATTTGCTAAACCATCCTTATGTAACTTCTGAAGGGATGGCCTTGTAAGTCGAAAGTTCTGGCAAGCAGCCACTTGTGTTCACCACAGCCATAAAACCCCTGCCTCCCACACCAGGAGTGGGGGAGATGAGGGGAAGTCCACTGGTCCTGTCACCGTCTAGGATCATCCCCCATAGGTCGGTCTCCCTAACAAACTCCTTTGCTGCCACCCTGGAGTTGCTGCTTCTCCCTTCAGTCACGGAGTCCTTCAGGTTTGTAGACAGATTCCGAGTTACTCATCCATGCATTGCTGCCATGTGGGATGCTAGCCCTAAAGCCGTCAAAACTCCTGATTTTCTAGAAAATCTGGACAGTTGGAATTTACGTAATATCCTGACTTCTGAAAGTTCACTGGTGTTTTCTAACATCACCATGCCAACCGCAGGAGATATGCCTTTAGCCTGTGTTTCTGTCTACTAAGGCCATTTCTGGGAGGATGGGAGGAGATCCTCAATGGATGATTCTGGCTCAGAATAAGTACCCAACGAACGTTAGCAAAAACGGCGTCACATTTCTCTCAAGCTCCTCACGCACACGTGCGCGCACACACACCCTTCATCTCTGTCTCTCGATGACATGTGTTTTGTGGTCACACTTACAGTGTCGTTGATGGTCTCACAGAACAGGGGCGAGCGGTCGGAGAGACAGGACAACACAAGCTGAACCAGTACCAGGGAAAAGTAAATGTAGAAAGTGACATCGCGAAACACATCCACTTGGGTATCCTAAAGGGGAGGAGAGGAGAGAGGAGAAGGTCACTTTCTGGAAGCAGCTTGCCGAAGTCGGGAGAAAAGGGTGGAGATGTGTCAGTGATGAAGTTTCTCTGGCATCCCACCTCCCCTGGGAAGAAAGGCAATCAATCATATGAAGGCAGGGTCCCCCTCAACTCTCTTCCACCTGGTAAGGGAGCCCCACGAGGTGGGAGGAAGCCTGAGTCTGGGAGTGAAACAGACCCAAGTTCAATGCCTGGCTCTGCTCTCACTGGCTGCGGGATCTTGTCATCTTACGTAATCGCTCTGGGTCTATGTCTCCTCATCTATAAAAAGACATAGCTCTTAGGTCCTAACCAGAGGCTGTCTTGCCTCGTAGGGGACAAAGATGCTTCTTAAGAGGCAGTAATGGTGAGACTTCCTGTCATGTCCTTTGGACATGTCATCAGGAGGGACCAGTTCCCTCGAGAAGAACATCAGGCTTGGTAAAGTGGAGGTTCCATAAAAGAGAGAAAGGCCCCCAGTGAGACGGACTGACAGAGTGGCAGCAACAATGGGCTCCAACAGCACGACTGTGTTCTGGTGTAGGACCGGGCAGTGTTGTGCTCTGTTGTGCGTAGGATCACTATGAGTCGTACCAGACCAGACATCATAACTGACTCCTAGGGGACACTGGGCAGTATCTGAAGACATGTTTGGTTGTCACAGCTTGGGTAGTGTAGGGAGGCTGTTGGATAAAGGCCAGGGATGTTGCTTAATACCCAACAATGCTCAGTACAGACCCTCACAGCAAAACAATGATACAGCTTAAAACATCAACAGCACTCACTCCTAACCTTCTAAGAGTAACTGTGAGAAGTCAACAAAGTTTTTCATAAAAACACGTAGCCCCCTGCCTAGTGCTTTATAAACAAGAGCTTAATTAACACCAGCTCCCACCACTAAGAAAGGGCATACTGAGAGGCAGTCTATGCTGTAGACTACAGGTGCTCAACCAATGCTCAGCTTCATTTCCTCCCGTTGCTACCTGCCTGAGCTCAAAGACAACAAGGGAGAGAAGATGGGTTCTGCAAGTGCACGCTCTTCAAAATGACCAGAGCAGCGCATGTCAGTCCATGTAAACAGGGTCACCACCAGCCAGAGAAGCAGCTGATAGCACAGAGGCCATGTGGGGACAGACCTAGGTCCCCTAGGGGAACGGCCACTCCAAACACGGTTTCCACTGGGCTCCACTCCAAACTCAAGATGCTTGGAGCACCTCGCCTTGCTGTTTGCTGCTCAAAGAAATTCAAGTGTGGTGTGCAGCATTTGCCCACAACCCCTCAAGAGATCCCCAAGGGCCCTTGGAGCTACACATATACTTGGAGCCCTCAGTAAAGAAGGTCCTAGAACAAAGGCTGGACCCACCTTCATGAAGATCTGGTGGTGGAGGAAAATCCCCAGGGAAGAAGCCAGGCCCATGTGGTATCCAACTCTTGGTTCCCATGGTAATGCGTGATCTCTACAGACATGGAAAGATGCAGAGCGAGACCATCACTTACCTCTTTTAAGGCAGTCATGATTTTGGATCTTAAGATGGCAGCTGCACACAGTAGGGCTACCAGCCAGAAAGTGAGCATGATCCCGGAGGACTGGACTCCCTTCCTTCTCTCCAGCTGGATTAGGAAGGTAGCAAGCAGCTGGAAGAGAGAAGTGCACAAAAAAAGTGGTTAGGAGTCTCGCTGGTCCAAGACCTGCCTCAGAAGCTCCCTCGTACCTCGCGGGGTGACTCAGGGCAGGGCACAGACTCTCTGCAGGCCTCCACTGTGATGGTACCACCTGTCAGAATGTAAGGAGCCTGTGTAGAGAGCTGGGAAACCATGGATAAGTCAGGAGAATGTGCTGTCTGGTACCGGGATTGGCAAGTTGGTTCTCAAAGGACTGCAGAGAAAATACCATTGCCTTTGCTAGCCATATGGTCTCCGTCACTACTCAGCTCTGTCCTTGTGAAGAGTGGAAGCAGCCACAACCTACGTCAATGAATGGGTGTGGTTGTATTTTGTAAATAAAGCCTTATTTATCAAACTAGGCAGAGGCTGGTCTCTAGATAGCAGTTTTCCAACCCTTGATTTACAGTTGGAAAGACCATGTCCCAGGCATGACCATTCCTGGTTATTCTCTTTCACATGATAATGCTAACTGCTCTCTTCTCTTCAGCATCTGCTAAAGGAGCCTTGGTGGCACTGTGGGTTAGGCAATGGGCTGCTAGCCAGAAGGTTGGCAGTTCAAAACCACTCACCACTCTATAAGAGACAGATGGGGCTGTCTTGCTTCTGTAGATTTATAGTCTTGGAAACTGTGTATAGGGTTGCTATGAGCTGAAATCAACTCGATGGCAGTGGGTTTGGATTGATAACTTGCTGAACAAACAATTCTCTGCCTGCACAGACTCATTCATACCACCCCTACCAGTCCCTAAGACGGCTCCCGCTGGGCTGAAATAAAGACTCATTGAGAGACGTTCATCTACCTAAGGCAAGGGTGGAGAACGTCTGGCCCACAGGCCATATAAGGCCCTCAAATTCATTTATTCTGGTCCTGTAAAGGCAACTGCAGTTCCAACCATCACATTATAGCAGGCTAATTTTTAAGTTGATGAATTTTATATGGCCCACGAATGGTGCTACACATACCCAAAGGGCCCTTGGTAGAAAAAATGTTCCCCACTACTGACCTTAAGGGCACTCGTTTTGTCTTAAAGGCACTTTATTAGAAAGGTGGTCTAGAAATTGGATCTCATTCCGGATGCTCAGGGCTGCTACTTTCACACTGTTGTTGTTGCTGTTAAGTTGGTTTTGACTCATAGTGACTCTATATAGGGTTTCCAAGGAGTAGCTGGTGAGCTTGAACCGTCAACCTTGTGGTTCAAACCACTTTTGCAGTCCAGCACATTCACCTGCAGCACAACACCATAACTCCTACTTTCACATGACACCACATGTAATAATCACAGAGAAAAAATGAACAACAAAACTGCTTTTCCTTGAAGGATAGTGAAAACCCCATGGAGAGAGCCCGGACGTTCACTAGGTGAACAGCCTAGGCTGGTACTGAGCCAGACTCCTGGGGACCCACCCACTCCCAGTCTGTCCCTCACTCCCCAGCGGTTCTAGTGAGAAACCTGCCTGTCCCTCTGTCTCCATCCTCCTACCCTACATACCCAAGCCACCAGTCATTTCACCTGGCTCTGCGCCCCCTGCTGACCTGATACTCCCTCCACCCAGATGCCTACTGGCCCCTTGGCTCCCACTCCTGCGTGCCCCTCCACCACACACACACACACACAATCTCATGTCCACTCGAGAGGCCAGAGTCAGTTTTTGGAAATGCCGGAATGTCAGACTGCAGAGATGCCATGCCTTGACTCAAAACCTTGCTGTTGAGGACTGGGGTTTTAACCTGGAGTCCAGGGATCCGTGAACTCGGGAAGGAAAGAATGACATCAGCACAATTACGAATGCAGTTAGCTGGCTACACGAGACTCCACAGTACCTAACACTCTGCCATAACTGAAATCAGAGATGTTATCACATCAACCAGTAACCCAGCCGCCACTGCCTACAAGCGAAGGAGTTACCAGATGCACCGCTGGAGGTGCATTAATGCATTAATGCTGTTGCCAAGAGGGGCAGCAAAGAAGAGGGAGACCCCCAAAGAGATGGACTGACACAGTGGCAGCAGGAATGGGCTCAAGTGTAACAACAATTGTGAGGATGGTGCAGAACTATCAAGTGGAAGTAACTCAACAGCAACAATGTACTTAAACAGGTGGACTTTCCTGTATGTAAATTAGACCTCAAGTAGAAATGTAAACGTATATACCGAAATCACATAGATAGGAATGCATGTTCATGCATCTCACACAGGCTGACAACACAAGTCAGAATCAACTCGATGGCAAGTAGCGTAGGAGTCTCTGGAAGGTGCAACGAGGGAGTGACAATGCACTCCGCTGTTAACTGAGATGTTGCAGGTTCAAGATCATTCAGAAGTGCCTCGGAAGAACAGCCTAGCTGTGACTGAAACCCTATGTCAAGGATAAAACACAGCTGAATGAGACGAAAGAAGACTGAACTAAATGAAAAGATATTCCACGATCATGGACTGGAAGACTTAACATTGTTGGCGTATCTACTCTACCCAAAGCATCTACGGATCGGACACAATCCCAGTCACAATTCCAGCAGCCTTCTTGACAGGAGTGGAAAAACCCATCCTCAGCTTCATATGGACTGGACATAATAGAGAGAAACACCGGACAGCTAAAGTTGCTGCAACGTTGAAAGGGAAGGACTAAATTTGGATGAGTCACACTTCCTGATTTTAAAACATATCATACACCTACAGTGAACCTGGAGTTCTGGGATTACGTGCTGGACTGCAAAGTCAATTGAATTGCAAGCCACTCCTCGGAAACCCTACACCAGGGTTGCTATGGGTCGGAATTGACTCTATGGCGCTTAACAACAACAGTAATTAAGGCATCCTGGTATGGTGCTGTAGAATAAGCACTGGACTGCTAACCAATGTTGGTGGTTCAAACCTACCAGTCGCTCCTCGGAAACCCTACAGGGTAGCTATGGGGCGCAATCAACTCAACAGTAATCAAAGCAGCCTGATACTCACAGAACAACAAACACGCCCAATGCAATGGAATTGGATAGTCAGGAAGAAAGCCGACTGATTCTGACGAGGGCGCTAAGTCCGTCCAACCGGGAAAGAACTCTCTCAATAAATGGTCCTGGGAAAACTGGAGTTTTCACAGACAGAAAAGTGAAACACGGTCCATACCTCACACCATAACAAATCCCAAAGAAAACTAAAAATACAAATAAAATTATAAGAAAAAAAATGCAGGGGCAACACTGCCAGGCTTAACTTTCAATAATAGATTTAATATCTAATACAATAACAGAAACACAAAGAGCAAGAGACAAAATAAATTCAAGGATCCTCATAAAAGTTTTAAACTTGTATTCATCAAAAGACTTTACCAAAAAAAGTGAAAAAACAAGTCACCAACTGGGAGAGATTTTCAGAAAACATATATCCAGTAATAATCTGTTGTTGTTGTTGTTAAGTGCCGTCGAGTCGGTTCCGACCCATAGCGACCCTGTACAGGGTTTCCGAGGGTGTAATAATCTAATGACCAAAAAATATGTATATATAAAACTCTGACAACTGAGCAACACAAAGACAAGTCAATCATAAAATGAGTAAGGGACTTCAAAAGATATTTCATCAAGCAGGACATTCAAATGGCCACCAAACACACAGAAAGACGGTCAATGTCCTCTGCCAGCCATCAGAAAAGCGCAAATCCAAACCACTACGAGATACCATTATACTCCTAACAGAATGGAGGATAAGATAAAAAAAAAAAGAAAAAAAACAAATGTTGGCAAGGACATACAGCAATTGGAACCTCTATCTATTTGCTGTTGGGAATGCAAAATGGTACAGCCATTGTGAAAAACAGTGTGGTTGTTCTTCAAAAAAACTTAAAATAGGACTATTTTTATAAACAATTCCATACCCAGACAGATAGCCAAAACACTTGCAAATGGAGACTCAAATTGATACCTGTACACCAATGTTCACTACAGCATTATTCACACTACCCAAAAGGTGGAAACAGTCTAAATGCCTATCAAAGGATGAATGAATCGACGCAATGTGGTCCGTATGTACAGGTATGAGCTAGAAGTCTTGATACATGGCACAGTATGGAGGGAGCTAAAAAACATGATGCTGAGTGAAGTAAGTCAAACACAAAAGGACAAACATTACATAACCTCACCTCTATAAAAAAAACAAGAGGGACAAATGGATAGAGACCAAAATTTCTTAAAGGTTACCTAGGGAGGGAAGAGGGTTATTGTGTATGGAGTATCAACTTGCACATTAGGTGATGAAAAAATCACATTGATCAAGGATAGGAGGGTACAGCTGATTAATGTAATTGCTGTCAGTAAGCTGTATACCTGTAAAAAGTTGGATGGCAAAAGTTGCTGTTAAAGGAAGGAAGTGGTTGACTTTGCAATCTAGGAGCGGAGGCCCCTGGATCATCAAGGTTGAAGAGCGAAGTGCGGGACCCTACCCAGAGAAGCAGTGACACCAGAGATGGACACAGATGATAACGTGGACAGATGCAGCAGCTGGGGAATCTAGACCCAGACAGAGAGAGGGGCTGTGTGCCGACGATCGGGTGGGGGTGGGGGGCAGGCTTGCAGGGTCTATACCCTTTGATTGGTTGATGATGCATGGAGGGGATTGTAACCACGGCAATGAGATGATATACAATAGGATGAATGTAAAACTAATGTTCTCCCATGTAAACTATCACATAATTCACAATAAAACAGTTTAAAAAAATTGTTGTTAAAATATTAACAATAACAACAAATACTAACAACAACAAAAAAGGAGTCACTGTCGAAGCTGCTTGTATACAACCAAATACCTCATGGGAGTTGGTTCCTCGATTTGGCCTAATAAGTTTAATGCTGTTTCAGCTCCCAGTTCACTGCATAGTGCCTGGGGTCTTAAATGCTTGCAAGCAGTCATTCTTGGCATAGTAATTGGTCTCAGTTTGCCTGGAGCAACCGAGGAAGACAGAGCGCCAGGAACAGGAGGAGGAGATGGACTGTGTGGCTAGTTGTCTCTGTCAACAACTGCCCCGCCCCTGCCAAGAGACCAGAAGAACTGGATGGTGTCTGCCTACCACCACTGACTATTTCACCAGAGATTCAACCGAAGAAGTCAGATTAAAAGAAGAATCATGGAGAGCAGAATTAATTTCAAAGCCCTCATGGGCTCTAGATTTCCTGGAACCATGATGGCCAAAACCACTACTGTCCTGAGATCACCTTTAAACTTTAAACCAAAAATATCCTCCGAAGACGTCTTTAAACCAAACAAGAGTTTAGCTTCACTAATTAAGAATGTCTGCCCTGAGCAGGGTGCTCTTTTAACAACTATTTATGTCAGATCAAATGGGCAATCTACTGCCATTGAGTCAATTCCCACCCATAGCGACCCCAGAGGACAGAGTAGAACTGCTCCTTTGGGTTTCTGAGATTGTCATTTTTTATGAGTGCAAACAGCCTCATCGTTCTCCTACGGAGTAACTGCTGGGCTCGAACTACCAACCTTGTAGTTAGCAGCCCAATGCTTAACCCACTGTGCCATCAGGCAACGTGAACAACTAAACAGGATGCTTGCAGTGCTACTGAGGAAGAACTAGGATAAGGCGGGTGAGCATGGTTGCACAATGTCACTGAATAGTGTGTGCAGAAACGGTTGAATTGATACATAGTCGGCTGTGCACATTCTAAACAACAACAAAAATATAGTAAGATATTCAAACAATAACCAACCACCACCACCTATGGAACACAGCCAGCCACTGGATTGTTCCTGGTTTATGAGCTGATCCAGCCTCAAACAGTCCACCTGTATATTCTCTGCCAAAAGACAGAAGCCAAGACCTTCAGCCCAGCAAAGCAAGCCCCCTTTTTTACCCATTCTCTTGACACATGTATGCAGTGCTTGGCCAGGCTCTAGAGATAAAAGGCAGGAACAAAACCTAAATGGTGGTTAAAGCCTAGCAAACAGCCTCACAAACAGATACAGTGAGGCAGTTGTTATGGAAGAGCACGGAAGCAGGAGCCAGGTGGCCTGGGCTTGACTCCGGCTTGTTGCTTTGTAAGCAGAGACCCTGGGCCAGTTCCTTCACATCTACAAAACGGGGATAGTGAGTTTCTTTCTCCTGTCACATCTGGCAGCCTCCCACTCCACATTCTTGCTTTGTAAAATACTTGTCCTCCTCCTTTAGGTGTGCCCTCTTATCCTCCGCCAAGACATCCGTGGACAAATTATTCTCTCTGCTCAGAATGCCCTGCCCTCCTCCGTCAGCATCATCATAGGGCCTCTGCTCTCCCCAGCACTGGGTCCATATGTGGAAACAGCCCTGAATCCAGAGAGCTCCGTGCTGTGAGCGTGGTCAGCAGCTGCAGAAAGCAGGGGCTAAAACCTTGGACTCCGGGCTTTACCCTTCACTAGCCCATGTATGAGGGGGCTTCAAAATTCCATGATTAAAAGATCATGGAATTTTTCCACATGCTTTTTAAAGCTGTGTGACCTCTGGGCAGGGTGCTTAATTAACCTCTCTGTGCCTCAAATTCCTCCTCTGTAAAATGGGACAAGGACGAAGTCAGACCTCACAGCAATGTTTTGTGAATTAGATGGACTAAGATGTGTAACATCCCAAGAACAACAGCCAGCATATAGTAAGCACTTGCTACATGTCAGCAGTAATGAATAAAGCCATTTCCCTGCATGTTTTCTCACTATAATTCCCCTGACATCCCCATTCCCTACCCCAGAGCCTGAAAACTCAAAACGCTATCAAGTTGCAGACAGTTAACATAGAGGAAGCCAAGGAGAGATGGCAGCACAAAACCCACAACCACAACCACAGCCACAAACAACAACCCCAGCATCAGTCTCAGTGTCGGGAGGGCAACAGGGCTTGGTGGGGATTGAAGCAAACTGGACAACAACACATGCCAGGGTACAGTCTGCGGCTGTCCCTCAGCGCCCACTGACTCTTGCCATAAAACACTACGAGTTCAAATTAGTTCAATGGACTACAAAACTACAAGAACGGAGCACAAGGGCATCAGGTGCAATGATGTGGAGACCCAAGAACTAGATGGCACCTGGCTATCACTGTCAACTGCTCTGAAAGGGATCACATCAGAAGGGCCTGGAGAGAGTGAGAGACAGTGTGGAAGAAAACTCAGAGTCATCAGATAGAGACCCTGAGACCATGACCCTTGTTTGGTCACTCTTCAGGTCTGGCACTGAATTCACCTCTGTGGCTCAATATTCAGCCAAGCTACAGACAACTCTATGTTGTTGTTGCTAAATGCCATCGAGTCGGTACCTACTCATAGCGACCCTATGCACAGCAGAACGAAACACTGCCTGATCCTGGGCCAACCTCACTATTATTGCCACGCTTGAGCCCACTGATGCTGCCCCTTTGCCAATCCATCTCGTTGGTGGTCTTCCTCTTTTTTTCTGACCCTCCACCTTACCAAACATGATATCCTTCTCCAGCAACAGATGGGTCTATAGGGAGGTACAACAATACGAGTGAAGCAGAGAGAGCCAAACAGTAGCATTCACCTAAGGACGGATTCAGAAGGGTGAGCAAAGGAGGAAGAAACAAGGAACACAGGAGGAAGCGGGATAGCAGACGTCACATGGAGGGGATTGCAATCAGAGATGAAAGGAAATGTATTGGATGTAAAACTGAAGATCTGCTTTGTGAACCTTCAATCAGTTCATAATGTTGTTAAGCGTTCTCGAGTCAATTCTGACTCATAGTGACCAGGTATAAGGTTTCCAAGGAGCAGCTGGTGGATTTGAACCACCAACCTTCTGGTTAGCAGTCCAGTGCTGATCCTATAGCACCACACGAGGACTCCAAAGAAAGCCGACGCCCAATGTGGGGCTCGAACTCACGACCCTGAGATTACCAGTCTCATGCTCTACTGGCTGAACTAGCAGGGCATTATAATTAATAATAATTTTAAGAAGTTTAAATTAAAAAGAAACAACTATGAATTCAGTACTGCCAGTTCTCGGAGTTTTCCAAGAGAAGCCAGATTTTGGATTTTTATGGTGAGATCTTCTCATCTCGACGGCACGCCACTACTCATGGGGCAGTCAAAGGCTTAGGAGCAGCTCACACTTACCATGGTAATGCCCAAGAGGGTTGGACTGACCAGAAACGCTGGGGCCACGACCACGCCCTGACTTCTTTCCCAGAAAGAGTAGAAGAGGTCTGCCCAGCAGACGATCCACAGCAAGAACCCCAAGGCCTGGAAGAAAAGCACATTCAAGTCTGATCAACTGCGACATTGAAATCCCCTGAAAAACAAAACAAGCCCACAGCCATTGAGTCCATTTCATCTCAACAGGCCCCTCCCAAAACTCAGCCCTGCGGCAGAACCAGCGAATCCCGAAACTGCTGGCTGGCATTCTAGGAAGCAGCAAGCACTCTGGGACACAAACTAGTCCTAGGTCTGGTGAGCAGCTACCTGGGCCATCACACCAGTTTGCTACCCTCTCCCACCCCCAGTATGACTGCCTGGCCCCCGAAAAGCCCATTCAGCATCTCTACAGTTACAACCCCAGCACCCAACAGAAGACCTCCACCCAATAACCACTCATTCATCTGGCCAATACGTATGAAGGGCCGACTCCATACCATGTACTTCTCATGGAGTCAAGATGCAGAAGTGAATGAAAGAGATAGTCCGGCACCCCTGGAATTGACATGCTAATGGGAGGCAGCATGAAAGAAGCTGAAAAACACATAGTATGATGCCAAGTAGTAATAAGCTTCTTCAAGAGAACAAAGAATGCAGCGAAGGGGATAAAGAGATTTGGGGTAGGGAGGTTTGGGGAGGCCTCTGTTACCTGAGTAAAGAGCTGAAAGGAGTGAGTATTAGGGCTGAAGAAGTATCCAAGAAGCAAGATCAGTCAGTGCAAAGGCCCTGGGGTGGAAACATGCTTGAAGGCTTTAAGAAGAAAAAAGAAAGCTGAGTGGATGCTATGGGATGAGCAGGAGTCGGTGGGGGGAAAGGAGATGTTGGAGAAGATCCTGGAGCCAGCTCATGCTAGAAAACTGTGGGGACTTTGCAGGTTTTATTGTGACACTGGAGGAAGCTATCAGAGGGATTCTGAGCCAGACAGAGACGAAATCTGAATTACATTTTACAAGGAGATACAATACAGGATAAACACTGAACCACAAGGTCAGTTTGAACCACAAGGCTAGCGGTACAAATCCACCAGCTGGTCCTCAGAAACCCTACACAGGGTCGCTATGAGTCGTAACTGACTTGATAGCACTCAACAACAGCAACATGCTTGGTAAGAGAGGAAGAAGCAACCCCAAATTCACTGCCAGCGAATCAGTTCTGCCTCATAGCAACCCTACGTGGGGATTCCGAGACTGCAAATCTTTAAAGTAGCAGACAGCTTCATCTTTCTCCTGCAGAGCAGCAGATGGGTTTGAACTACTGATCTTGCAGTTAGCAGACCAATGCTTATCCTAAAGTGCTTGGTAATTCCTTGAGATAGGTCCTACCATCCCCATTGTACAAATCAGGAAATGGTGTCAGTGAGAGAAAGAAATTTGTGGCAGAACTGGTATTTGAAACCCCAGTTGCTATCTACCACATTATGATCCGGCCTTGTAAAGAAAGGAATTTAGGTGAAGTATAAGGTGTGTTTTCATCTACCACCACACACCTACCAAGTACAGACACGCCCACCACAATGAAATCCCAAGGGACTTACAGTTTTGGTTTTGTTGAGATGCGTCATCTGAATGTAGCCCCGGTCATGTCGGGAGAGATAGAGGAAGTACAAGGGGAAGCAGGCCCAGAGGTAACAACATGGCACCCATACAAGAACGGTGTTCTGAAAGCACTTGGTGAAGTCAGGGTTGCTGGTATACCACGTAACATTCCAGTCCTGTGGATACAAAGAGGCTCAGGTCAGCGGGACATGCCACAAAGGGACAGAAGGTCATGTGGGGCTCAAAACCAGCTGCCCTGGGGTTTCAACAACAGAAAAGACCCTTTATCCGAGGGCCTCCGAGGCTGAACACGTGAACTCAAAACAGATCAGTAGCTAAAAAGACGAAGACACAAGTAAAAACAGATAAACGTGGGCCTCCTTTTATATAAGGGACATGGCAGATACCATTCTTTGTATGAAAGATGGAGACTGTCCTTAAAGAGGACAGTTAATGCTGATCATTTGTGAATGACAAAAACTTTAGTCAAATGAATCACCCCTACTTTACTGTCTTATGAAAGGCTTCTTATCTTCTACATCACCACCACCATCACCAATACTACCTACTTCACTGCCACCAGCATTGCCATGACCACCACCATCACTACAACCACCATCACCGTCACCAAGGTCGACATCACCACCACATCACTGTCACCACCATCAGCACCACTGCTACCTCCATCACCATCACCAGCATCAGCACTATCACCATACTACCTCCATCACCGTCACCACCATCAGCACTACAACCTCCACCATCACACTCCTACCACCATCACTGTCACCACCACCATCTCCATCACTGTCACCAACGCCATCACTGACATCATCCCGTCCTCCTTCCCCATCACCACTATTACCATCTCCACCCCCCATCCCCCATGCCACTCCCAGCATCATCTTTTTCACTGTGAATAACACCCAAATTGCCAACCTTTATGCCCTATTCTAAATACTATATACATCTATATTCTTATGATTCATCAGAGAGTAATTGTTATCATGACTCATTGCGACTGTCACAACTGTAAAGGTAAAAGTTTTGTAACAAAAATGGGGGAGTAGTTAATTTTACAGCACCATCAAGGGAGAAGAGCATGAGCGGAATGTGGGATCCTATTTAGAGAAGCAGCAACACCAGAGATGGAGGCAGAGATGAGGACATGGAGAGAGAGAGCAGCTGAGGGCTCTAGACTCATGGAAAGAGAAAGGCTGTGTGCTAGTGGCCAAGAGGCAGGAATGCAGAATGTGCCCTTTGGTTGTTTAAATGACTATATATTCCTGAGTGTTTTGGTGTACATCCAAAAAAAAACAGAATAGAAGCAAATACTGTTGAATGATGATGCATGGAGGGGATTGTAATTATTGCAATGAAACAAAATACGATAGAATGAGTGTAGAACTGATGTTCTCCCATGTAAACTATCACTCAATTCACAATAAAAACTTAAAAAAAAAAAAAAAGTTACAGAAAAGGAAAAAATTTATTATCTATAATTCTGTAAGTACATTTATCATCTCCATTTTCAGATAAGAAAACTGGATGGAGAAGCCACATTGTCTGATATCACACCGCTGGAAGATGTGCAGCTGAGGCAATTTGGTTTTGACGTCCTGAATTTAACCAGAAAGCAATAGAGTCTGGGGGATATTTGAAGGTTAGCAGCCCAATGCTTACCTCACAGTGCCTGGTAAATCCCTAAGCTAAGCCCTTCCGTCCCCATTGTACAGATCATCGGGAAGTAGGCCCGGTGAGGGAAACAAATTTGTGGCAGAGCTTACCTCTGAACCCATGTCTGACTCCATTGCCCCAGCTTCTATCTACCAGAGTGTTGGGAGAATTTAACTCCGTCCTGATCTGAACCACTGAGCAGTTATTCACTCAACTTTGGGAGAAGTCTCTGCCCTGTCTCAGGGTCTCAATTCCCTAAATCTAGCCCGGATAAGGCATCCTGGTGTGGCATTGTAGGATAAGCACTGTATTACTAACCACAAGTTTGGCAATTCAAGTCCACCAGCCACTCTTTGGAAACCCTACATAGGGTCACTTGCATCCGTACCGACTCAATGCCACTTAGCAACAACACCATTAAGATGAATAGCATCATTGTTGTTAAGTGCCATCAAGTCAGTTGCCACCAATAGTGACCCTGTATAGAATTTCCTAGGAGCAGTTGGTGAGCTCGAACAGCCAATCTTGCAGTTCAAATGACTTTTCAGACTGCATTAGCCCACAGTGCCACACCAGACTAGAAGATAAATCAATTGGTCCCATGGGCCAAATGCTTCCCAAACCACAGTGTGCTGCAAGCTCTTCATCTTTGCCAATCTGATAAGTGGAATATACATACCATGGTGCCTTCCTTCTCCATTTATTATGAATGAGACTGAAGAACCTTTCATGTGTGTTTAAAAGCCAGCCAGGTTCTCCTGTAAGTATCAAAGGAAACTTTGCAGACTTAAATATTTGCACTTATAATTGGGACAGGTGTGCCTGCTCTCTCCCCTCAGGGTAACAACCTCCTGTGGCTCTCTATTGCTTTGTAGAGTAAATTCTTGCTGTGGCCAAAAAAGTCATCCACATTCAGGCCTTGGCTTTTTCTCCTACAGCTTCTCCCACCCAGTTTCCCAAATGTGTGTAGTGTAGATCGGCTCCAGAGGGTTTCCAAGACCTTTCAGAAGCAGATCACCAAGCCTGTGGTCCAAAGCATCTCTCTCTGGTTAGGTTTGAACCTCCAACCTTTGAACTAGTAATCAAGTCGATCACTTATGCATCTGTGCCACCCAGGGACTCCTGGTGGCTGCTAGTAACAGACACTAACAATTGACAGCTGTCAGCTCCACTACGACCAGCACTGCCCAGAGTCCAGAAGTTTGAAGGACAATATGAAAAGCTCACGTTAGGAAATCAATCACAGGATGCTGGGGGGCATTTAAGGACATAAAAATTCCGGGAAAGGTGTTGATCAGCGAAAAGCTTACTGAGGAAGCAACTTACTCTTCAGAAGGAAGCCGGACATTGGAACAAGCCCACTTCCTACTCAAAGCCCTGCCCAGCCCATCCATCTGTCCATCTGCACAGGAAGAGGGAAGGTGGGAGGGAGCAGGAAGGGAACTTGACCAGGGGAAATTCCACGAGGACTTTCACCACTCTAGGGAACAGGCAACCCAGCCACACCTGTCACAGGCAGTTTTGATGCATTTTCTCTAAAGGAAGCCCCTTGATATCCCAGGAGGCAGGACCACCATGTCCCTTCTATTTGTGGGCTCTAGGGGATGTCCAAAGATGGGGCCACTGGGAGGCATAAGGAAAGAGGTATCACCAAGCATCCATCACCAATGCTCCAACTCAAAGGGCAGTAACGAACCCCGCCAAACGCAAGGGACAAGCCAAAGGTCCAATTCTGTACTGGTCCAAACCAGCTGCCACTGAGTTGATTCTGACTTACAGTGACCACGCAAGACAGAGTAGAACTGTCTGTCCCATAGGGTTTCCAAGGCTGTAATCTTTCCAGAAGCAGACAGTCACATTTTTCTCATAGAGTAGCTGGTTCCAACTTCCGATCCTTTGATGAGCAGTGAGCATTTAACTGCTCCCTACACAGACTCATCTGCTGGGAAAAAGCAGTTCAGCCCCAATAGACTTGAATCCTGAAAACGATCATACCTGCAGCCAGGTGCAGCTCTTCAGGAACCTGGCCCCAAGGAAACCATATCAGGGAGGTTTGGAGAGCACACAGAGCACATACAGACACACAGACAACAACACGCATCCGCAACTCCCCCACTCCCCACCAAGGTTTCTCTTCACAGGACATCTCTACTGCTGTGTCCCCTTCTTATGTTCCCTTGGACTCAGCTTTGAGGTTCACAATCTGGGGAATGCTTGCCTGGAGTTTTGCAGTTCCTAATGTTTCTACCTTATCCGTCCCCTCATGTCCTCCTCTTTCTGGCTGAGTATTAACAACTAACCGTAATAACACCTGCAGGGCAGGCACTGCTCTAAGTCTTAGAGAAACACTCCTGGCTAAGTGCACAATAACCAAGCACTGGCACTATCATCTTCTGACGCTAAGGATGCGTGACATCAGGAGACACAACTCCTTGGCCCAATGATGTGCCACTGTGGGCAGATGTTGTCCTCACCCCATGCACACACACATTCCTCCTTCTCTGGCAACAGCCCCTGACTCTTATTGGTAAACTATTACTCCTCTTAACTCCTCTACTCTGGTTCAAGATGACCCCAATCTTAAAAAACTCCCAGGATGGGTCCTAATTTGTCATCAGTCAATTCACAGGGCCCTTTCTCTACTGTTCTGGTGATCTGGCACAGGATAGAAGCCAACAGAAACTTCCGTGACCCATGACATGGTTGAGGATGTGGGTTGGCGGGGGTTGTAGCCATCTGAAAGAGAAGCACCAGGATTTGGGAGGGACAAAGGAAGGGGTTTTTCAACCATGGAGCGCGTGAGAATGAAGCTGACATAGTAAAAGAGGCAGGGATTGGAGAACTGTGTTTGGTTCATTAGGGGCTGCTGGATCAAGCTACACCTGCAGCCCAACCCATCACCACTGAACTTCTTTAATAACTTCTCTTCATTCTTTTACACCAGTTTGAGAAGTATTTCCTCACTTATAATACAAAAAAGGAGCCCTGGTGTCTCAATGGTTAAGCACTTAACAGCTAACCTAAAGGTTGGTGATTTGAATCCAATAGCTGCTTTGCAGGAGAAAGATGTGGTTGTCTGCTTCGAGAGAGATTTACAGCCTCAGAAACCCCACGGGGCAGTTCTCCTCAGTCCTATAGAGTTGTTAAGAGTCGGAACTGTCTTGACAGCAGTGGAATGGGCTTAGTGGTCATGTAGGTCCCTGGAAGGTGCAAACAATTTACACTCGACACTGTAGGATCAGCACTGGACTGGTAACCATAAAGTCAGCAGTTCAAACCCACCAGCTGCTCTTGGAAACCTTATACAGGGTTGCTATGAGTCAGAAACAGACTCGAAGGCATACACACTACTAACCCAAAGGTTGGCGGTTCAAATCCACTCAGCAAAATCCCTGGATAATGCAAATGGCTAAATTGCTTAGCTGCTAACTTAGGGAAGTTCACTCAGAGGAGGCTAAGAAGAAATGCCTGGTGATCTGCTTCCTCCCAAACTCAGCCATTTAAAACCACAGCCATGAATTGGATGTGACTGAACCACATTCACTGAAACTGCTGGGTTTCATTTCATTTTTTAGTGTTATGTATCACAGTAGGAAATGGCCTGAAGAAAACTAAAGGAGACAGAACAATGGTGAGTGGGTAGGTGAGTACCCTTTATATTGTTGTTGTGTGCCGTCAAGTCGGTTCTGACTCACAAGGACCGTGTGTGTACTGTTGTTGTTGTTATGTGCCATGGAGTCGGTTCTGACTCACAGGGTTTCTGAGGCTGTAAATCTTTACGGGAGCAGAAAGCCTCATCTTTTTCCCGCGGAACAGCTGGTAGTTTTGAACTGCTGACCTTGCGGTTTGCAGCCCGATTCATATTAGGTGGACAGAAAATGCTCTACTGCCAAAAGGACTTGTAAACAATGACCTGCAAGAACTGAGGACGCCTTTCTGTCTTCTCCTAGTTACGCCCATAGTAAGAGAGTGAGTTTATTCCATTTACCAGGGGAGTGTGCCAGGCCAGTATAAGAGCTTTACATCATATGCAATCACAAACAACTCTGGGAGGCAGGTACTATGATTCCTGCACCCATTTCACAGATGCAGAAACTGAGGCAAGTTGTATTTTGTTTTTGCATATGCAGCCAGGAATTTGGATCCTTTCTGCGAGTTAATGCGCTAGACTACAAAGTCATTTGAACTACAATGTCGGTGGTTCAAGCTCACCAGCCACTCCCTGAAAACTCTAATACAGGGTCGCTATGTGTGAGAAGACGTCCTGGGGTGGCTCTGTGGATTAATGCATCAGACTGCAAAGCCATTTGAACTGCAAGGTTGGCAGTTCAAGCTCACCAGCTACTCCTTGGAAACCCTATGCAGGGTCTCAACAGCACCCATCAACAACAATGGGTCGGAAGTGACTCGATGGCACTTAATAATGACAACAACAACATGTACACAGAGAGCCATAGTGTTTGTGTTTTATCATCTGCATGTATTGCCATTCCTGCTTAACTTTAGCATAGACATCTGTCTAGACAGAAAAATATTCTTCAGAGACAACAAAAAGTAGAGAAAAGAAAAGGCAGCAGCAGCTAACAGTGATCATCTCCAGGCAGTAGGACTGCAACCAGGGGAGAAAGGCAACTCTTGGTTTATTATCTTTTGTACTGTTTGATTTTTTAACTCTGCCAAGTGTTAACTCTAAAGTAACAATAAACCTAGTTCATTCTTTAAACAAACAAACAGTAGCAGTAGGAATTTCAGGGGGATAAACTTCTAAATGCTGAGATGGACATTATTTATCAGATGCCAATAATAACAGTAAACACCATCATAGCAGGCACCATGCTAAGTGTTGGCCAAGCAAGAGTCCATTCAGACCTCACAAAGTGAGGGCTAGTAAAACCTCCCATTTCTCAGGCGAGGGCTGTGAGGCCCACAGAGTTGCCGTAGTTTACAGAGCCAGAAAGAAGCCGTGCTGGGATGTGAACCCGCAGCGAGGATCCACCACCTACATTGAAACCACAGAGTTAAACCAACTACCTTCCAGTCGACTCCAACTCCTGGCGATCCCACATATGCTAGAGTAGAAATGCACTCCATAGGGTTTTCAATGGCTGCTTTGAAGTTGATTGCCAGGCCTTTCTTCCAAGATACCACTGGGATGACACAAACTCCTAACTTTTCAGGATTCCCACCACCTAGATCAAGTAATTTTAACACTAAAGGCTTTGCAAGGTCAACACCCACACGTCTAGCCCAAGGCAGCTTGGGTTTTCTGAAGCAGAAAGGAACTTTGTTACAGAGCACGGAGCCAAGGATCTGAGTCCAGACTCCCACATACAAATATTCCCAGTGTGCAAATATACCCCTCAACCTGCCCTCCAGTGCAAGATGCAAGATAAGAACACAAACTTCAAGGTCTGGGTTCCTGCTTCTGCCAGGTCACAGACAAGTGCCCTAAAAGGATTGCCTGGCTTCAGTTCCATTGACATTTGGGGCTGGAGGATTCTCTGTTGTGTATAGGATCCCTCCTACACACCACACGATGCTCAGCAGCATCCCTGACCTCTACTCACTACATGCTAAAGGCATCTCCCCACTCCTCAGCTGTGCCAACCGGACTTTGTCTCCAAACACTGCCAAATGACTCAGAGGACTTGAGGGCAATACCTTCCACATGGCTCTGAAGCAAGTCAGTTCACCTGGCAAGGCCTCAGTTTTCTCATCTGTGAGATGGGAACAACGCCTGCCTATTATATGAGGAGAGCTCAATGAGATGACCCGAGTCCTTCTAGTTTCTGTTCCTGGCAACCAAGAGACAAATGAACCGTACACACAAGTACAGAGGATCCTGCATTCACTCATTGTGATGGTTAAGGTTTTGTGTCAACTTGACAGGAACAGGATTCTCACTGGTTTAGCAGTTAAAATGTAGTAATCCCCACGGTAAGATCTAATATAATCACCTCTATGATGAGAGCTGCTGTGAGCAACCAATCAATGGCAAGGAAATGCCCTCTAGGGGGTGTGGCCTGCAACACCTTTGATTTTACAAGAGATAAAAGGTGAGACAAGAGTGATGCCAAGACACATGGAGAAGTACAAGGACTGCTGAGCCTACAGATGCTGAAAGGAGACAAGGACCGTTCCCTACAGCTGGCACTCTGGAGTTCAGACTTCTAGCCTCTGACATGTTGAGAATAAACTTCTCTTTGTGATATCTGTTACAGCAGCACAGATAGCTAAAACACTGATTCATTCATTCATCAGACAATAACTACTTATTGAGAACCTACTATAAGGCCAAGGAGCTCTGGTAGCATAGTGGTTACGAACTGGGGTGCAAACTGCAAGGTCAGCAGTTCAAAACTACCAGCTTTTCTGCAGGAGAAAGATAAAGCTTTCTGCTCCCATAAAGATTTACAGACTCAGAAACCCTGTACAGGGTCACTATGAGTCGGAACCGACTTCACAGCATATAACTACAACAACAACTACATGGCCAGTCCCTGGGCTAATCATGGAGATAGAGGGGAAAGTAAGACATGGTCCCTGTCAGTGGAAAACACATAGTCCATTAAAGCTGTAAGCTCACACACACACAAAATTACCTAGAGCAACACTTACTATGGAAAAAAAGAAGCATGTTGGAACAGCATGTACTAGGAGTGAGGTGGCCCAGGAAGGTGACTACAGTGGGTGTGACATGCCTGTTTGTGGGGAGGGGAGCAGTAATACACACAAACAGCATTTTACATGGGGTCATGGATCAGGTTGGGAGGGACATTTTTCTAGGGGATGCTCTTTGAAGACTTTTCAATTTTGAAACAAGAGTACGTACCACCTTTTCGAAAAGGAAGAAAGGCAGGAAGGAAGACTGCAAGAAAAGGGAGGAAGGAAAACATAACCAAACCAAACCAAGAGTAATGACAACAAATGAGGGGGACCGGGAGCAGGCAGCCAGTCTGAGAAGGAACCTGGTCCAAGCACCCGTCTTTCTCTCTTGAGTTAGTGAACTTGTGAATCTCTCCAACCTGCATTTCCTCACCACAAACTAGGACTAAAGCTGGAAACTATCCACTGAGATGAAGCGACAACAAGGCTACTAAGTGTTTAGCTTGCTTCCCGGAAGTACCTAACACTATCCAATGACATCAACTGGGATTGACAAGGTACAAAAGAGCTAATTGAGGGTGCAAACTACGAGATGTAGCTCATTCTAGTAATACTGATGACAATAAGAAACAGTGGCTGTCACTTACAACCTGCCATTGCCCATCTGTAAATGCGTCATACTGTGGTAGCCTGTGTGATGCTGGAAGTTCGGCCACTAGTACTTCAAACACCCGCAGGGACAAAGACAGTAGAACACCGTCCAACACTTGTGCTTAGGACACATCATCAGGAAGGACAATTACTAGAGGACTTCATGTGGGGTGAGGTAGAGGACCAGCAAAGGCAAGGAAGACCCTTGGCAAGAAGACTTGGCACAACACACAGCGATGATGAGTGAGGAAGACCCAGGACTGGGCAACATTTGATGCTGTTGTGTGTCAGAACTAGCTAGTTAGCTAGCTAGCTAGCTAGCTCTGAGGGTAAGTCCAAACATCTTGCTACAAAAATCAAACAAAACTATCAAATTGCAAAGCTACTGTTTCTCGACATAGGCGTCACTCTAGGTCAATAATGACTCTGAAGATGGAAATTTCCATCTCTCTAATCCTTCCCTGAAGAATTCTGAGTTCTTAGATTTACACTATTGTTTTGGCATCCTTGATTGTATTCCTTTCAATATCCTTTGAATTTGGACAATAAAAGAAGCTGAAGCAGCACAATCAGGCCTGCAGGGGGGATGGGATACAGTTTCCCAAGGACATTCTCACAGCCCTTGAAAAATGAGCTCATGGGTACACTGTCATGATGGAAAACAATTTATTGGTGCAACCTTCTTGGCTTTTTTCTCATCAGTGCAGTTTTCTCTTTTCTTAAAACTTCTTCCTAATAAGCCCTCAGGATCAGACTGCATTCTTTGAGCAAGTTTATCAAGATGATCCCTTTAGAGTCCTGGAAAACAGCTGTTAAATCTTCTGATCTGACCAATCTGCCTTGAAATGAACTGGCCCAGCAGATTCCCTCAGAATCCACTACTTTGATCAGACCTTTAATTTGAACATACCCTCGTGAGACTAAGTGGGATAGAGATGAGGCTTTTATTCTCTAAAGCTTTACAGCCCTATACATGGTCACTATGAGTCAGGACCAACTCAACAGCACTGAATAACAATGAGACTGAGACATGTGTTTTACTGATGGAACTTGTCTGTAGCCATCCACTAATCACAGACACATGGCTAACCACGTCTGGTTTGAAATAAACCCATGCACATATGAACTGGAACCCCAGTAGCAATATTATTTTATTTACCCTTGTAAAGATTTACACCCTCGGAAACCCTGTACAGGGTCGCTATGGGTCGGAACCGACTCGATGGCACTTAACAACAACAACAACAACCCTTGTTATCTACCACTTACTATAAGCCAGGCACTGTGCTCAGGGTTGTATACGCATTGTTCCACCAGGAGCCCTGGTAGTATAATGGATTACAAGTTGGACTTCTAACCGCAAGGTCATCAGTTCGAATCCACCAGCTGCTCCATGGGAGAAAGATGAGACTTTCTGCTCCCATCAAGATTTATAGCTTTGGAAACCCTATACACAGTTGCTATGAGTGGGAACCAACTCGATGACACACAATCACCACCACCATTCTACTTCAGCCTCACAGCAATCCTATAAGGTTGTTGTTATTAAGTGCCGTCGAGTCGGTTCTGGCCCATAGTGACCCTGTATAGGGTTTCTGATGTAATGTAATTATTCCCTTTGTATTGAGAGGAAAATGGGCAAATAGAGGTTACCCCAAGTTACACAGAAAGGACCTGGCAGAGCCTGGGTTCAAACACAAAGAGGCTGGCCCCCCCAGAGCCCAAATGAAGCTCTACACACAGGGAAGGCAGGTGAATTGCTCAATGAAACCAAGGAATGGACTCTCCCGAGACGCTCCCTGTGGAGTCTTGGAGGGTGAAGGGGAGATGTCACAGGCCTTCAGAAAGGCTACATTTAGAATTGACCTAGGTATGGGATACCAGGCTAAGGGGTATCCGTGAAGCAAGAGAAAGCAGAGAAAAGGAGTGTTTGAGGCCTGCTGTGAGGCCAGCGGCCCTACTGGGAGCATACCTGAAAAACAACCAGTGAAAATCCAAGTCTGCTCTGCCCAAGACAACAAGAGGCAGATGCAGCTGGAGGTGTTTGGTGAAGGCCAAGGGTACCAGCACCTCGCTGGCAGCCAGTGCTCCTCACCCACAACTGGCTGGCCCAGTCCACACCATCTCTCACACACTCTGAGTAACATCTGGAAATACAAGGGGCCTTCAAAGAGTTCGTGGAAAAATGGGATTACAATACCATGGAATTTGTCCATGAGGCTTTCGAAGCCCCCTGGTAATCTGTGAAATACTTCCAGCACCTTGTCTAGGCAACTGCCCTAAACCCTCACCTGTCCAAAGCCCAAGGTGCAGAGTAGAGTTGCCTGCCTTAGGGAGGAAGGAGATGGTTACAAGCAAAGCTAAACACCCGAATTGTTGTAGCACATGCAGTCTTGAAAAGAAACCAGCCGTGGGCGCCCGTCACAGACCACATGCTATGATCTAGTTTGTCCCACAACACTCATTGCACCGGGGGTCCTTCCATACAGAGCAAACACTTGTCCTTGCTCTCTCCACCCAGTCTATTTCCCGAAGTTCCTCTCCAGCCACTTCCTCTCCTCAGCTCAGGCTCTTGTGTTTCACCAGATCCTCCATTTGGTCACTTTACAGAGGCTGACTGAGGGTCACGCATGTGCCCAGCACAGGGACAATGTGGGGACACAGCATCCACCCATCGAACGGCTATTCACCCAGCACCAGTCTAGGTGCTAAGGAGCCCTGGTGGCACAGTGGGTTAAGCACTGTGCTGTTAACCACGAGGTCAGTTGTTCTCGGGAGAAAGATGAAGGTGTTTGCTCCCCTAACTTTGTCTTATCAGGTGACCAGGAGTTGGGACCCACTCAAAGGCAGTAGGGTTTTATGCATAGGTTCATGGGAAGAGCACCTCAGAAAATGGAAAGGGAACTTGGTGGCCAGGAAGGCCTCAGGGACAAGGGTTATCTGAGACAGGAAATCAGCAAGTGCAAAAGCCCTGAGGTAGGCCCACACCTGGCTTTTTAAGCAATACTCAGGTAGCTGCTATGACTCCACAGAGAGGGTGAGACCAGGGAGAAGGGTTACGGCAGGCAGTGTAGGACTTACAGCCACGCTGGACCCTGTGTGACGTGTTGGGTCAAGAGGTCATTTATGTTTTCACAGAGTGGTTCTTAGTCTCAGGCAAGTGCAGCCCTCGGGGCATCTGGCAACATCTGGAGGCGGTAGGGTGGGGGATGCTGTTGGCCTTGGGCGTGGACAGGGCTGGGAGGCTAGGAGAGCACGCTCATCAGCCACAGTTATTCACTGTCTCCAAATGCCAACGGTCCTCAGAGGTTGAAACAATCCTGTTGTAAGAGAATCCTCGCCCTCACCGAGTGAACACATTCCCCACAAACCTCCCTTTATCACTCTGAGACTGGGGTTTCCACTCCTGACTGTTTTCACAGCTGCTTGACTCTGGGTGTGCGGCTAAGCCTCAGTGTCCACATCAGGAAAGGGGGAATGAATGCTCAGGAGATTCTGCAAATCAGCACTTCATTAAGCATGGGCCAGAGCACACAGTGGGCACTCAATAAACTTACGTGCCATTACTGCTAACACTAGATGACTCATTCTTTCATTCACGAACTGTGCAGTAAGCCCCTACTGTGTGCCAGAAGCCATGCTGGGCAGGTGTAGCAAGCCAAATGATATCCAAAGACAGCCACATCCTAATACCGAGAACTGCAAACATGTTTCCTTACATGGCAGAAGGGGCTTCACAGATGTGACTGATTTAAGACCCATTTAAGGGTCTTAAAATGGGAGATGCTCTTAGGTTATCTGGGTGGGGGACCCTGGCAGTACTCTGGTTAAGCGCTTGGCTGCTATAACCAAAAGGTCGGTGGTTCAAACACAGCAGCCACTTGAGTTGAAAGACATGGCAGTCTGGTTCCCTTTAGAGTGCAGCCTTGGAAACCCTCTGGGGCAGGTTCAACTGTGTTTGACTGGGTCACTGCCAGCTGCTCCGCGAGAGAAAGATTTACAGCCTCAGAAACACTATGAGTTGGAACCGACTCCCGGGCACACCACCACCACACCACGAGTCAGAATCCGCTGAATGGCAAGACGTGTTTTGATTTCCACAATGAGTTATCATACCAACTTGATCTTTTCATTTTAAAATCCTGGAACCTACCCAATGTTCCTCATGAAGAGTTTCCTCACTCTTATTTACATCTCAAAGGGACCCATAAAGACACAGAGTGGGTGGCACTTACAGTTTGAGGCTAAGGCCAAAAGTCTTGCTACAA
This sequence comes from Chrysochloris asiatica, assembly GCF_000296735.1. Taxonomy (NCBI): domain Eukaryota; kingdom Metazoa; phylum Chordata; class Mammalia; order Afrosoricida; family Chrysochloridae; genus Chrysochloris; species Chrysochloris asiatica. The sequence goes on along the minus strand of NW_006408696.1, from coordinate 4,180,512 downwards.
AATCATAGAAACCTTTGTTTAGCAAAAATATCAAAATGTGAAGCTACTGTTTCTCCACATCTCCTCCATCTAGGTCTATACATTTCTGAAGGTGGTAAGTCCATCTCTCTACTCCATTTGAACCGCAAGGTTGGCAGTTCAAACTCACCATCCACTCACATTCATTATAAGTTCAAATGGATTCAATGACACTTAACAACAACAACAAACCTTTCCCTAGTGTGACAATGTAGGATAAGTACTACACTGCTAACTGCAAAGTTGGCAGTTCAAACCCACCAACTGCTCCCTAGAAACCCTATACAGGGTTGCTATGAGTGGGAATCAACTCTACGGCATTTAACTAATTAACTTTTCCCTGAAGAACTAACTAATTAACTAAGTGCTCTTCCACTTACACAATGTTCGTTAAAAGGGCAGTTTTGGCATCCTTGGAGGACTCAAATCATGTTACTTTTCAATGTTCTTTGAGTTTGGAGAACAAAAAAGTCTGAACGGACACGATCACACCTGGAAGGTAGATGGAAAAAACACGGTTTCTCAACAAAATGCTCCTAGGACACAGGCCTCGCTACTCTGAAACCACCAGCAGCTGCGTTGCTGTGCTGGGAAAAAAAAATTCCTTGGCTCAACTTGCCTGGTATTTTTCTCTCCATTGCATTGTTCCATTTTCTTAAAAAAACATTCCTAAAAAGCCCCCATGAACATCCAGAAACACTATCAAGATGACCCCTTTGGAATTTTAAAACACAGTCGCCATAATCTGTAAGCTAACCTCTCCCTGCCTTGAATTGAATGCGCCCAGCAGAGCCCCTAGAAAGCCAGGGTTTTGACTGGACCTTTGTTTGAAGGCACCCTAAAGAATCCTGGTGAGGCGCTGTAGGATATGCAGTGGACCGCAAGGCTGATCTGAACTGCAAGGTGGGCAGTTCAAATTCACCAGCCGCTCCTCGAAAAACCCTATACAGGGTCGCTATGAACCGACTCGACGGCACTTACCAACAACAGGGAGAGACTAAGACGGTATATTAACTGGAACACCTTATCTGCAGCCATTCACTAATCACAGAACAAGTTCAGAGACATTTTGTTTGAACTAGACCCCTAGTAGCAATACTTTTTGACTTGCTCTTTTATTCAACCAGGCGCCTGCTGACCTGAGCTGGTGTCAACCTTTTGTTATTCCAAACATTGACACAAGTAATTTCCCTCAGAAATTACTTCTCAAGCTAAAGACAAACACGAGAAAGCCAGACCTGTAGAGCAAATGGGGTTCATGAAACTGCTCGAAGGCTTGTCAGTGGCCAAACCCCAGGAGAAAGGTTTTGAATGGGTTTGACAGCCTGGGCATTCACAACAAGATCCAGAAAAGCAATGATACACTTTATCCTAGTGATTATGGGAATTCAGTCTTTAAAACGCCATGAAGAAAGGAGTCTGTATTCCTATAAGTTTTTAACTGCATTCTGGAGGGATGATGCGAACAAATTAAGCATTTGACCAAAAGGATGATAGTTCAAACCCACCCAGAGGCAATTCAGAAAATCAGAGGTTACAATCCTGAAGATCCTATGGAGCACTGGTTCTCCTGTGACACACATGGGCTCACTCTGAGTTGGGAGTTGACTCCGTGGTAACTTTTTCAGTAGGGGGGCATTTCTGCCCTTGGGAGCTTCAGCCACAAACTGGCTGTGCTGTGGCTGGAAAAGTTTAGAGGGTCTTCCTCTCAATAAAGTTGTCAAAAACGGCCAGTGGAAACCAAAAGGAAGGGCAATGCCTAATTTTCCCAAAGGTCATTTCTAAACTGTGGCCCCAGCAAGCATGCCCAGGCAGACCTAGGCACCTATCATCACCATCCAAGAGAAAATATGCAAAGGGAACAATGGAAACTGGAAATGATTTACCCTTGACAGTGACCTTCCCAATAGGAAACAAGAGGCTGAATGTGTCATGTGAGATCCGTCACTCTGCAGCCCTTCCCTGTGACCTCAACCCCAGAGCCTGTGCAGGGGGAGGCCCAACACTCACAAATGCCTCACAGCAACAGAGCCACCTCTACGGTGAAATGGGCCAAGGCAGAAAGAAGAGCGACCACAAAGAAAGCAGAACGAAGTCCCACCACACAAGTACCTAGCTACGCAAATTCTACCTAATGGAGGATCCTAAGTAAGGACTCCTGGTGTGGTGCTGTGAGGTAAGCACTGACTATGAACCATAAGGTCGGCGGTTCAAACCCACCAGCTGCTCCTCCGAAACACTGTACAGGGTTTCACTATAAGTTGGAATCGACTTGATGGCACATAACAACAAAAGGTAGAAAAGGAAAGTGTGAAGGCTCTGCTCCAACATACCATGCATGAGCAGTTTTTAGACACAGAAATACTCATTTCTACATTTTGAACAGACAGAATAGTCTTCATCTGTATTTTTCTAGAACCTTCTGAGACTTGCATTCATTTCCCCAGCTTTGAGAGGCAAGAGAGCGGAGTAGTTTCAAACAGAGATTCTGGAGGGGGCAGTCCACCTGTGTTCAAATCACTTACCTCTCTGTGACTCAGCTTCTCATCTGTAAAATGGAATTTTAACCAGTGCACTTTGGTTAAATGTAGTTACCCTGTAACCCAGCAATTCCACTCCTAAGTGCACATAAGGGTACATCTAAGAGTATGGACTCCTTACACAATCACAGAAACTGTTATTTAAGAGAACATAAAGCTGCAGTTTCTCGACATACCTTCCATCTAGAGCTACACACTTCTGAAGGTGATGTTTCCATCTCTCTAACCCTTCCTGGAAGAATTCTGGGCTTTTCTATTGACACCACATCAAAACAGCACTTATTGCATCCTCAAGGGACTCAAAGGAACAAACAGTGTTCCTTTACAACGTTCTTCTCAGGTTGGAAAATAAAAAGCAATCTGAAGGGGCAAGATCAGGCTGAAGGATGGATGGGGCAAGTTTTCCCAACAAAATTCTCCCAGGGCAGCCCTTGCTACCCGAGAAGAATGTCATGATGGGGAAAAATTCCTAGCCTTTTTCTCACCAATGCAGTTTCCCATTTTCTTCAAACGTCTTCCTAATAAGCCCCCGTGATCGTCTTGTTCCTTCCAGAAAATCTGTTAAATCCCTTTGGGAATCCCAGAAAACAGTTGCCATAATCCTCTGATCTGACCGCTCCGCCTTGAATGTAACTAGCTCAGCAGATTCCCTTGTTGGCTAGAGTTCTGAGTTTTTTTGTGTTTTTTTTTAATATGGTACCCTAATGAGGGAGACTGAGGAGTCCTGGTGTGGTATTGTGGGCTAGTGTCTCAGACTGCAAAGTCGTTGGAACTGCAAGGTTGGTGGCTCAAGCACCCCAGCTGCTCCTTGGAAACCCTCTACAGAGTCACTGTGGGTCAGAATCGACTTGACGGCACTTAACAACAATGAGACTAAGGAGTCTTGGTGTGGCACTTACTGTGGGTAATGCGCCAGACTGCAAAACTGTTTGAGCTGCAAGGTTGGCAGTTCAAGCTCACCAGCTGCTCCTCGGAAATCCTATACTGGGTTGCTATGGGTCAGAACCCACTCAATGGCACTTAACAACAACAATAGCGAGATTACGGTGTTGTGACACTGTGGGTTAATGTACTGGACTGCAAAGTCAGTTTGAACTGCAAGATCAGCAGTTCAAGCTTACCAGTTGCTCCTTGGAAAACCTATACAGGGTCACTATGAGTTGGAACCGACTATACAGCACTTAACAACAACAACAACAACAAGACTAAGGAGTCGGAGTCCTGGTGTGGTGCTGTGGATTAATGGGCGGGGCTGCAAGGTCAGTTTGAACTACAAGGTCAGTGGATCACGCTCACTAGTCACTCCTCAAAGGTCGCTGTGCGTGGAAACTCAAAGGCAATTAACAACTGCTAAAGGAGCTCTGGTAGCGTAGTGGTTACGAATCGGGCTGCGAACCTCAGGATCAGCAGTTCGAGACTACCAGCTGTTCCACAGGAGAAAGATGAGGCATTCTGCTCCCGTAAAGATTTACAGCCTCTGAAACCCTGTACAGGGTCGCTATGAGTCGAAACCGACTCCACGGCACATAACAACAACAACAAAAGAGCTCTGGTAACGTAGTGGTTATGAATCAGGCTGTGAACCGCAAGGTCAGCAGTTCGAAACTACTAGCTGCTCCGCAGGAGAAAGTTGAGGCTTTCTGCTCCCGTAAAGATTTACAGCTTCGGAAACCCACTTAACAACAACAACAACAAAGGAGCTCTGGTAGCGTAGTGGTTACAAATTGGGCTGCGAACCGTAAAGTCAGCAGTTCAAAACTACCAGCTGTTCCACGGGAGAAAGATGAAGCTTTCTGCTCCTGTAAAGATTTACAGCCTCGGAAACCCTGTATAGGGTCGCTATGAGTCGGAACCGACTCCACAGCACATCATAACAACAACAACAACAAACTAAGACAAGTGTCTAGTACTGAGAGAACTTTTCTGCAGTCATCCGCTGATCACAGAGCATGCTTAAACAGGTTTTGTTTAATGTAACATGTATGAAGTACTAAAACCCTAGAAACAATACTTTGAGGTTTTATTGTGTATTGTGTGATAGTCTACATGGGGGAACATTAGTTTTACATTCATTCCATCATACATCGTCTCATTGCCATAGTTACCATCTTGTCCATGCATCATCACCCAACCAAAGGGTATACCCTGCGATCTCGCCCACCCTCCCCCTCACGGTCCTCAGCACACAGCCCCTCTCCCTCTCTGGATCCCTAGTCCCCAGCCACTTCATCTCTTCACATCATCCTCTCTTGTCTCAGTCTCAGGCCTCACTGCTCCTCTGGGTGGGGTCCCACTCTCCACTCTTCTCCATTGATGGTCCCAGGGCCCTCCGCTCCTAGACTGAAAGGTTAATCACTCCCCTCCTTGCTATAAAATGTCCACCTTTACATTTCCAGTCCTCACAAATCAGTCCTGGTAACAATTATTCACCCTTGCATACCAAGGGACCCATCTGCATTTCTTTTCATAGTAGAAGCAATACTTTTTGACTTAACCTGGTGTACCCACACAAACACTTGTACATTAATTTTCATTACAGGATTACTCACACTAGTCACACACACAAAAAATTTTTAATTAAAACTACCTAAATGTCCATCCAATGGTGAATGAACACAAAAAACGTGGTGTATCCATACAATGGTAATACAAATGAATGAAATACTGATGCATACTATAATACGAATGAACACTGAAAACATGCTTGGAGATGCCAGTCACAAAGGACCACATACTGTATGATTCTATATACAGGTAGTCCCTGTATTCAAGTTACAAGGAAATGTACTTACAATCTACTGTTTTGTTTTGCTACGAATTGTTAGGAGCCGTTGAGTCAGTTCAGACTTAGAGAGACAACAGAACAAAACATGGCCAGGTCCTGAAGCAGCCTCACAAGTCCTGCTGTGCTGTCACTGCGTTGATCCACAAGCAATAGTGTTACAGAGCGTAATGTGCTGATCTTATCATTCTCTGTAAATTTATATGCAATGTTTCTAATCCCCAAAGACAAATAAAGATCAGATTTACAAAATACTGACAATAAAAGTCAATAATATTGAAAACTTTATAAAAAAAAAAAAAAGTTATTCAACTTACATCAGAGCTGACTTTTTGACAGTTATCAGAACAGAACCCTGTAGTATATGTCAGGGCCTTAGCAGTATATGACATGCCAAGAATGGGGCTTAGAGGGGGACAGAGTCTCTTTTTGGGGTGACAAAATGTTCTCAAATTGATTGTGAGGGTGTTTGCACAACTATGTGGCTAAAACCAACTGGGCAGTACAATCGGTGTGGCTAAATTTTATGATACGTGAATTCTATCGCAATAAAGCTACAAAAATAAAACCAAACCCTGACCTCATGAAGTTGTTATTAAGATTAAATGTGTTCATCGATGTAAAACAGTGCCGAAACTCACAGTTGTTGTTGTTAAGTGCGGTCAAGGCGGTTCCAACTCATAGCGACCCTGTATGCAGTTTCCAAGGAGCAAGTGGTGACTTTGAACCTCATGGTTAGCAGTCCAATGCTTATCCTATAGCACCACACCAGGGCTCTGGGGCCCACTGTGGGTATGACAAATGTTAACTATTTTTCTTACAGGATAAAGGTACAAGAAAGAGCTATTATAAAAAACACAAAACAGGACAATAAATGACAAATACCAATAAATCTCAACCTCAAGGAGGTAACAGGAAGCGGTGGCACTGTGGCAAAGTAGAGCACAGGACGCGAGGCCAGCCCTCAGTTCCAACCCATTGTTGCCGTGTCAGAATGGGGAATCGGTATGACTTCTCTCATTCTTAAAGCACGAGCTGGTAATCTGGAATTCTGTACTAAAATGTCCTACTTTTCAACAACAGCACTATTTTTTCAAAACCCATTTGGGTCAAATCAAATACATCTGGAGCAAAATGTGTTCAAGAGAGTTCTGGAGGTTAAGAACTTCACTCTGGTCCACACCCTGGCCCGGCCTATGTTACTTCAGGTAGTGACCGTGCCCAGTAGACCTCAATTTCATCATTCCCAAGATGAGAACAATAACACGTACTTTCCCAGAGTCATTGTAAAGACTGAATACACACATTAAAAATCAGTTCATTTTCAGCTCAACTCTAAAATGAAATGACTCTAGTTCCCATTTTGCAGAAGAAGTGACGAAGGCACGAAGAAGTAAAGCAACTTGCCCAAGGTCACACAGCCTGGAAGTGGGTTAACAAAGAGTTAAGGGAGGGGGAATCTTAGGGTTCCTGCCAGGAAAGTGCTGTGAAAGCGCCCAGGGATTGTGAAACCAGGAGGGAACATTTCTGGCTTACCCTTCTCTTTCCCTTCTCCTGAAATCAGCCAAAAACAAGAAACTGGAAAAGCCCAGTCATCCTCAAATCCCTCTGACCCTAGCTTTCCAACTCCCTGCCCCCCAAGGTTCCATCTGCCTGAACAAAGTCTCTTGACTCCAAGCTGGAATCTTGTGTTCCCACCCTAGCCAGTCAGCAGAGCCACCCAGATAGGGAGGCACCATGACCTGGTGAGGAAGAGCTTTGTTGAGCATTCTGCTCATTAAGAAATATCTGTTGTTGCTTAGTGGGTTCCAACTCATAGCGACCCTGTATAGGGTTTCCAAGGAGTGGCTGGTGAGCTTGAAGTGCCAATCTTGTGGTTCAAACTGACTCTGAGGTCCAGTGCATTATTCTGCAGCACCACACCAGGACTCTATTTAGAAGAGATCAAATTGACACCACAACTCATCCATTGAAGGATTCAACAGGACCCCTAGGGGGCAGTGAGCTTAAATCAATGAGAACACAGAATGGCTGAGTAACTTGAAGAATGTCATCAAAGTCACGGAATTGTGCAAGTACACAGGTTGAACCAGTGTATGTTTTCCAGTGCCTATGGCTCAACAACAACAAAACTAAATAAAATAAAAAGGCTTTGGAGCAGCAGACTTGAGCTCAGTCCACGTCCCACCACTTCCTGTGGGGTGGCCTTGGGGAAGTCACTGTATGTCCTGGGATCAGTTCCCAAGTGTGTTTTCCATTGTTTCTATTTTGAAAGAATGATACCCATTGTGCAGTGTGGCTGAGATAACGCCTGGCCTGCACGGCGGAGCCACGTTTCTGTTCCTTCTATGGTATTATGATTGGTTTTGCCGTCATTATCATCATTAACAGCGTTCAAGGACATGTGTCAAAATCCTGAAGCCCCCGGGAGACTGACTCTAATTCAATCTTTCTCCAGGATTGCCGTGATTGTTGTTAAGTGCCATTGAGTTATTCCCAACTCACTGTCATCCCCTATAGATTTTCAAGGATCTACTAGTGGCTTTGAACCTCCAACCTTGCAGTTAGCAGGCCAGTGCTTATCCTACAATGCCACAAGCAAGGACTTCGCTGTTGTTGTTATGTGCTTTCTAGTTGGTTCCAACTCACAGTGACCCCGTACAGGGTTTCCGAGGAACAGCTGGGGGGTTTGAGGTGCAAACCTTGCAGTTAGCAGACCAATGCTTATCCTACAGACCCTGGCCAATGTCATCTGACACCGTCTGTTGGAGAAGACCCCTCTGTGGTCCAGTCCCAGGGTCTACCTGCCACACCTGGATATTACAAATCCTTGCAGAAGGACTAGATGGTGCCTGGTTACCACTACCAACTTTTCTGAAAGGGATCAGGTTAGAAGATCCCAGTTCAAGTGGGAACCAACGTGGAACAAAACCCCAAATTCTAAAAATAAATTAATCAAAAAGACCAGGCTTACTGGTCATAAGGAGATTGGAGGAACCCAAAACCATGACCCTCGATCACCCTTCAGATTTAGGAAAAAACTCACCCTTCATGGCCCAATATTCAGCCAAGCAGCAGACAGTTAGATAGAGGGGAGACAAAAAGGGCAACACTGACCCAGGCACATGGTTCAAGGGTTGGGAAGGAAGGCAGAATGGTAATGGGAACCACAGGGAGGACGTGGGATCATTACTGTTACACAGAGGAGACTTTAAGTCTGTGATTTGTTGGATGTAAAACTGATGATCTGCTCTGTAAACTCTTCACTCAATTCACAAAAATAGTTTCAAATAAAAATGTATCCTTCCAGAGCCAAGTGCCACTGGCCTGGTAGGCAGCCCCAGAAGCTGTTTGAAAACAGGTCCCTGGGGTAGCCACTAAAAGTGCTCCCCCATCACGGAAGCAGAAGGATGCTACACTTGAGAGCCTGGGCCATGGGAGCAACAGCCAGGGCTCAACCCCAGCTCTGCCTTGTATCCGCAGTGGGACCTCAGGTAAGTCACACACACTCTGAGTCTCCCATTTCCCCATCTATAAAATGGGATGAAAACAGTTACTGACACGACAGGATTCAACTGAAGTATTTCGTACAGTGCCTGGGGTGCGTGAAATGAGTAAAAGTAGTTGTTCACACGTATTCAAGTTACGACGAACTGCATTTATGCGGCTGGTTGGGTTGTAGTGCGGATTTTTTGTACATCTTTAGTAGTACGTGCTACATCCAGCATTGCAGCAGTACATATGTCATCATATCTAAGTTTATATGTAATGATTCTAATCCCCTCCAGGACAAATCAAGATCTGATTCCGATTTATAAGGATACTGATGATGATGGTGGGTCTGTGCTGCGTGGAGTCGGTTCCGGTTCATAGTGACCCTATATAGGATTTCTGAAGCTGTAAATCTTTACGGGAGCAGAACATCTCGTCTTTCTGCCTTGGAGCAGCTGGCAGATTCGAACTATTGACCTTGCAGTTAGTAGTCCACTTCATATTCCACTATGCTACCAGAGCTCCTTATAATACTGATGATAAAAGGCAATAATATTTTTTAAACCTTTAAATAAAATTTTAAAAATCAAAGCATTTAGCGTGCATCAGCACCGACTTACAACGGAGTCATTGGAACCAAACCCCATCATAAGTCAAGGACTACCTGCATTAGCTATCAGCAAAAAGCCTGGCCATGCCCAGCTTCAGCCCCTCACTCTCCTCGAGCTGTGACCTTCCAGCCACAATGGCCTCCCCGCCGCATTCAGATGTACCCTACTCCCTCCCACTAAGGGGTCTTCCACAGCTTGGTCTTGGCCTAGCCAGTTCCTTCTCACCCTTCCAGTCTCACCTCAAATACCAGCTGGGAAAGACAGGCCTCGCTGGTCTAAAGTACTCCTCTGCCCCTCTCTATGGGACCCAAACCTACAAATTTCCATCAGTTCCTGGGTGTTGATATGGCCACAGCCAGACTCTAGAGCCATGGGTTTGAACCTCAGCCCTGCCATTTACCAGGTAGGTGACTTCAATGCTCCCTGCCTCCCTTTCCCACCCGTAAGATAAAAAGAAGCACTATCCATACTTCATAGTACTGTTTGAAGGATGACATCACTGGAGCTTGTAAAACATTTACAATAGTACCGGGCGGGCACTCAGGAAGTGTTCTAGAAATCTCTGCTGGCCCCTACTTCTCTGTTGAGCTCTGCCATCTTTCTTGCCCCTCTACCTGTATCTTCCCACCTGTAATAAAAGGCCTTGTCTGTTTTATGCACCACTGCATTCTTGGGGTCACCACAGTGCCGGATACATACAGTTGATGCTCAAATACAGTGAAACCTGTGGGAACCACACTCTGTGGGACGGCTTTGTTTTTTCCAAGTCTTGCAAGTTTTCCGCCTTTTGACTTTATCGCTCTCCACTAGTGGGAAATATTTGCATTTTCCTTCTCTGACAGGTTTTTTCCAGATATAGTTTCCAGCTTTTATAGGTTTTTACTGTACCAGCTTACAGCAGCAAGGAATGAAAGCAGCAGCAAATGAAAGGGGTGGGTAAGTCTATCAGAAGAGCAACTCAGAGGCACGCAAAGAGAAGCCAGAGAATCTGCCCTGGCCTTTGACCCACCAACGCTGCTTGTGCGTACAAGTCCAAAGGAAGTAACTTTACACAGCAAGACTAGAAGCACATAACACAGACTGGGTTGTTGGCAACAGCAAAAACCAGGAAAGCTCCCAAGCACGTAAGAGTTAAGCTCCCAGGAAGTAGCAAGGGGGTCCTGTAGAATATGACCACCTCCTATGGCACTGTGGGATGATGGATGAGACCACAAGGTAGGTTTGGACTGCAAATTTGGAGGTTCACATTCACCAGCTGCTCCTTGGAAACGCTATACAGGGTCACTATGAGTTGGAACCAACTCGACAGCACTTAACACCACCACCAATATTATCAGTAAAAGGGGTGAGACCCTGACCACCCAGAACGTGAGGTCTCAGATGAGGATTGCTAATCCACATTTAAAAGCAGACAAGAACTCAGGCAGAGACACCAACTGTAACTGCACAGGAGCTGTGATTAAGGATGGTGGGGTGGGGAGAGTTGATATTCAAAATCAAGAGATCAGATGTCAGTCATCAAATCCTTCTGCTAATGCAGGCACAGTTCAACCCCATTTTACAAGTATCAACTCATCTTATCCCTAAAACAAACCACGGAGGTAGGTACCAGTAGCATTTCCCACTTTACAGCTGTGGAAACTGAGCCCAGAATAATAAAAATAACAAGGCTTCATGACTTGGGCCACGGAGACTTTGTTATGCAGAGGACCGGAAGCTAATTAGGGGCCCACCTGGAATGACACCCATGTACAGAACTTTTCCTAGCTAAGCTTTCTCTTAGCCTGGAGAATCCCATTTTGGACCAGAGCTGAGACGGCTGCCTAACAAAAACAGTGATGCTGATCTTAACAATGACAAAGCAAAAGTGATATGAATTGCTTAATGCTGGTATACTGACTCATTCAGTTTTCACAATTTCCTGAGGTATGCACTATGATTCACATTTTACAGATGAGAAAACAGAAGCACAGACAGGTTAAGTAATTTGTTTAAGGCCACACAGCTAGCAAACAGCAGAACCAGGATCTGAACTGAGTCTGTACTGCTATGCTTCTCGACACATCTTCACAACTTTAGCCTCCGGGGGGAAGGGGTGGTGGTAAATGTCTCACGTGCCATAGTACATGTATACTGTGCATTGAACCTACAACAATAAAATGATGAATGCACAGGAGGTGAAGGAGGGGAAAGAAACTATGACCATACTGTATCCATTCTAAGATCCACTTTTCTTTACATCCTATTATCTTTACTATTGGGGTGTGTCTCGGGATCAGTAACGTCCTATCATCATTGTTGGCCATGTTTTCATATCCCAACTTCTTTGGAACTGGGATGGGAAGCATGTCACAACCTATGGTCTCTTGGATTCGATGAGCCAAGGCACATCTGTATCAATCACCTGGCCTCTTTTCTCAACCAACTGCACCATGAAGAGATGGTACGAGGCTTTCTGCTAAGGTACTAGAATCAGGGAGGAAAATGTCCCTCCTCTGTATTCACGCTAACCTAAGGAGGCAGGCAAAGATCACCCTCTCGGTCCTCTTCCTCACTGCCCCTCCCTAACAAAACGACTCAATTTAAGTTTCATGAGGCCACACATGTACTTGTCATGCTACCTGACCAGACCAGCTAGGACAGACCCACCGGCAACCTGGTCTCCAACATCTCCACCTGCCAGCAGACTTCTTATCTCGACAGTTCCATCCCCGAATCTTTCTGGGACCAGGTTGTTTTTGCTAAACGCAGACAGAGAGGAAGGAGTCAATAAAGCCTGTGACCTCAGCAAAGCACAGCCCTTTCCAAAGCTCCCTGTCATCATGAGGCTGTGGTTTCCGCCTGGCTCCACTAGAAACCTGCTCTCAATAAACACACTATTCCCAAATCACATGCTCACATGAAATCTGCCTGGCAAATGGTTTATTTCAACCACTTCAGCTTCAGGGTCTTTAAAGCTCACCTCTCATCAACTCCTATTATAGATGTTCAAGGAATAATATCTACAACAAAACATCCACAACTGAACAGTTTCTAAATGCACCATTCTGGGATACTGCTGACATCTGAGGTGTACAAACATTCTCACTCTATACTCACTGTCCCCTAAAGTACCTGATCATGGGAGTTTCTCCTATCACTTTGACCCTATATAATAGTTCTTAAAAGAGCATAATGTTCAAGGTAGACCTTTTTTAACTAGTTAAGCTAAACTATCAGCAGGCACTACAGGATAAGCACTGGACTGCTAACCACAAGGTCGGCAGTTCAAATCCACCAGCCAGCTCCACGGAAACCCTATATAGGGTCACACTTCGAGTAGAAACTGACTTGATGACACTTAACAACATCATTTGCTTTAAAGAAGGCTTCAGGGAATGTTTGGGGTTAAGGGTTAAAGATTATCTCAGGGCAGGGATTCATCTAGCCTTCCTGACTCCAGAACTTCTCGATTCCATAACAATTTAAAATTCTCTTCTGTGTTTTTTCTCCCTTTTGACCAAGATTTGTTTCTGAGTCCTTTATAAAAATGTTCTGTAATGGAAGCAGGGATGGAGAGAAAGGGAGGCAGACGGGTGAACAGCTGGCCAGATACCTACCGCATGATCATTAGGAACTCTGGTGAGCAGCTTTGGCAACCGGAGGCCTGGCAGAGCAGATTCACACAGGCAATGGAAAAGGTGGGAAAGGAAGTCCTTCTTTTTCCCCACGAGTCCCTGACCAGAGGTGTGGCAAGCTCCGGTGTGAGGCTGGCAGCTGGCAGAGTGGCTCTTACGCCTGGATTCAGGCAGGATCAGCTTCAAACCGACAGACAGACCCCAAAGAGCCACCAGATCAGCATTTAAGCAGCCACCCTGCTCCCTCCCAGCTGCGCTGTTGTTCTAACAGACACTCACTGAAAGCAACTCCATCAAGGACCTCCACAAACTACTTCCGGACTGAGGCCCTGAACACAGATATCACCAAGGCTGAAAGGAACTCCGAGGTCCAGGCCCTAAGCTGCCAAATCCCACCCACACCCACCTCGCGAGCTCCCTGGCTTGCAGTTACCCCAGCGTTTTCTCCTCTTCAGCTCCAACAACTTCACTGGGTTTTGTTTTTATTTTGGG